>NW_020884910.1:3765792-3787910 GCF_003945725.1 Corapipo altera
TAGTAAAACTCTTGTGTGAGAAAACTAGTAAAACTCTTGTGTGAGAAGAGATCTCTGAGACTAAAAGATGAAGCCAATTTCTACTTATCATAACAAAGCCCTCTGAGTAGGTATTTGAGTGCCGAGACTTACAAGAGCTAGGGGAAATGGGTTCTTACTGGTGTGGTAATTATTGACTCAAATGGTCTGCAATCACTGGGATAGGACTAGAAGAAACACTTGGGATATTTTTTTTATGCTCCTCGTTTGCAGATAAAAAGCCTTCTCTTCTTCTTCTTCCCTGTTTTAGGCCTACAAGAAAAGCGTTTTACTTTAGGTATTGAACCTCTTCATCATTTAAGGGAATGCAAGGCAGATGAGTGAGTTGTTACCTCATCAATACAGTCCAGCCTGTAAGAGCTTCTCTTGCCTTACTCGACAAGAGAGAGCTGAAAACAGATAGGAAGAAAAGTATATTCAGGACAGCAGGAAAAGCCCTTTTTTTTTTTTTCCCTCTCCAGTTGGCAGTGTTATCTCCAGTGTTATCCACCTGCATCACAATCACCCTACACTATCACCCATACACCACAATGTCACCACAAATACACACAGAGTCCTGCTCCTCCCTTTCTTCTCCCCATCCATTACAAATTATCAGCACAGAAACACTTGGGTACACACTTCCATCCATATAGATTGCACATACCTCGCGCATTAACAAACACATCATTTTTCACACCCGCATTGCCCAGTAACGTTTATAAAACATGAGACTTTACAGATAACATTTGTACTGTGTATCAACCTAAAGCATCCTATTCCACTTACCCGAGTGCTTCTGTGATTTCTTTCATCAGACTCATTCCCCATTTAAGAACACCCTTGAGCAGCTTAAAAAAACACATTATAAATAAATGCTGCCAGTATTATGCAGGCCAGTTCTTCGTATCCTTTCCTAAACCGTCTACTTCACTAAATGGGCTGTGGAGGCATCTTATTTTTTTCTTTTTAAGCCCAAAGTCTTCTACAATTAACCAATTAGGTGGGGTTATAGGGGGGATGCATTAAAACAAGCTGGGTTGGTTTTCCTTTTAAGCAAATTGCTGATTTGAAACAGCTGCTATTTTTCAAGGGAAAGGGTTTGTTTAGAGGAATTTTTCAATGTAAAGCAACGCTGAAGGAAATGTTGTATAATTTGTCAAGGCATTCATTTTTTTAAATAAAATGCTCAGGGTGAGGAAATCAAAATTAATTTTCATATTGACAGCTAAGTTAGAGTAATAGTAGGTAAAAGTGAAAATATCAACACAAAATTCTTCTAAATTATCAAAATGCAATTTTTCATAGACCCTAATCATTTGCTTCTCCTCCTCATCCACATGCACCCAATTTTCGACTTGGGAAACAAAAAAGAAAAAGAAAAATTCAGCTTTTGAGTCCAATTTATGAATCTGATCTCTGTCAGAATATTTGAAGCACACTGTGCTAAGAAATTAATCCATTCGAGGAAAAGGCTGCAGCATGCCACTAGAAAATCCCACCCACCCGCAGTGCTGGGGTGTATAGGTACTTTTATTCTTCCAGCCCCCACAGGGCAGGAAGGCCAGTGCACCATGCAGGAGGAACAACCATTCTGCCTCTGAGCCACCTGCCTCCCAATGCAGACTGGAAGCACAGTAGCAGGGAAACGCAAGAATCCTGAGCCACAAAATTAAGGAAACATAGTGATTAGGGGGGAAAAAAAATATCCTCTGTGCAGGACTTGGAGCATCTAACCTAAGGGGGAAGGAGCAAAGCCTGTCTCTGTGCCAAAGCCCCTGAGCACAGGCAGGCAGGGGACAGGCAGCCCATTGCATCTCCCCTGGCAGCCTGTGTTGGCCACTTGGCACAGTGGAGCCCATAGGTCTCCTGCCAGCCTCAGCTGCGCTTCCTCCCTACCCCCCCATCGCCTGCTATTCAGCCTCAGCTCGGCGGTGCCCAGCAGTGCCAGCATCGCTCCCCTTCTCCCCCGTGTTTGGTGGCTCTGGGAGAACAGAGAAAGGCAAGGAGCTGCTTTTGCGTTCACTGGTACACCCCCAAGTGGACAGCAAGGAAAAAGGGGAGAGAAGGCACGGACAAGTTTTGGATGGCTTGCAGAGGTACAGGCTCAGCTAGCTGGCTCTAGAGGGATGTGCTCCCAAAGCTCTTGGAAGCGTTCCGACGGGTCAGCGCCTGTCAAAGCCAATACTGCAGTTTCCTGGGGTAAGAGCTCCACAGAGTTGTGCTCAGCAGGGTTACAGAAGTGTTCGAGGCTTGTTACCACGGCTTTCACTGAATAACAATTAATTTGAAATAAATATGGGGGGGGGTTGTGTTAGTTTGTTGGGTCTTTTTAAGGGCACAGTACTTTCTCACTCCTTTTTAACTCCTTCAAATATCTTCAGGCTTGGTTGTGAGGCGCCATGCTCCTCTCAGGCAGCCCCAATATTCCTGCTTCCCATTCTCTCACCCTTCAGTCCAGAGAAAGGAAATTACTGCTGGCTGTGAAACTAGATCCAGCAGTAGTCTGGTTTATAGCATGTCTTAAGTTTGGGAGCAATAGAAAAAGCAGCTCCAGGTTTGCAAACAGTCACACACCACACCATCTGATCCCATCCCAAAACCAAGGGAGGGCAACTGTGTTGCCTCTGCCTTCTCAGAATGTACCTAGGAATACAGCCCTCAAAAGACCCTCCCTGATGTCTTCAAAATCAGAATAGAAGTGACTGATACAACTGTGGCAATAGTAACTCACTAAAACAGAAGGTAAAATCCTGTACCTGCCTGTACCCTGGCATAAGCTCTGGCTATAAGAAAGGACTAAAAAAAACAGCTCCTGGTTGTGATGGTAGCATCAGGATGCTCTGGTTGCAACTCCAGGAAAGGCTTGTGACTTGGAAACACTGCATGGAGCAAACACCATTGACTACAGGCTAGAAGTCATGCATCAGAAAGACAGGCAATGTTCAGTGTCAATGCTATTTGCCAGTGTCCATCTTTGCTGGCAGGTCTGTGCCTAATCCTCCAGAGCAGAGGGAAGTTTACATCAAGCTACACAACTTCGTTGCTGACATTAGCTACTTATGTTAGACAAGAACTGGCTCTCCTCTCACCCCGTGTACAACCTCTGTGCTAGGAAAAAGTCCTCCTCTCCTGTCAGAAACAGCCATTTCACAGCAAGCAAAGAAGTTAGCTGGAAGGTGCTGGTGCTGGATTCACAGTCCAGACTTCAGAGAATGCAAGTTTGAGAGAAAATATGTGACAGTGAAAAGCATGTGTATGCAACCTAGAAACAGAAGTGAGACTGTATGAAAAGGAGCGCTCAGTAAATGTGAGAAGTGACAGGTGTGAGGCTGCAACAGAAAGCATGTGTGTGACAGGGAGCCTGCCTGTACAGGAATTTGCTTAGTGGACACAAAATAGAGAAGAACAGTACATGCAAGATTGTGTGTAAAAGTATGAGCTAAGAGGAAGTAAGGATGCTGTGACTGGCACATCTCCAGACACGGCACTCATGCACTAGTATGCACAAGAGTGAGAAAAAAAGCACTCTGTATGTGTGTGTGGTGAAGATGTGTGTGAGTGAGATACCCTCTAAGGGTGCAGCTCACTACAAATGTGAGACTGTGAGGCACACTGTAGGCCAGATAGAGTACATATATGTTCTTTAGTTATATATTCACCTATATGTGTGTATATGTGTGCACACATGCAGGCTTACAAGGCTGGTGCAGCAGGATAGGCAAGGGATTTTAATATATAAGCAACCATGAGCACTAGTGTGCAGGATGGAGGCTTGAAGGAGGGATGGGGGGAAGAGGGGAAGGGAGAATGTGAGCTCAAGAGAAGCAGACTCTCCAGGAATTGCATGTGCTAGGGAGCTAGAACTGTGTGTGCCAGAGTGAGTTTATTCATCTTCCCTGCTATATTCGTGAGTGTATGTGTGTGTAAGTGAAGGACCACTGGTGTGTATAAATGAGTGTGAATCACGTAAAAGCTGCAATTTGGAGGGCTATGCTTATATGTACATATGTGACATGTATTTATATATACATCATGGGATGCATTAACCCTTAACTCCTGTTTACAGAAAGCATCTCAAAACCAGCTAGCGTGCCTGTCATCACTTCAAACTAAATTCCATACTCACACTTGGCTCTTAAAGCAAGAAACCCAGCTGGCAATTCTCCACTGAACAAAACCCCATACCCAACAAATTTTCTTCTTCTGTCTTTCCTCCATCATTTTTTTTTTTTTCCCCAGTGGAGGGGAAGGACATAATGTTTTCGCAGGCGGACCAGAGGCATAGAGATTCCTGTAACCTCCCCCTCTCTGGGCAAAACCAAACTAAAAATAATTTAAAAAAACCAAAACAAACCAACCAACCAAACAAGCAAAAAAAAAGAAACTTAACACGTCTCTTCAGGAAGGAGAATCAGTACTTGTGACTCAAAGTGCTGAGAAACACTGATTGTGGATGGAAGGGATATCCACCTTCACCTACTACTCTTTTGCTTTGCAAATCTTATTGAATGCCACCCCCCCCCAGCTTCCCCTCTGCAAAAGCATAAATACAGCAGCAAAGTCAGTCACATGCAGTGCCCTCTAACCATAGGATTCACGAGCAGTGATCTCTCCTTGGCTTATTTCCTGAGGTGGGGGGAAGGTTTGGAGGGGAAGAGGGGGGAAGAGGAAGCTCCAGCTTTCAGCTCCATGTTTCAGGCCATCCTCAGTCCATCAGCCTCAACTGAAGCAGAAGGGTTTGAGGAGATTGCAAGAAAGAACTCATCACATACCTTGCAAGGAGAAGAGGGACAGGAAAAAGCCCAGCACCCAGATACTGTGCAGCCAGTAGGTCCTCATGCTTCTCTCTCACTCGCTCTGCTTCCTCTGCCTTTTTCTCCGTCTCTTCGCTTCTCTCTCTCTTTCTCAATTTATCTTTTTTTTTTTTTTTCCCCTTCTCTCCTCTCAAAGAAAATGGGATTCGTGTCTCCCTTCAGTCCCTCTGGGCTCTGCTTTACCAGCTCTGACAATCCAGTCGCAGCGCAAGCTGACCTACGGTGGCCAGATTCCCAAATAACCTCGCACTCTCCCCTTCAAGTGCTGGAGAAAGGGGGGGCCAGGTTAGATGCTCCACCGTAGGCTGTGCTGGCTGTAAACACAGAGAATCTCTCTGTCTCTCTCCTGCAGCTCCAACTAAATGCGACTGTACTTAAACAAGCAATGCCTTATAGGACAGCGCTCAGAGCAGAACAGATCCCACCTCTGCCACCTAGTGTTGCAAGCCAGCTCATTTATTTCATTTATATATATATAAATATATATATACGTTATGCTATAGAAATATGGTTCCCTCATTCCTCTACAAATGTATCTCTTGGATCACAAGTCTACGAGCCATGATGGGTTCAGGAGTCCCTAAGGCTCCAGCTACGGTGGACACAGGGAAGCGATTCAGCGAAGGAGTATTCCTCATTGCCAAAAGAAGAAATGCAGCCAGGCAGGTTTGGTTTCTCAGCTGAGTTCTGCTTGACAAATTCTGAAGCAAGGGTCTCTCTGATGCTGGTGTCACTCCTGGGCAGTGCACAGGGGCCAGAGGGAGATTCAGAAGCACCGATTGTAATTACAGAGCTGCCAAAGCTTCCAGGAAAAATAGCAAGCATCAGTCTGCATTAATCTTTGCTGGATTTCCTGTGACTTTGAGGCAATTTCAGAGGGACCAGAAAGAATCCTTCTGTGAGGGAAATCCAGCTTGCAAAGCCACTGTTTGCTCACAGAAAGCTTCCTCCACTACCTCTCTCTTTCAAATACAGGTTCCTCCTACCCTACGTAACCCAAAATTTTTTTCCCCAAGGAGTAATTAGCTCCTGCAGCTCTACTGCCCCCTAAAATAATTCCCTCTGATTAGAAGACCAACATTAATGAAGTACTACTTAACATCCACACAGGGCTTTTCATCAGTCACTCTCCAAGCATTTCACAAAAGGGTGTCCTTTCACAGCTGGGGACAAGGAGGCAGTGTGACTGCATAACTTCTGAGAGGTCAGTCTATGGGATGCAGTGTGACAGCCCAGGGCTGCCCACCCAGCCCGCTGGCCCCTCTTCAGGCCACACTGTGTCTTTCATGGGCCTCCACAGCGGCCCATGAGGACACCAACACTAAAGGATACAAATCTTCAATTTACACATTGGGGCACAGAATGCAAAGATGAGCACTCCATGTAGGAAAGGTCTGTAGGATTCTCATCACTAATGATGCCATTCTAGAAGTATTTCTTATTAGACTGCTGCAGAGCAAGCTGTTCTGTGAACAGAATACACCAAGCCTGCCTCCTCATGGGTTCTTGTCTGCTGTCTCAAAAATCCCCCATGCTGTAATGAAAGCCAGATCCCTTCATATTCCCTGTGACATCCCCCGTAGGAAGAAGAAATCCATGCTGTGGCTAGCCTAGAAACACGTGCTTGTTTCCTAGTGGACCAAAATGAAAGACAAAATGCAGTCACCATTTAGCCTGATTGGCTGCTGCCATGTACCACCTACATAATTCACGGTTTTCCCCTATGGAGGGAGTGGAACATTACCTAATCACCAGTTTTTAAGAGACATCCAGGAATAAGTTACTTTTTAGCCTTCCGCCCTCTTCTAAATGTGGTTGAAATTGGTTGCACTGAAAAGTTATTGGGAGGAAGAACATATGGACAAACAGATACACATGTACTATCAGCTAGGCTTCATTTACCAAGGAAATCAAACTAAAAATATTAGAGTGGATTAAAGTCAACTGACTAGTCAATGAGGAGCATGCTTCTTTTTTATGCTTTCCATTTTAGATAGTTTGCATCCTCTGATGCTGTATTGGGTCTGCATGGCAAAGTTTTGATGGGGAGGCTTCTGTAAGAAGCTGCCAGAAGCTTCCTCTACAACTGATAGTGCCAAGGCCAGATGGCTCCAAGACAAACCCACCTCTGGCCAAGTCCAAGCCCGTCGGGCAGTGGGCCGATCCCAGTCCAAGCCTCTGGGGTGACATATTTAAGAAAGGGGGCAAGCTGTGCAACAGCAGCCAGGAGAGAAGGGTGAGAATATGTGAGAGAAATAGCCCTTAATACACCAAGGTCAGGGAAGAAGAAAGTGAAGGAGGTGCTACAGGCACTGGAGCAGAGATTCCCCTGCAGCCTGTACTGAAGACCATGGTGAGGCAGGCTGCCCCCCTGCAGCTGAAGGAGGTCCAGGGTAGATTAATTATACACCTGCAGCTCACAGAGGACCCCTTGGTGGAGCAGTTGGATGCCCAAAGGAGGCCATGACCCCATGGGAAGCCCACACTGGAGCAAGCTCCTGGCAGGACCTGGAGCCCCATGGAGAGAGGAGCCCACACTGGAGTAGGTTTGCTGGCAGGACTTATGATCCTGTAGGGGACCCACACTGGAGCAGGCTGTTCCTGAAGGACTGCACCCCATGGAAGGGACTCGCACTGGAACAGCTCATGAGGAACTGCAGCCTGTGGGATGGACTCACGTTGGAGAAATTCATGGAGGGCTGTCTCCCATTGGAGGGACTCCACACTGGAGAAGGAGAAGAATGTGAAGAGTCCTCCTTCTGAAGAGGAAGGAGTGGCAGAGACAATGTGTGGTGAACCAACTGCAACCCCCATTCCCTGTCCTCCTGCAGCACTGCAAGGGAAGAGGGATCAAAAATCAGGAGTGAAATTAAACCCATGAGGAAGGGAGAGGTCAGGGATGTTTCAAGATTTGGGTTTCCTTCTTACTATCCTGATTTGTTTTGATTGGTTACAAATTAAATGAATTTCCCCGAAGTTGAGTCTGTTTTGCCTGTAATGTTAATTGGCGAGTGATCTCTCCCTGTTCTCATCTCGACCCACAACCTTTTTGTCATATTTTCTTTCCCTCTGGCCAGGTGGGTACCTGGAGGCCAGTCAGGATCAATGGTCTGAAAGACAGTAAAGCCAAAAATAAATTTGGCACTCCTCAAGATACGTTTGGAACTCAGTGTGCCAAAATCAAGTGATGACAATCAGTTTTCAGGCTTGAAGTAGGAGATAGTTTTTGATTTTTGTTGCAGGAATCACCAAAAACATCTAGCTTGGGTTCAGAGACCAGCTAGGCCAGCATTTTAATACCACACCAGCTCTATACTATTAATACTATTATACTATATACTGCTCAACATTCCTCTTTTTGTTTGTCCTATACCTTTGTCTTACATCATCTCAGTGCCCAGCACCTACATCTGATATCTATATTCATTTGTATTCTTTCACAAATTTTCTCAGTCCCATACATGGCACCAAAGCTCATCTGCTGTCTACCCCAACATCCCAGCTGTCCACAGTCACATAAAGAAACTCATCTCCCACCTGCCTTACACATAATCTTACAGGGCCCCACAACCTTACCACTTTCATCAGGTCATTATGCAACCATTTAAAGTCTACTTTACCTACATACATCTGCTCATGACCCAATGCATAACCCCTTGATATGCAGCTCTCAAATACATGGCCATCTCCCACTTTGGATATGAATATCCCATGGCCTGTTTGGTCTCAAAGACTTCTTTGGAGTCTTTGAGCATTTACATAATGAAATGGTATTGAAATAATAATCATAGAATCATTTTGGTTGGAAGGGACCTTTAAAGGTCGTCTAGTCCAACCTCCTGCAATAATCAGGAACAGCTCCAACAAGGTCAGGTTGTTCAGAGCCCAGTTCAACCTGACCTTGAATGTTTCCAGAATTGGGGCATTCACCACCTTTCTGGGCAATCTGTTTCCAGTGTTTTTACAACAATCCTTGTTGTAAAAAAAAAAAAAAAAAAAATTTAAAAAAAAAATCTTTTTTATATCTAATCGAAATTGACCCTCTTGAAGTTTAAAACCATTACTCCATGTCCTATTGCAACAAGCCCTGATAAAATGTTTGTCCCAATCTTTCTTATAGCCCCCCTTTAAGTACTGAAAGGTCACAACATTTATTATAATACTTATTATAATAATTAATATTTATTACAGTAATTGTTAATACAGCATAGTAATTAGTGATATGTTAATTATTAATCAATATTATATGTATTTTAATAATTACGCTAGTTATTGTAATAAGTAATAATAAATAACAGTAGAACTGTATCTCTGTTCCATAAATTGCACAGGGTTGTGTGTTAGATGAACCCAGTATTGTTTCCATCCAGAACAGGCAGTGATAGTTACAAGTCCAGAGAGAAGACACAAAGGAAGCAGCACTCTCTCAGGTAGCAGCATCTTATACTTCCCTGGAGAAGCTGGCATGACTGAAAGGAGAAAAAGCTATTTCTAACAATGTGTTTGACATACTCCTAACCTTCAAAAACATTCTGAGCTGGATTTTGGCTCACTTGCTCATGCTGAGTCATACCAGTGGGGTTACTCAGGACATTAGACTACTAAATATGAGCAGGAGTATCAGATTCTGTGGGCTGAAATTCTTTGGGATTGGTCTCCAGCCAAAGGTGAATCCATTTACATGTGGCCAAATCTCTCAGCTACCTACATATTGTGAGGACAAAAATAGAATCAAGAATTGCACTCAATTCTCACTAAATCCCCCAAACATTAAAAAAACTCACCACCACCAAAACAGAAACAACCAACCAAAACTTGAAAAACACTACAGTCCTTGTTCTTCAGTCCTTCCTTTTTAAACTACTGCAATGTTTACAGTTAATCCAGAATTCAAATGCCAGGTGAACCAATGAAAAATCAGCAACTGAAGAGCACATCTACAATTCTGTATTGAAGAAAAAAAAAAAAGGTTGAATTCTGACTGAGCTTTGATTGATTGAAAGCCAGCTACTTCTAATGCATAGTGAAAGTATTTCATTAGGGCTGAGTGGATACATTTAGATGCACTGAGCATGGATGACCGTCCATTTTTTAATAAATAAATGTGCTTTGTGCTATTAACTGTTTAAGCACTCACACTTTCCTTTCTATTTCGTTGTAGCTTTAGTCACTTCACGCAATATCAATATTAACTTGATTGTGCAGCACACACATAATATTTTCTCTTCCAACTTCCTATACTGAACCTACCATTACATACTTCTCAAGCAGCCACAGTACAGTTGATGGAGGAACTTTTAACTTTTCCATTACGGTTTTTTTCAAATTACTGTTATTTAACTGTGCAAATGTAATGTTGCATTAACAAAAGGCTTAGTGGTTTTTTTACTGTAATAGAAATAGTATTGAAAACACAGTTGGCCATGCAAATTTTGCAAGCTTTACATAAGAGAATGAGTGGTCCTGAAATTTAAAGTTGAGAGAGCTTGTTAAAGTGAGCAGGAGTCAAGAGCCTAGATTACCCAGGGGTGTTTTTTTCCTAGCTGTTTTAGTGCCCTGTCCTGTATGTCTGCCTCTGACATATGTGTATTACTACTCTCTTTACTGAGTGTTCTATCTGTGGGTTTCATAGCATGTCTTTGGACTAGTGCATCTATGATAAATAGCACATTTTAATGTGATTTAGAAGAGTGTTGTGGCATGTGCTGCACGTGATCTTGGGAAAGGGAGTGGAAGAAGATGTTCTCTCTGCAAGAAATACTCATTTGTCATGTGGTTCTGTGAAACCCACCACTATCGAAGGTCAAGGACTGCACAGTGTCCAGAAATGTTCTCCTAGAAGGGATACACAGTGTACCCAGACCATGATAAATAGTCTCACACCTAGTTGGGCTCCTTTATGTAGACTGAGAAAACAGCATTCATGCTTCTTATTCGCCTTCAGTCTGATATTCAAGAGAAGCCAACCCTACTCAAACTATAGTTTCCATCTTCTCTTTCCTTTCTGCCCCTTCATACTCTTTGTCCATGTTTCCACCTTTTCCCTCTCTCAGCTTCTTGCCACACCCTTCTACCCTTCCTACCTCTTTTCCTCTCTACTGTCTTCCTGTGAAACTCAAAGAGGGCAAAGCATCTTCTTGACACTTCTTGAAGAGGAAGATTTTCCACTGGGATTTCTACAAGACTCGGAGCTGAAAGCAGCTTTTTTTAACCAAAAAATGCCAAGCCAGCAACTGCGGAAGGTAGCATGTGACTACATAGCAATTCTGTAAGATAAAAATCCACAGAAATAGCCAACCAATGAGATAGCAACAGCACTCAGGGAGCAGTGGAAGGAAGGAAGAGATGGAAAGAGCCCTCATTTAATTTCAACAACCGTGGGATGACACAGTGGGGACTGAACCAAGAAGTCTTGGAGAGGAATGTGTTGTATGAACTGGTACAGCACAAATGACTGAGTTTCTTTAGCATCAGCCATAGCAGACCCATATCCTTTACAAGTTGGGTCACATAAAGGATATGTCACAAAAAAAGCATTTGCCAGCAGTATACATTCACACATTGACATTGTCGCATAATTAGAATATAAAATAAATGGCATAACAGATGCTATCAACATGTCTACCACACTGTATCCATGGTGCCAACTCCTTCTCCAAGGGGAGCCTCACCCAAGCCATGCTGAGACAGCCTGAAACACAGGCATGTAGAAACCACCCTCTAAGGAAATATACACACAAAGTTCTGCAGAAAGGGCCTCCACTCTTTCAACATTTGTAAGATTTTACGGGAAATCTGCAAGTGTGAACGACAACAAGAAAAAGAAAATTGGCTAGCACCCAAAAAATAAAAAACCAACAAACTTTGGCAGATAATTTTCTGAGTTGTCATGTTTTCTGTGGGAAAAGAGTCAGCTCTTTCAAGCTAGGAATAAAAATAATAATTCTGTTCAGCTCCTTTAAACAGCAGGGAATTCACAATCCAAAGGGAGAGGCCTTTACACCACAAAACCCTTGCCGTATCCAGTACTAACTGGCTTCTGCAGAGGCACGAGGAATCCCTCAGTGCTACAGAGTACCTTTTAAGACAGTGTTTTTACAGCCCCCCCCCGGTCTAAATCTCCACCAGAGCTTAGCAGCACAGAACTTGCTCACCTCCTCCTGAGATTCAGGGGTTATTCCCCCAAGCAGCATTCTACCAAAGACATTTCCTTGAAATAGCACCCAGCTTCCATAGCTCATGTCTTGCTCTACCCAGAAGCAGCCTTTTATCCCAGTTGTTGCTTTTCAGGTCTTTAGTTGCAGCTGGGGGCCTTGTGCTTCCCTCCGTTAACACCCTGTGCCCCTGGGAGGAGCTGCTGCATGCTGCAGCCCGGCTTCCTGACCCATGGTCCCAACAAGCCAAGCATTGTGCTCCCCAGCTGGTACTTCTGTCTTTAGGCTAAGGCTTGTTGACTTTGCTAGATAAATTGTAGGTTGACTTTAGAGACAGGACTACCGCTATATGCCTACGCTCCCTGGTACATGTCCTTTGTTCTTAAGGCAAAGCAGGAAAAGAAAATGTGGCCATTTGCCACCTACACCTGGCTGACTGAGCTACAGCCCATCCACCTGACAAAAGAAAGTCCCAAACAAATGACTGACAAATCTACACTTATCACCCAAATGAGATATGGGAAGTAAATGACAACAGTCTCATTGTCTGCAGAGAAAGCTGACCTGCACATATATGAACACACGACTGACATTTTCTGGACAGAAACACAGAAAAGCAGCAAGTTTTTTATGACTCTTTTTATGTCAGGGCATCCATACTCAGCAGTATGGAAGGCAGAAGGACCTTGTGCCATGTGATCATTCCCATTGCAAGAGTCTCCTTGCAGTGGTTCACAACATCCTGAAATTATGAACTCCCAGGCTGATGTTTTTCAGACCTAGTCTCTTACCCAAGGATGGATTTTTATGGTTTTGGTTTTATTTTTGAAAGCTTGAGCAAGCAAGGGTTTGGCTGTTTAAGATACTTGGGACTTGGGGAGTGCTTTATGATTAGTGGAAGAAACAATTTGTGCCTTTTTTTAACAGTTCCAGTGCAGAAATTACCATGGATAGTGAGTTGAAAGGCGAATAATGTGAGGCAAGATTTGTAGGAAGAAGCAATATCTTTTATTAAACTGAAAAATATATCTGAAAGAACAAAACAAAACAGGCTTTCCAGAAATATGGGCTTGCATGCCCAAAAGTCTATCCAGACTTTTAACTATATACTGTCAAATAACGGATTGTATTTCTCCCTACAAATCTCCTCTTGTTTATGTCTTTAGCCCATCAGAAGTTAAGTCTCTTGTGGTGAGGACATTACCCAGAGAAGCAGAAAACATGCAAACATGGTTGCATTGAGTTGGTCTTCCTTTAGCTAAATCACAGGTCCTGGAAAATACTTCTTGAAAATGCTTCATGAAAATGCTTGTGTTTCAATACTGTGCAGAGAATAATCTTTGTGTAGGCAGGGCTCCACAGATTTCTATACATCGCTGTAGGTCAGGTCTCAAGCCAGATAAAAGCACTTGAAAGACTCTCACCAAACTCAGTGGCCTCTGAGCCATGTCCCCTCAACAGCCAAGTCACTAAGGCATCCCTTTCCCTCACTTGCTCTGTATGAAGTGTCCATGCACTTCCCCTGCCACTGTTTATCAGTTGTACTGCAGGGATGGTACAGAGCCCTTGCTGAGACCAAGGCCTGTTGTGATAGATTGATAGATGCTCTAGAAAAGGATCTTGAGAAAGTATTTCAAGCCACTGACAGCAGGTGCTAGACAAACACTCATCACATTGACCAGAGAGGAGCCTACAGCCCACCTACTATTTAAAAACGATGTCTGTGATGCATTTGCAGGGTCTCACTTAACAAAAAACATGAGACAGTTTAAAGTTTGCCACTACCTGATCTCTGCTAGCCTTTGCAATGTTAATAGTCTCTGCCATTAGCTTCTTTTTTGAAGCAAGATTTTTCTCCTGTAGCTCTTTTATCAGGCAGAGGATGATCAGGAGGTTAAAAAACACATTATTAGCATTAATGACTATTATTATTTATACCCATGTACAAGCTGCACAAGTATAGGAGAAGACACAGTCCATTTCCCCAAAGAGCTCACAAATCTTATTTATGATAAGGAATCACAGACCATGTATCAATAGTAGAAGAGGAGAGTGGGGAATAAGGAGAACTGTATTAAACAAAAACCTCTTCTGCAGCTTGGGTGAGATACTGTCTCCAGGGGCCTGCTTCCTCAGCCAGAAAATATGGATACAGGGGTTTTCTCTGCAACAACACTCTCCACTATACCAAGGGGTTCTGTGGTGTTTCTTTTTGCCCTCTCTTCTTCCCAGGAACTTATTAATCCATGGCCCAAAGTCCATGACAGCGATACACAAGTGGCAGCATCCAGAATGACAGAAATTACCGGGTTTTGTACAGTTCTTTTCACTTGTTGATCAACAGCTCATTGTTACTATTTTACAAGTGGGGAAACTGAGGCATGCAATGGTGCAATAGGTTTCCCTAACGTCACCTACTTTTATATCCACAGAGAACTCTGAAATAGATCCTGAAGGTGTACTTCTCCCAGAGTGGATCCATTTATTCTCTGAGCAGTGTCTTCCACCAGTAGAACCATTTATTGCCAAGAGAACATACAGAAAGATAAGAGAGGTGTAGCATACGTGCTACAGTTTTTCCCACCAACAGCAAAGTCAACAAGCATAGTGAACTAATTAGACTAGCAGACATTTCTATTGTAAGTAGCCTCAGAAGTTAGCATCTTAGAGAGAGAGGGCAGACCGGTGGTAAATGCAACTTCCACTGACTTGGAAAACTTGATTTTACTACAGTATTTCTGGGCCCAAACATTTAAAACACTATTGCATATGATGTGGAAATTCCATGAGGTCCTAGAAATTCTGAAATGCAGAGTACAAGTCCTTCCTTGGTCACAAATTTCATGGGTCAGTTTAGGCATTAAGGGAGCTTGTATGGAGCTTTATTTTCTCATTGGTTAAAATGGGGAAAACAGAGCACAGATGAGAGTATTCTGAAAAATCATTAAAATGTTCATGCTGTATAAGGAATTGGAAAATATATAAAAATGCATTTAATCTGTGCAACTTTCCCTCTCAGTGCAATTTCATTTCAATAAGTGCCCTGGAGAGGTTACACTTTGTAAGTATCTTGTAAAACTGAGACTGCTGCATTGGATCCTCAGTGATCTCAGGGCAAATGCAAGACTGAACAATGACTCCATATCTGGCTATGCGTGATTCCACCTCCCCAACAACTTCACTTGAGAAATCAATGAAGCAAAATATGGCATATTTTGGGGCTGTAAGGGAAGCAAGTTTCTTGTGGTTTTACACTTAGAAAACAAGAATCTAATAGAACCATCCTTCAAGTTAAGCAGAAGAGATTTGCTACTAAAGGCAGAAGGTGACTGTGCTTGCCATGAAGCTGTCGGTGGTCACAACTGTAAGAAGGTCATAGCAGAGATATTTGTAGTTAGCTGCTAAATTTATTCAATACTTTTAGGGTCAGATTAGATGGACTGAAGTTACCCCAAGGTCGAATTTCTCTATGGTGCAGACAGTAAACTTATAAATTCAAGCTCAGTTTTTGACCAGACACATATTTCAGAGTCCCCAGTACTCTGTTTGCCTGAACACGCTTGGTGAGTCACTGGGTCAACAGGCATGTTTATGCAAGCATCCAGTTGGCACTCTGAATGCCAGCCACAGGGACAAGATGCAAATGTGGTGCAAAACTGGTCTCAAGACCAGTTTTGTAGCAGTGCAGACATAACTTCAGTTTAACTTGTGAATCTCTTGTGCTCCCAGAATGCTTGTTTCCTACTCCTAATAAGAAGCATGTTCTTTATCAGGCTATTGTCAGAAAAACAGGTCTGGAAATTGCATTGTGCTGGACCTTGCTTCAGTATCAATGAGCTTAGCTTCAATATTAAAAGAGAAAAGACTGCTCTGAGTTACATCAGGAACTGATTTAAAGACTCATTTGCTCCTTCCCAGATGCTTTTCTTTGCCAAACAGAGCCTGTCTGAATTGGGAAGTTTGACCCTATACAGACAGCTCTTGGACAGACTTATGCAGATAGCATACATCTCTGCAAAGGAAAACTTGTGTTGTTTTTCACAGAGAAGATCCAGACTAGGACTGTAATCAGTATAATAGAGATTGTAATGGACGTGCCAAGAACAAATGGACAAAAGGTTTCTCTGGCCCTCCAGAGCGTAGTTGACACATGCAGACATTGCAGCCCAACATCAGTGAATCAAGGATGGTATGTCCTAGAAAATGCACTAATGTGTGTCTTACAGCATCTTTGCTATACTACCAGCTGCAGGTCAAAGGAAACTGATCTTCTAATGCTAGAAAGAAAGATATTCAGAACATATAATCAGTCTTTCCTCTGCCCTCTGCACTGAGCATCTTTGTTTCTGTGTTCACAGGTACCTTGGCAAAGGCAGAAGTACATCAGCCCCTTATTCTGTGGCTTTCCCCTTCACATTTGGTAGGGGCTTATCTGAAAACTGTCTTGCAGAGGAAGGCAGGGAAAAGAGGCCATCTGCATCTTCAGTTGTCAGGCTATTGTAGACAGGGGCAGGGAAGGTAGAGATTTAGATGACAGCTGCCCGCACAAGCGGCAGATGAGTGAGGAACTTGACGATGGAAAATAATGCAATGGAAATAGAAAAAAATTATTAGAAAATAGGCCATAACTTCAAAAGAAAAGTGATCTGAATAACCAACCTCAGTGGTCTCTTATGTTGGGCATTAGCTTGGATCTCTAAAACTATGCTCCAAATGGATTCTGAACTTAGAGAAGACTCCTACATTTCCTTTCCTCTGGTTTCTTTCTAGGGGTTATGAAGTGAAACCTCCCTGACATCTTTCCAGTGAGCTCTGTGGGTCTTTGATCTAGGATTTCCTCATGCTGCTCTGCCTATACCAGCTGAATAGGTAGCTCCTCAGGTCCAACAGCACTACTGAGGATGCTGGATGTCAACACTTTGAGCATTACTGTGCTGGTGGCTCTGATCACCTTGCATTCCCAGGATGCTACATCCCCCATGGAAGTCAGTCTCACTTGATTTGGGTGACAGAGAGCTCCCAACTTATGGGTGACTCCTTTGGTGCCTGAACTTTGTAAAACTAAGTGGAAAGAACAGGATTAGGCTTATTCAGAAACACTGTCAGGAGCAAGCCCATGACCTTGCACC
Organism: Corapipo altera; assembly: GCF_003945725.1. Classification (NCBI taxonomy): domain Eukaryota; kingdom Metazoa; phylum Chordata; class Aves; order Passeriformes; family Pipridae; genus Corapipo; species Corapipo altera. The sequence goes on from NW_020884910.1 coordinate 3,782,911, forward strand.
CCAGAGAGCAGCGATCTATGGGATGTGTTGATTAATTGTAGATGGTCAAAGTCACTTGTAAGCTATTTATCACAGTCATCATTAGGTGTCAAAAGGGACCTGTAAGAGCCTGGTTAAGAGGGATTGCTCACATTTTTCTTTAGCTTTCATCATGTTCTAGTGCTAGCAAGGACCCATGGCTGGATTAACCTCTTATTTACTAAGGATGAAAAAAAAGAGGACCAAACCCAAGATCTTATGTTAAAAGGGGAATATTGCAGCATGCCCATGCTTATTACCAGAGTCAGCAGCAGAACTCAAGTCATCTGAGCTCTGTAGCAACCCAGCAAGGGCACTACTGATGCCTGCTCTCCTCATGATCAAACCCTCAAAAAGAGAATAAAGTCCTCATTGGGTCAGTGACCCAACAATTGAATGAGCACCGTAAGGACATGTGTACATCTACTTTGTCACTCTTGACTCCTGGATGCTGCCACTTGTACATTGTTGGCATGGGCTTTGGGCCATGGATTAGTAAATTGCCAGGAAGAGTGGAGAACAAATTAAAACACAGACATAACCCCACTGAGATCTCCTATAAATCCATCCACAGTCAGCTGCCGTGGGAGTCATAACTCCCCAGAGTTTTAAAAGCTATGGCTTCTAACAAGTCAAATGAGAACATTTTATCAGGTCAGGACCCCAGCTGCTAGGGGCATGAGTGCTATTGCCTTCTAGGTATGGGAAACCATACTTAAGGATCTGCTCAGAAAGATGCAAAATAGTTTCTCTAGATGTTTGCAGAATGGGTGTCTCCACCTCCAACTGCAATGCCTTGCAGCAGTTGAGCTTGCACCTGACACTGTTTTATTCTCCACAAAGGAAAGAAAATCAAAGAGAGCTGGCTGAATAATCCTACTGTCCTTCATACAGAACGGCTCTACATATCTAAATGGCCTCTTTCTCTTCACTGGGCTGGTTAGGAGAAGGGCTAGACCCCATTCTTGGAATAAACAATCCTAGCCATTCTCTGAGACCCTCTGCATCAAGTTCCTTCTGATGGACACCTGACTAATGATGCCATTGTTTGCAGTCACTTCTGTGGGCATAAGAAATCTTTCCCCCTGTAAATAGGAGATCCTCTAGAAGCAAAGGAATTCAGAGGTTGGCACTCATTGCAGTCTAAGACCTGACAACTTCTTTGATGTGGTTGTTTGACTTTTGCCTCGACTGTGGCAATCAACAATAGTAAACAGAAATATCTGTGTTATCCAGAATTTGACTGATAGAAGTGCTGTGCTGCAGTCCCTTGAGGAGAGCAAAAAATACAAAAATACCTGAGTCGTATCTTGGGGAGAGAGGTTCATTCCCTGTCAAATAAAAAAAAAAAAAAAAAAAGATATTTACAGAAATCTGTAAACCTCCATAAGATTCGGGGTTTTGTGAGGAGATGTAAAACTGAGGAGTAAGAAGGAGGAAAACAATGAGAGACGAAAAGATAAAGTAATTGCCTAATGTGCACCTTTAATGAACTAAAACATATTCTCCCCACAAAGGGCCCATAAGAGAAAAAATAAGATTCCTCATATACACCTTCAATCTAACACTGAATTATTTGTGGCAATTGGACCTGCAGCCTCACACGAGAGGATCTCATAAAGAGGAAGGGATATTGTAAGACTACTGTATGCAAACGCACCCAATTAATTCAAGAGCATCATTGTTATTTCATTTATATAGCACCATGGGGGTATGCAATGCTTTACAGATGATTAGGGGCTATAAAAGTTTAGAGAAAAGATAAAGCAGAAAGCAAGGAACTGGCAACCAGCTGGAGTACAAGCTCTGACTAAAAGCTCTCTCCTTGGTGTTTATGGTTTGTTTGTTTGTTGTGGTTGTTTGGTTGGTTTTTGTTGTGGTTGTTTTAAGGTTCAAGGAGTGGGTTTTGGCACTAATCCCGTTTTACAGGGAGAGAGAGAGACCATTTAACATGACTGTTGGGCCTGTTCCAAGGATGCAAAGTTAGAAAACATACTCATTAAAACAGGTCTGAAGAAACAAAATAGAAACATACACAACAAGAAGTAGGGAGATAAATTTGTGATAAACTGTAAGTCATTCCTGATAATTCAATGCTTTGATAAATTGTTGGAGGAAACAAAGGCTGTGTATGCCCAGAATTGACTGGCTAAGGCTCCAGTAAGATTGGTGTTATGCTCCTAGGTTGAGACAGACATGCATAAAGCATGTCCTGTCACTTATGTCCTGCATTTGCAGCTCAGGGCTACTTTCGGATCCTTAGCTGTGTTTTAGCTGGCATGAGAGCAGTCAAGACCAGAAGTAAAAAAGCATGCAACTCAGGATTCCAGATAGAGATCTTATTAATGGGATCTAGACCGACTTTTGTGCTGCAGCACTAAAATATTTCAGGAACAGCTGGACCTTATATCTACTCAGAAGCCACACAATGAGAACATAGCAGCTTTCTCAAGAAACATGTGCTTTTCTCGTAGCAGCATATGACACCTGTGCTCTGTTGATGGTATGAAGCCAAGATTTTGAGTTTTACTGTATCAGTTGTGATCTGAAAATAGGTAGATCTTTAGAAGTTCTTTGTTGCTGTTTGTTATGTGGTTTCTGTTTGGGCTTTTTGATTACTTTTGTGGTGGTTTTTTTTGTTTGGTTTGGTTTGGGTTTTGATTTTTTAAAGACATGGGAAAGGTTTTTTATTTGTTTTATTTTAAATAGAAAAGTTATTTGAAAAATCTGTTAATTCTTATCTTCCCTCTAACATTTTCCATCTATCACTTTTATCAAAATGGTCACTGGGAAATATTTTTAAAAAGTAAAAATTTAAAAATATTAAAAGCCTTTTTTTGTTGTTAACTAGGACATTCTACATCAATAAGCCTTTTTTAAAAAAATCTTAACCAAAATTTTCTATTTCTCTTTTTTTGGTAGGGTGAAGAGGGGAAAATGAGTCTTTTCTCCTTGCTTCCAAACAATTTTGGCTTTCAAAGTTTCAGAGCTGTTTGCTCAGGCTCTGTTTTTTCCATCAGCTCTGGAGTAGTTTCTGAAATGGTTTTTTGCATTATTTCCCAAGAAAATATGCATTTTTTTGCCATTGTTCAGCAGCTCTACCACTGATGATGGGCCACCTAAAGCTTACAGACTAGTATTAGCACATTTTACAAGTCAATTACTCAATACTCTGGACTGAAGTTTGCTGTGTTAAAAAAATAGTTAAATTTCCTAGCAGTATGTCTGACCTCGAGGTAACTATTCTCTAAACTAGTTTTATTTATAGAAAATTATACATGGATCACCTCTATCATTCTATTGAGATGCTAATGCCTGTTTAAACCTATCTTATGCTATTGCAGTTTATTCCTTGTTCCTGTACGATATAAAGTACTTTTCTACTGATTTTGCTGCATCTACAGTAAGGAAAGTTATACTGTGGTAACTATTCCAATATCTTGTAGGACAGATTGAAAGATTTCTGGTTGAAGCCACTGGTAAAGCCATTAATTTTGTGGGGGAAGGGAAAGGAATTGAGAAAATGTTACATTTTTTGCTTAGAACAGTACTTTTTTGTGTGCGGGTGTGTTCGTATTATTCAAATAAAAAAAATCATCAGTGACAAACATCCTACCTAACCTTTTCCCAGCCTTCCCTTAAACAATGCTAAATGCTGTCCTTCAGTAGCCCACGCAGTCAAATATACAGCTAAATCAGCTTTTCATTCTCTTGGCCAGGATCCACAAACAGTGCTCCTCCACAGAGGATGCATGTCTGACTCAGAGAAGCATCATCTTTGGCTACCTGGAACTGATGGCAGTAGTCTCCTGTCAATCTCCATTCTTTTGAAGTGACCTGCATCCCTCAAATTCCAGCTCCAGAAAATTAAAGGGCAGTAAATTAAGCATTTCTAGGCTGTGCTACAAATATCTGTTTTCTTTTCACAGCTTGGCCCAAAGCACCAAGTACATGATGTTCCTCAGTTATTTACCCCTACGTCCCTGATTTTAGGTGCTGTATGTAGTTCTTCAGCTGAGTCACAAACCTAACCTGAGACTTGACTTTGACAAAGATGGGTTGTAGCTTTGCTGTTCTTCACAAAGAGCTTCTAGAAACTCCATCCCGAGTTTCCTTGGAAACAGTGTATGATCAGCATAATGCTCCATGGCACTTGACCATTCATCTCCATGGTGGTTATAAAAATCCCATCAGAAAAAGCCTTCAAGCTTTCTTATCCCATTAAAAAAAAGAATCCAGATACTCAATCCTTTGATTCAACAGTAAAACAAACAATAAAATTCCTCATTAGACTAATTGGGCCAATACTGTTGAAACACATGATGGGTCTAAATCTCAATTCTAGTTCCAAACTCAAGAAGATGAGCTCTGAGGCAATATCCATTATGCCTGTGGGGTTTGTCTACTTAGTAATTACTATTAATTATGAAAAAGTGTTTTTTTTTTTTCATTTTTGTGGCACCTAAAAATTTCCTGCATGTTTCACAATGAAGGTGTGGACCCTAGTAGAGTGAGCTGAATCTTCCTGATATATACTTTTCTCAATAACTCTTCCTGGGCTCTCTTGGATCTGCACAGTGCAGGTTGGAGAGCATCGTAATACTCCTCTACAGGGGAATTATGGGACAGGTCATGAATAAATAGGGTTCATTTTCCAACTACAGCCCCTACTGTGATTAAAACTATTTTTTATTTCCTTAACCTCTTGAGTCAGGCATAGAAAAAATATGTCTTCCAAAGCCATTAGACAGAACAGTGATTCATGGAAATAAGTGATTTTTTTCCCCTCTCATGTTTTGTTTGTCATTAACAGTCTTCTCAGTAACTACCATGATGGCAACACTGGCCCATATGACAGAAGGTAATGAAAGAGAAGGAGAGGGGAGGGGAGGTTCAGAGAGGTTCAGACAGGTTCGGAGAGGAGAGGTTTGGAGAGGAGAGGTTCGGAGAGGAGAGGTTTGGAGAGGAGATGTTCGGAGAGG
>NW_020884910.1:3788010-3857799 GCF_003945725.1 Corapipo altera
GGAGAGGAGAGGAGAGGAGAGGAGAGGAGAGGAGAGGAGAGGAGAGGAGAAAGTTATTGCACTAGAACAAACTCTGCTATATTGAAGTGGATATTACAAGTGAAAGGCAGAGGACTGCATTGCCTAAGACTGTGGTGATGCTATGAGAGCCTTTCTCAGTCCTAAACTGTTCATTAACATGGAGAGATTTTGATTTAATAACTGTGATCAAAATCCCACTGAATGCACTGGTCATTATGTACCCAAACTGAAGATGCTCACCAAGGTTTATGAACTTTGAATAAATTTAAGTATTCATTAAAAGGACCAGCTAGTATATCAGTTACATAAGGAAAGCATCCAAATGATACTGTTGTCTGAAAAAGCCCTGACTTTTCAGAAAGCAGGCAGTACTGCTGTGCCAACGAAAAGAGCAGCTAAAGATGTTAAGGAGAATCTGAGTGTAATACATTAAGTAGTGACCATGCTTAATGAGCAAGAAGGCAAATCGTTATAAGAGAGATCTCATTCTGCTTGAAGGGCTCCTATAAACACAAGGACAACATCAAAAGGTATGTGAACATCATGGCTTCATCTATTTAAATAAATAACAATGTCAGTAAGCATTTCCAGGCACTTGAACCTCATAACCTACATTTTTCAAGTGTTAGAGTGATTCCTGGCATAGTTTGGACCCAGCCCAAGTACCATTTTCCTAAACAATTCTTGGGCACAGGGTGGGAACTCACAGGGTGGGCAGGGGATCATCTCCAGCTGGCAGTTTAGATGTGTATCCCTGTTTTGCAGGTTAAGAAAGCTTAATACTATGGAAATTGGTTCTTTTGTGCCAGCTGGGATCAGCACCAGAGAGAGGTCATGGAGTTCTAACTATATAGTGAGTGCCTGGCAAGTTTCCTTGAGCTGGATTTGTAGAAGAATCATGGCAAACAGGGAGGGAAAGATAATCACCTTGGGCCCATCTTCTGCAACAGAAACTCTTTTTGTTATATAGATTTTATACTGTAGCAGCTGACATGAGAACTGGACCAACGGGGTAAAGATGCATAGTAGCAGAGTGACAAGCCCAGAAGTTCCTCGGAATTTATAACAAGATCCAAGGCCTCCATTGCCACTCAAGGCCTTTATTCAGTGCTTCCAAAACAAACGCAAATTGATGAGACATAGGTTTGCAATAGTAGGATACAGACAAAAGAGAAATCCTAGGGAACTGTCAACGTAAGAGTGATGTCTAAAGGACATAGAGTAGGTGACTGTGGAATATGAAGAAACTCCTCCCCTTGGACATCATAGCTAATCGGACTGATGCAAAGTCAAGGGCACTGGGAACTGGGTTTTCAGAGGAACTTGGCATTCAGTTACACTTCAAAATAAGCAGGTAATTCTTTCTAAGATGCTGGTCCTTATTCATATTTTATCCCTAAATAGGAGCTGCATGATACTGACGAGACACATCTGGCTGAAGAAGCCAAGCACTTGAACAACCTGCAAAGTGTTTACCAAATCTACTATTTACAAGATGTACATAGCAGAGTTTTTCCATATATAGGCAGTGAAAGATATGCTAGTGCAATTTAAATGAAAGTTACCAGTAGGAAAAAACTGTGATGTCACACGTGAGACTGATACCATTATCCTTTTTGCAATGTCTGATGGCAGTGAGTTGCCTGTTTATGAATGAAAGGGCTTTTGTGCAAGAGGGAACTCACTATGGCCTTACTGCCTGGGAAACACTGAAGCTGGTATCACAAAATAAGACCTTTACACATAAGACCTTATGTTCACAATGAGTAAAACACTAGTCCATCCACTCTCTTCCTACTTCCAAAGCAAGATATCTTCCATGAGAACGGAAAACATTTTGGAAACAAGGTCCTTGTCAGTACTCTGTCAGGGTAATATCACAGATTTATAAGCTGGCATAATACAGATAACTGGTTTTCCCACCTGCCATGGCACACACAGGGCAGTTTACCCTAAATAGGAGGAGTAAGAGTATTCAATCTATGCCAGGCTTAGCATTCTAACAAATGCACAGTCAGCAATGGAAAGCTGTAAAGAGTTGTTTTTTAACTGTCAATTTTTGGGGGGGCAAAGGTAATTGCTCTGGTGATGTTAGACCTTTCTTTCATTATGCATACAGACTGAGTACTGATGAGGGCTATCTCGTGCATTGGATCCAAGTAGTAATTCCCAAAAGGTTGCTACAACCTCTTTAAGAGGAATTACGTGATACTCATCTTCAAGTGATTGGGATGAAATCAGTGGGTGAAGGCCATTTGTGATATCCACCACTGAGCACTAGAGGTCCAACTTTGGATGTGGATAATTGGGCACATTTCTAACTACAAAATGAAAACTAGAGTTCAGCAATTGATGTAAGTTATTAAGAGTATGAAATCCTAGTAAATAAGCTATAGGCTGAAATTAGTTTCAAGGCAGTTCTATTGACAAGTATCATTCAAATAGATATCCTCCAGCAAATGGCTGCCAAGTGGAAATTGCATGTTTTCTTGTGCCACTGCATCTGCATAATACAATATTGAATGGGACAAACCTAACTGTTCCTAGTGACACAAATATTTTTTCCAGAACCAAACATAAAATAACTTCTACCACAAACATGTTGAATATCCAGTATAATTCCAGGTTATGAGCTTCTTTTATGCCAAGAGGACACTATCTATCAAGTAAACACAGAAAACATTCAGTTGAAAAATACTGGAGACACAAATTGATGCTCTGAACTATGTGGATGAAGAAAAGTATTACAAAATTCTGTTATTTAGAAGACTTTAGAAGACTTCAGTTTCAAGGAACATCTAGTCCAGAGTGACTCAAGTATGGTCAACTATTACTTGCAAGACTTGGCTGAAAAAAGCATCATCTAAGATCGGTTAAGGTCAACTAGTTCTTCTAGCTCAGACAGAAAGATAGAGAGTTGCTGTACCAACCCAATCATTTCAGACTGACAGCAAATGACCCTAACTCAGAAAATAACCGAAATCTTTCCTCACTGTTCCCTGCACTTAAAACAAGCCAGGCATGCCACAAAGTCCAGCATGTGCTGGTATAAGGTGAACTTACTCTGAAGTAGTCAGAGGCTGTGTGCTATCATAAGAGGAATAGGCCCTTTCAGGCTCTTCATGACAGCTTTCTTGCTCAATGCAGACACATTTAATTAAACTGAAAACCAAAAAGAGAGGCCCGACTTTGTAGGTAGGATAGTAGCAAAGACTTCAAAGCAAAAGCGTTATGTTCTCCATTGTGCAAGATACAAGGGGAGGAAAAAACCATTCTTTCACTCTATCAAACATAATAAAAGGCTGAGTTAAGAAGCACAGAAAAAAATGTCTGGTTAATTTAAGGTGAAATCAGAAAAGAAAAAATTCAAGGGCCAGCCTGGTTCTCAGTGTCATCACTCTTGCTGTTTTTCTATGGTAGACTCAGCAACTCTGAAACTGAGATCCAAAAATTGAAGACGGCCACATTGTTCCTTCTCACCACATTAGCAGTGCCATATTGAATCTCAAATAATCTGTTATTACAGTACATTTGGTGCAAGGGGTTACAGAGAACAACACTGTACGCGCCCTGCATTGCATAAATTCTCACTGGCACATGTTCTAAGTAGCAAATGCATTTTGAGATTACAGGGCTATCCACAAGACTTGTTGTCTTTTTTTATTTTTCTCTTTAGTCTATGTGCCAGAAAGACAGTAACATTAATAAAGAGGACTCTGACCATTTCTTTCACTGCAGTACCTCATAGGAGAGTCAGTGCAAAGGCAAGATCATATCAGGACTCTGCAGTCCTGGAGTTTGGTTCACAGGCTGGTAATGGGCAGAGGGAACACCAATCTGGGAATATGTGGAACTGACAAGATGTTTTAGAAGCATTTCTCTCTGTCCATCCACAGTTCCCTTTCTATACTCAATCCAGCTGATAGAACCAGACAGATAACAGCAGTTGTCTTCGAGGACTCAATGATCTTAAAGGTATTTTCCAGCCTAAATGACTGATTCTGTGATTCTATTCTTCCTGTGGGTGCAGGAATGTCATATGTTGGTCAATGTGAAAAATGAAAAAAACCCAAAACTCTCTGCTCACAGGTGAAGAAGGTTTCTTGTTGAATTACTGTAATCCTGAAGAGCTGGTACTCCACCTTCTCAGTTCTGGATTTCTAAAGAGTCCAAACATGTTTCATATGGAAAATGTTCTCTCAACTGATAGGAACCAGTGAAAAAACCCCAAAACCATTCACCAATGTTCCATTCTTTTCAGTATCCAGCTCCAAACCAATATCACAGCCCATTCTTTCAATTTTTTTTCTGAATTGCGGAGTGGTTACATGGTCCTTCAATTATGTTTTGGTCAGCTTTCTATAACAATACCCTTGCATTGAGTATAATTTAAAGAAGAGTGGAAGGCATAAAAAAAAAATAAAGAAAAGGGAATAGGTAAAGAGATTCTGACAAGAGATTTGATTGATGGTGTGTGTGCTTTATCTTTCACAGCTTATGTAATATATATATGAGAAATAGTTAGTTTGATAGTTAAAGAAACTAAATGCCTGTCGAGGATAAAATACATCAGGGACACAGAACAATTCCTCATCTGGTTTGGCTATCATTCACTTTCCAGCCTACTGGCTGTCTCCCAGGAGAATTCATAATAGATCAGAGGCAATGATCCTCTCTCCCCAGGCCCCTGCTGTTTCTTCCCTCCTTCCTCATTTCCTCCTCCTTTCCTGCTGTCACTATCTTCTCAGTCCCAAACTGCAGCTCCCTGCCCAGGGCTGTGTAAAATGAGCATGCAAAAGCAACAAAACTCTGGAGAGCACACGTGGTGTGACCACCAGGCATGGGGATGAAGCAGAGGAGGCTGGTCCATGAAGTGAGCCTGAGGCACTGTGCCGTCCTCACATGGTGCTCTCAGCCCCTTGCAGGCTGCTTTACAGGGAGCAGCAGGAGGAATGGGGGAGGCAGAAACAGAGTCTCTCTGGAGACTTGAGAAGAAAAGTCATGGATTCAAAGAAAAGAGGAGTCAGACCAATGTGAGTGAAACTCTGAATAAACACTTTCCACCCAGCACTCCCCTTTCCTCTAAATGCTTTCCCTCTTACTATCTCACCTCCTCATCACTGAAGAAAGACAAGCTTCTGTTGTAAGGATGGCTGTCCAGGACTATCTCAAACCCTTCCAGTATAGTAGGTGTCTGACAACAGTCTCTTGTAAAAGCATATGCTCAAAACAAAGTCAATGTTAATATTAAAATTAATTGTTACAGATAGGCCTGTATATACAGTGTCTGATGTATCATTTCTTTAGTTCCTTAAAAGTTTCCAGGACTTGATTCATAGGGGTGAATAACTGCAGAGAACACTGTTTGGGGGTTTTGTGTTGGTTTGGTGTTTTCCCCCCTCTCTTCAAATTTTTCACCCTCTGCAAAAGTTTAGCTACTATTTGAGACATTGTAGGGAAACAGAGGGAAAGTTGGTACCTTGCAATTTCTAGGCAAGTTCTATGGTTTCAAATGGGGAGCAAGAACATGAAATTTGGCAGGATCATGGGCTTCATCCCAAAAATATTCCAGTGATACAGCCAAGAAAAATACAGATGCATTTACTATGACAAAAGCCTATGAAGTAAAAATTCACATGTTGTACCTGAAGAACAATGTTAGATCTAGCAGTAATATACTTTGAAGGTTTTACCCACAGTGAAACTGCTCAGTAGAAACATTGCTGTTTCTCCCTGGTTTTCTGAGAGGCAGACAGGTCTGGTTTCTTCAGTGAAGAGCAGGGACAGCTGTACACCAAATAATCAGCTGCCAGATGCAGGCAGCAGCAAGAGAGGGTCTCAGTTGATGAGACACAATGGATTGGTAGGTGACAAAACGCATGGAAGAGTTCGAAGAACCATTACAGGGTGTTGCAAGAAAAGGGTCTGGATCTAGAGCTGGGGAGGAAGCTCAGCTTGGAGGTAGTGTGCATTGGGATATTTGGTCTGTGAATTGGCATGGAAGTAATGTGTGAGACTGGAGGCTGGATGCAGGAAAAACAAGTGTTAATAAACAGTCAGAAGAGAGAAATGGAAATAGTTGGGCAAGAGAATTAGTATAAGGTAAGGAGATGAGCATAAGGAGTAGAGACAGCAAGATTTAGTCCTGATCACCACTTACGTAGTCTAGAGCTTAGATGAGAAGTCCAACAGGGACTACTGCAGTGTTACAGCATCTTCGTCTATTATTCTGGTGTCATTTTTTGCACTGCCTGCCCCACTGAGACAGCCTCCTCCTAGTCTGCCTCTATTTCCCGCTCTCCCCTCAGAGTGGGGACTCTCTGCTCCACTGGAGGGGAAGGGCTGATATTTCACCCCTGTGAAATATGCTCCCTTCACTAGGAAAGTGCTGTAGCAGACAGTAGATGCCACAAAGATGTTTCAGTGCAGGTCTTGCAGGTTACAGCTGAATGAGAAGGGATGCAATGAAGTGGTATAGAAGACCACAGCCAAATGGATGCTGCCTCCACTGAAGGATAAATTAATTCAGAAGCAAATTTCAGCCCCACAGTGAGATCTTGAGGGCTGGTGCGAATTTAGTGAGGGTAGAGCCAGACAGAGGAAACCCACTCTAAACTGCATACCCCAATGACACCAAACATCATTATCATGTGTTAGTATTTAGTGGGAGGTGTCAGCACCATGAAAGACTTAAATGGCAGTGCCCATTGCTAGTGAAAAGGCCCCCTTCATTTGGGTCTTTTTTTGGCTATGTGGAACAAGATAGCTCTGTACACACTCCTGTTGAGAATTTTACCCTGTTCGAATATGTGGACAAAAAAAGGAGTAACTAACTAGGGAAACATGGGAAGCAGGGACTGCCCAGTTCAGCAAGGCAGAGGATACTGTCCTGGGAATGACTTGGTTTTGTACCATTGTTTTCACTAGCTGGATCACACAGAAGCTGCTATTTCACCTGACTGCAGCATTCCAGAGCCTCCTTTCCAATACCCAGAGATGCTTCCTGTCCTTTCCAGAGGCACACAGCCTGACAGAAAAAAATGGAGTGAACCACTCCATTTGGGTTCATGATTCTCCAGGACATGGGGAAATCCATCCGCTCTTACCAAAACCTTGAGGCTGCTGCAAGATCAGTATACAAAGATTGCAGCCTGGTGATCAAATTCTCTCACCCCATCCCCCCAAGTACAAACTGAACAAGAGTTTAGATGAAGTTTCCAAGCCAGGCTGTTTTTTTTTTTTCCAGACATCTCTTTCCAACAGCTGTTCATGCTCACTCCCCTTGGTACAAAGATTTGAGACCCATTTATTCCTAATGGCACCTGCAGGCTCCATATCAAAATCAGGCTCTCCATATGAATGGAAATACTTTATAATTCTAAATCTAAGGATAGGCAGGAAAGGGAAAAACAAGAAAATGCCATGACCTCATAGTTGCAATTGTCTTTGACAAGAAATACAACCCAAAATGCGCTCAAAGCACTATGTGTCTGTCAAAGCCTAATAAAACAAGCAGGAAACGGGAGATCTCCTGACAGTTCAGGGTCTAACAGGAAAAGCAGAGCCGTACCCTGAACAGATAATCTCTGCAGCTGGTCACCTGAGTTTCAGGCATCCACAGGTGAAATCTATAACACAGCCCTAACTACATCATCTCTAAGGAGAGGTTTCCATTAGCTCTTTTCAGGAAATGTAGCAAACATTTTCACTGAAAGGCACCTCTTAAACACATTTACATAAGTAAGCTTTCACTTACAAAAAGCAGCCTCAGTCAATCCACTGGGGTTTCCCATCGCCCCCTAAACTTAACAGCAAATGATTGAAGAGTAATGGAGTAAGCAGCTTCTTCCCTAATTGCTCCTCCAAAGTGACTTTATGCACTAGGTGGTTTTAAGAGGTGGGGTTTCTCCTGCTGAGGTTGGGTGAACTTGAAGCTGGCCTAAGGGCCAGCTTTCCTAAGGAGGTTCATTACACCAACTCCTACTACATTATTTATCATTTGTTTGCTCAGCTCTTTTAATTGTTTTCTTACAAGCATTACACTCTCTGCAGTCTTCTCAGGAGCTATGTGCTTCTGCACCTCCTGTCCTGTAGTGCTGAGTTCTGCCCTTCAGATACCTGCTGTGTGTATTTCCTCATGGAGGTGAAGGCAGTGTTTTGGGGCAGACATGAGCAGATCCAGGTGCAATGAGGAAAGGGTACATTGCATGACAGTTTTTCCGTCAGCTGACCTGCCCTTTTTGGATGTTTACATTTGCCTCTCCCACTAATTCACCCTCCCCCAACTGCCTTAGAAGCAACATCATCCTCTTTCTGAATTAAATAAGTCCACGGATAGACAAGAATCTGCGTATAACAGTCCCCCACGTTCTATAAGCCATCAGCATCTACACTTGGCTTATCACTAGATGTCAGCTCTTAAAATTGCAATTATGAAGAAAAGCAATTTTAAGTCATTATCATAGGCTTTCTAAAATGCATTTGTTTCCTTCCAACCCCCGTCCTCCTTCTCTGAATGTCTATACAATTGAATTTATTGGGACAGCCTGTCTTTGTAGGCAGGAAGAAATAACACTCATACAATGTTCTACCTTCTTTCTACTCATCAAATGATTGTTTCGGTGCACTTCTTTTCATTCTTTTTTTAAAAAACAGTGAAGCAGGCAGGATTGAGGGTGCAAATCTTTTCCTAGTGTTCCTCCGAGCTGATGGGGCTCCACTGTGCCTCAGCAGCAGGGCTTTTCCTAAACCACGCTGCTGAAAAGTGCATACCACACTGTAATGCAGTCTCTATATATAGGCTGTAAAGAGCTTTTGGAAACCATGAGGAAAAGAGCTATTTGATGTACAATAAATTATTAATTGTTATTAGTTACTATCTTGACAGGTTTCTGTTGCTCAGCTATCCTCCATCCCCAATTTGGGGGAAGGGTAGCTTGTTTCCCTTCTTCATTCTTGATTCTTCCCTTTTCCCCCTTGCCCCTGGCCCACTTTGGGACCAACTATCTCTGCATCTTTCTGACTGAGAATGGGCTGGATCTTAGTCTTCCTCCAACTTCCCCATGCACACAAGGGGTTGGAAACAACAGCATAGTAGTGCCTCAGAGCAATCAACACCCCGACAGGAACCACTATAATCTGGATACTGCCTTCACATCCAAAGCAGGATTTCACACAGCTACTCACTTGCACTGGCCTCAGTACCTCATGTCTGAGAACAGAGTAGTACTCTGGGCCATTCACCCACAGCATTTCATCTCTTTGTGCATTTATTATATGCCCAGAAAAGCAGAGATTCCTTTGCATGGTGTGTTTGAGCTCACCCACCTCTTGTGATGCAAACAGCTCTGCATGAGACTGCTATGTGCATGCCAACTTTATCCCATATGGAAGGGCTTGGTACAGGGTACACAGGTATGGCACAGGTGAGAGGTCACTGGGAGGCAGTGTAGCATCTGCCAGGATTGAGCAGAGGGCAGCTCAAGGCCATCCATCCTCTCTGCTTGGACTCTAGCGTCCTCTTACCTATTTTTGAGGTTACCTAAAACATATTTTTCTTTTAAATTCTCTGAGATGAAGTTAAAGCCAGAACACATCCCTTTACTCAGCTCTGCCTGACAGGCACATGCCTCACAAAACACAAACCGCTCCTCAGGGGAGGAGTGAAGCAACTGTGACGTTAAATCTGACGCTGTGTGGCTGAGGGATGACCATAACCACAGCTCTGTGCTGAGCCATTCTGTATGTGGCCTCATGAGCATGTGCCCTGAGTCACTCCAGCCCCCAAGTGAAAACAGGAAGAAGAACTTGCTCTTGTCCCTAAAATAATCAAAGTTTTGAAACCCTCCATATAAAACCAGAAGTGATGCTTTCTTCACTGGTGGAATAAAAACATTAATTTAATTTTGAGTTTAACATGAAAACCTCAAAACATCATACCAGAAAAACACAGTATACAGCAAGGCTCTATAAGGAACCAGCTTGAAGTCACAAGTCTTTCAGGCAGCAAAGAGGCATCACACAGGCTACCTTGAGCATGAACAGCAGCTCCATCTAGCACATGCCCCAGATCACTGTGTCTATTTGCTTGTCTCATCATTTGAAACAGGCAGGCTACTCAATTTACAGGGAAGCAGGATGCCTCTTGCCTTCACCACACTATGAAAAATATACCCCATTGTCAGCCATGAGTGCAGCTGTACTACTGTGAATATGATTTACCTGCCAGGGCTGATGAAGACAAACGAGCTTTGGTGTGATTTCAGAAGCCAGGATAAAAACCTGCCTGGGTGAGTCAGAGGGAGAGACAACCACCTATACTATCCATACTCTCATGTGCAACTATATGCATGGCAACTGTGCATCCAGAAGCACTGAAGACTGCAAACAAGCTGTATGTGCACACAAGGAAGTGTATGAAACTTTTTCTGGTCATTTGTTGTATATAAAGCACTTAACACAGATAGGGTTTAGAAAAACGTTTCTAGACAGATGACCTGATTTGAACAGTTAATTCCAAACTTCCTCAAGCCAAGAACAAATAACTGGAAATAACTTCACCTACCATTGAAATCATGAGGATTAATTGCAAGATAGGGCACATTCCTCTTTGTAGAGAAAAGGAGGTGAAGAGAATAACAAAGGCAGACCAGCATTTTTGCATCCCTATTCCAGAAAAACTAAGGGGAATATTTTTCATTTTATTCTAGAGAAAATAACCCATCCCCAGAGTACACGTCTATAGTTCTTGCTTCTGGGAAGAGTGCACCAGAGTATAAAAAAGAAATTCAGATGTAGAAACGAAATAGATTTATTTTTTTTTAAAGTAGCAAACTTAAAACATTGCAAAAGGTTACAATGATTTAGAACACCCAGTCTGAGCGGCCACGCTTGGCTGTTCTCTGAGTACGTGTGAGGTGACTCTGCACACAGGGCTCTTGCAATGGCCAGAAAAATTGTGCTGCTTGCAGCCTCTTGCATTTCCCTGCTATCTTTATGAGACACACACAAAAGAAAATTACCTGCTTGCCATACAGGCACATGGCACAGATCAGTTCATGCTCCTCTGTCACAGTAAAGGCAAGTGCAACATGGAGAGAATAGCTGCTCCCCTGCCTCCTGTGAGGGAAGAGAGGTCAGCCATGCAGCCTGTTCTTCTTACTTAGTTTTCTGAGAATAGTTTATGACCAGGTTAACACTTTTTAAATGTGTTGGTATATAGAAATGCTTGGGTTAGGAGCTTCAAAGGCTGTCTAATCCATTGTATGCCCGTACCCTCCAACGGGACTGTGGATATGCACCTACCTGTAATACATCACTACGTTAGCCTCTATGTGCTTTGTAATTTCAATTGTATTATAATTGTCAGGCTGTGGGTGTGCACCTTTTCCCTGTTGGACAGACTCTGTGGTACCTCTATCAGCAAAATCTAATTGGCTACCAGCATTCTGTTACTTCTATAAAGTAGCTGTCACAAAGGTGACACCATAGTGTCAACACGACTGATTGGCTGGCATGGTGAAAAGTAGTTACATGGAATACAGCCTGCTTTAGCAGGAGATAAACTAAATTGCAGAAGATCATCTTCTTCATACACACAGATCACACAGATAGGAAGAAGGTACTCACTCAGTCACTCTAATATCAAAAGCACCGCAGAGGAAGACAGCTGTGCTCAGGCTTCCTCTAGGCAGCCAGGAACTAGCTTATATACCTCCACTAAAGAGATCCCTTGTTATCCTTTTGCATCAGCTACCAAACGTGGAGAAACAGAGGGATTATTGAAGAACACAGGAGGCTGTGATAATGTTATCGTAAGTGAATGGACAAACTATTATTGTCATGACAGAAACTGGGCTACAACTACCGTTGACCAAATTCTTCACTAATTTGTTGGCCTAGAAAAATCCATGTTGAGCAAGGTGGGGGAAAAAAGTCATAACATAAACACAAGGGGAACAATGTAGCAATGGCGCAGTTGCATTAGATGGATACAGGTTGCTATTGTATGGGGTCTACAACACAAAATAAAGCCTTTCCTGAAAATATAGAATTGTTGTGAGGGCCATTTAGATGAGATGGATGTATGACAGTCCAATCTCATCACTTACTCCGTAGAGCTAGGATATTACTGAAGTATCACTGAGCTTAAGCTAGGCATGATGGTTTCAAGAGGTACAAAGTCAGGGATCAGTTAAGGAAAGCAGAACTCACATTGGCTCTCCCTCCTGGAGTAATGCCTGGTATATAGTAGTCTTTGATTGTTCCACTCAAATAGATAATTTTAGGATATTTTGGTATTGTTATTCAAGTTGACAATTACAAATGACCATGAAAAAAAGAGTCTACCTAGGCACATTACGAAAACTTCAGCTGAAGCTGTGGTTGTCAGTACCTTTAGAAGTATGGTGTTCAGTTCTGTTGTTATTGAGAAAAAGTGCAAGGAAACATCAAACAATTTGAATGCAACCAAAAAATAGACTCTTTTGGAAGAATATAATCCTCATTTACTCTCCTCTAAGCAAAAAATGAGCTGGTAGTGACCTGCAGATGGGACATGAAAAGAGCTACATGAGAATACTTTCCAGGAACTGTAGTTACAGTTCATCCTGTTGTTTTCAGCATAGTCAACATCACCTGTTAGGATTACTGAAAAAATTCTCTCCAGCCTCTTGATCCCTAAATTCCAATTATCATTGCTATCGAAAACTGTTTCATTGCCAGTGCTGCCCTGCCTACAAGAGAATGACAATAGTAACATGTTTCATCATCCCCTGGTAGATGCTCTCTGAATGCAAGTACACTGTGATTTGAGAATCAGATGACAAGCAAAAATGTGGTCATTTGACCAAAGCCTGTCCTTAACTGGACAATCTAGGCACCAGCCATATTCAAGTGGTTGAATATGGAGCTGAATCCTGCTTATGGAGTAATAAGTTTTGAAGCAGGTGAAGGAGAAGGGCAACTCCTCATCCACCACTATAAGACATAACAGACCCTGGCAGGTCCACTGTTTTGCTGCATCTCCCATTTGGAGAGTAAATCTTGGAGAAGAAATGAAGCTGAAATTTTTAAAACTAGCATCCTCGGATCCTACTGCTTCCCATTACTGAATCCTCCTTTATGACCCCTGCAAAAGCAGCAAGGAAGATGTTCTGTACACAGCAGGTAATATAGAGAACCTACACATCCGGTGAGTCAGAACATTCAAGGTGGAACAGTGAATTTCCTTTCACATCTCAGTTTTTAATTGTGTGTAAGTTTCTCAGTAAATATCTTTTCTTCCTGAAATTCATCATGACTAGATCACCTGTCAGAGGAAAATTCTTCTGGGGGTAAATTATATGTCATTTGGAAAACAGTTTTTAGAAATAGAAGTCTTGTAAAAGTTAAAAAAAAAAAAGTCTAGTTTCTTCAAAACTATCAAAGGTTTCTCCATCAAAAAGAGGAAAACATGTTATGTCTGTAAACTTCACATTTGTTTTATTCATTATTTTCCCTTCAGAAAGTTCTCTATGCAAGATTCATTCCTGAAAGGACAGCAAGGTCCTTTTTACATTAAGAAAACGTGCTCTATATTGATGCAATTGCATTGGTGCCAACCTCCTTAATGTAGGCAGCACTTCAGCTGACCTTGAAAAACACAGAATTTTTCCAACAGGGTTACAGACTTGCTGGAGGTTATGTGCAGTATGTAACTTCGAAAAACTTGAGTCTTTATGCTAGTTATTCTATATAGCAGGAATGTTAATTCACCTCATATTTTTCTTGTGCTTGTCAGACAATATTCTAGGACTACAGAGGGAGGCGAAGAGTTTGCTGCACCATGCCTGGATGTTAGCTACCTGCTGTGGTAGCTCTTCTTCATTCCTGTGCATGAAGTCCAGGTGGAAGGCAGTGAGAAAGAAAGAATTAAGGAATTGCTATTGGTTTCTCCAAGTTCCCCATCAATGTCAGATTCAAACCATTTGAAGTTATTAGAAGTGGAGCATTCTGTTGTCATTTTTCTCCTGTTTATATTGCCCCTGCAAGCAGATAAAATAAAGGAAGTGAAATCACAGCTCTGGAGGGCTTCTCTTCCCTCCTTTTTTTTGTGCTTATGTCGTTCTATTTGACTGTTTGTCTTGACTGCTCAGGAGCTGTCACTTGTATGGCATCCAGGAGGTCTCTAGCAGTCCACTGATAAAAAATAATATAGTGGGGGAAAAAGTCACTCAAGAGGCAGATGAAAGAAGTGGTGAAGCCAACATTAAAATAAACCCAACAACAAACAAAAATGAAAACAAACAAACAAACAAACAAACAACAACAAAATAAACCCCACTCAAACAAAAAAAGGAAAGCAGTGGGGTTGGAATGGTTGCAGTTGTTTATGTGCTCTGGAAATATCAGTAATGATGAAGTAGAGGCAATATATTGTTTTGAAACCCTCTATGACCCTTTTCCTATTCTCTGCCAGTCTGGAGATGAACTGTGTGCACTGGAAGTTTCTTTCTCTACCCCCTATACCAGATTTAACAGATATGGTAAACTTTGTGCTTTTTATTGTACACTCAGGAAATAAAATTCCACTCAGTTAAACCACATTGTGAGTGGAAGGGCAGCCATCAACTCAGGTGGACTTAGAGTACAGCTGCTCAGAAAATCCAAATCAGGCAGCATCTACACTCCATCACAAGTTAAAGAATTGCTCCACTGCCCTTTACATGCCCTGGCTCTAACCTCTTATTTAACGGTAACCTGCAGCTACCTAAACTACTCAGAAAACACAAACCCAGATCCCATATCTCCCACTATCAGTTTTAGGGAGAACGACTTACTTCCTTGGCTTGGAGATCTGTGAATACACTACTTTATAGGATAACCTAGAGTTCCAGAGGAGAGATGAGATGGAAGAGATCAACCACATTAGATTCCTAGCGCTACATGTTAAGACAATTTTTTCCTTAAACAGAAGATTGGGAATCACCAA
This sequence comes from Corapipo altera, assembly GCF_003945725.1. NCBI lineage: Eukaryota > Metazoa > Chordata > Aves > Passeriformes > Pipridae > Corapipo > Corapipo altera. The sequence goes on from NW_020884910.1 coordinate 3,803,003, forward strand.
GAAGGGTTCTCTGTGTTTTGGAAAGACTGATGTGTACAAGGACTTCTGGGCTGATCAAAACATGCCCATAATTCTGTAACTCTATCACTAATAAAAACATTGCAAAATATAGAAATGTCATCTATAGGGCATCAATGAATTACAGTTCTGAGCCTGTGTAGAGATGAATTGGGGTGAAGATTATAAAAAGAGGAATGGTGTTCACTGAATGAGAGCTTTCAATTCACTGTGTGGAAAAACGAAGAGCAGCTCTCATGTCTCCATCATAAATCCCTTCAGATGACTAGTTAATAAACATATTGGAAGAGCCATACAGTTCCCTCACTCCTAAGGTCTGCCATCCCATGGTCCTTCTCTGTGAGAAGGTGAGAACACCCTTGCAATGCTTTGATCTGGCTCTGAGAAGCTAGTATTCCTCTCAGTCTAGAACTCCTTCAGGAAGGCATTCTCTGGGTCTCTTGGGTGGGCCTTTCTTTGACCCTTGTACCTCCACCATGGAAATAATTGAGTTCCTTGTCTTGAATGATGCCCACCATTTGAGCATTTGTTGGGTGGAGTGCTGGTACAAAGTGAGAGAAGTGCTATTTCTGGGCAATTTCAGCCTGGCCATAAATCTTGTGTCACAGATCAAGCCAAACTGATAATAAATCTCTTAAGGCTTCTAAGACACAATGCCAGATCCAGTCCTTGGAAAATGGAGTCCAATTCCATTGGCTGCCAACACTTGTTTGCATGAGATTTTATCTCATTCTTTCTCACTATCCCCAATACCAATGTCTTGTCTGCTTTAACTGACTCTGAAGTAAATGTTGCTCCAAAAAAGAGAACAGCAGTCTAGAGATGGCCAGGAAATGCTATTTCCATACTATTTTCTCATATTGTCAAAAGTTTTCATTACACACCACGTATAATATAGCTGGAGGCATAGCAGGCTCAGGACAAAGCCACAGTTCTAAATAAATATTCTTCTTAGCCCTTTCTGCCAACACCTCTAAGGTCAAAATCTCTGGCTGCCTAGCTTGTCTTAGAGTATCCGTGGGGCATCATGAGAGTGGCCACATCGACACACCAAAAAGAATTAATGCAGGACTCCCAGACACTTAAGCACCTCTGGACTTCCCCTGAAACAACATGGATGGCCCCTGTCACAGGTTATTTCCCTCCATAGGAACATAACTTTGTGAGAACACACACCAGAAAGCTACAGATGGTCTACATCATCACACACAGTGCATCTCCCACCGCTGCTCTCTCACGTACATATATACTGTCCACCAAAACCTCTTTGGACAGCCTAAGGCATCCAGATATGATCAGTAGGGTGCTAATAGAGTGAAGCTGATTGGATGATCTCAGCAAGCTTTATGGCTTTTACACATCCTAGGGGACTCTCCACTTCCAGAGCTGCAAGAGCCAACCAGGGAAGATATCTTAGGATAAATTCCCCAGCAGGTATGTGTAAGACTGCCTAGTTTCTGAGTCAGTCAGTTGACAGTGAGTCATTGCCCACTGGAGGGAAAAAACCAAGACCTGTCAAAGTTGTTTTTCAAAAACAAGAAGGAATGACTCAAGCTTAACAAATAGGTAGGCATTTGGCTGCATTGGGGAGGTCCTAGTTCTTGTTCCTGTATTTCCCAGCTCTCACATCCCAGATGAGTGCTCCAGCAGGCCTACACAACCAATTTCCTCCTCATTTGACAACTATGGGGACAGCTAATACAAAGTGTAATAGCCACACCCCCACTCAGGCAAGGCTAAAAATATACTTCAACTGCTGGAAAAAAACCAAAAAACACCACAAAAAAACCCTGAGAAAAATCATGGATGTTGGGAACAGAGCCAGAGTGAGGGCTTTTATGTGACTTCCAGCTTCCTTGGTTAAACCCTTGGTCACCATGCTGTTTGATTCTCAGGTCCAGTTGGTCTCTTTCATCAAAAGTTTCCAGCTGAGACCAAAAACTCCTTCCAAAAATGTTACATTAAAAAAACCCAAAAAACCAAAAAACAAAAACAAACACAAAAAAGTTGTAAATTCTTGTATTTTCACAAACTGAAACTTTCAACACAAAACTGTTGGAAAATTCCCCATTGAGCTTCTTTGAAAGATGCTCCAAGAAACAGCAGTGGTACAAATATTATAAATACCAAGTATCCAGGCTCCTGGTAAGCAAGACTTAGATATAAGTGAGTCTGACCTTGTTTCTCAGTCTCCATATGCCCTACTCATTCGCTGTGGAAGCATTCAAACAAGCCAACAGTTTTTCCTTTTCTTTTTGCCAAATAATAAATCTTTCAGACAACCTCACTGGAATTATTTGTACATGCAAATGGTCAGCTACTGGAATGTGTTTCTTTACGGGTGTTTGTTGCTCTTCTTCACATTCCCTAGGTTTCAGGCATTCCCTCGTAGCATCCTCTTTGACAGAATGAGAAGACAAAATCAGCTGGGGCATAAAGTTTCTGATACACAAAAAGGCAGAAGAGAAATGGTGACTATACTATGGAATTATATAGAAGGAATAGTTTTTCCTTGTAAAGGCAAGTGTTTTGGAAATCAATTATGGTACAGATACCTGAGTGCCAAAAAGAAATTGCTGGGCTAATTGGAGGGCCAATAAGACCAAAAGAATGCTGGGGACTCAGAAGGGACTGGGAAATCATGGTCCAGGTAGCAGGGCAAGAGTTGAATATTTTTATCTGCTAATATATTTGGATTGGATTGTTACCAAAAACTTCATAATACCCCTGTCCTAGTTAGAACAGCTGGGACCGATTCATCATTGGATGGGTGTAGCCCAAAACTGTGTATTCTATAGCCCTCCATGCCATTTCCCAGAAACTGTTGTCAGTAGAGGCCTGTGAGGTGCCCCCCCCCCCCATGCTCCTGTCCTCATGCCCTTTTGTGGAATTCCCTGACTGAGCACCCTCACACCCTTTTATGGAATTCCCCACTCTGAGGGAAGGACTGAGCATCCTTTTATGGAATTCCCCACTCTGGGGGAGGGGCTAAGCATTGCTGCCTGAGCTGGAGAATATATAAACCTGGAGTTTCAGAACCTTGCACTCTCTCCACTCGTGGGATCCAGAGGAGGACTACAGCTCACCACCACCCTCGGCTGGACTATAATCACCACTTTTAGCTGGACTGCAGCAGCTCTCCCACCAGCAGGTTTTTCCCCTCTCCCTTTGATTTGGACTCAGGGGGGGCCCAGGGAGCACTGTTTTGTTTGTGCCCTGGGGTGCCAGGTTGTACATTTGGGTTTTGTGGGTTGATACCAATTGCTTGTCTGTGTAGTTGTGCTTATTGTATTATTTTATTAAATTGTTATTCTGACTTACAATCTCTCTTTTGAGTTGAGTTCATTTCCCCTGCTGGTTAACTTTTAAACCAGCACAACCCCTTACTATTAAAACAAGAAAGAAAGATTAAGGAGTTGAGAAGTCACAAGCATAGGAAAGTTTTGAAGAGGAAAGCTTTCTTGATTTTGAAACTCATTTGACTAAGAAATTGCTTCCTTCTGCCTCGTGTTTTTCATTGCAGCTCCCAGGATATCAAAGGAGGGCAATCAAGTTATGATGACTGGCAAAGGCCGTTACTTAAACTTGACCATTAAAATAGAGGACAGAGATTAAGGCCAGATGACTTTACAGATAAGTTTGTTGTAAATGAGGTTGCTATAAGCATAGACAGTGCTGACATCCAGCCATGTTCAGCTGAAGAAGCAGAGACACATCTGTGCTTCTAAAGGCACGAGAAAACATAAATGAAAAGCATTCCAAAAGACATAAACCCCCTTTTTTTTCTGCCTTTAACTAGTCCCAACAGATGTTTGTCCAACTTGGGCATTTCTTTGTGAAAACTTCAAAGAAGAAATTCTATAATCTTCTCAGGCAACCTATTTTAGTGTGTAAGTATTCTTACTGCTAAAAAGTTATTCCTAATATGGAGCAAGAAGATCTAGGTTACAATTTAAGCCCATCATTTCTCATTCTTTCCTTGGTGGATGTGGATAACAGTCTTATCTCCACAGATGTTGAAGGTCTAACAGCAAATTCAGCTTCCCTTACTGTCAGGCGTGGACCTTAATTACAAGATGATTTCAACTCTTACAGCTCATATTTGTATATACACTATGCATATTTATGGCACTTGACAAAGATGACTGCTTTGAATGGATGGCTGTGAGGATTTTGTTGAGTTAGAGAAAACAAATTGTCATTGCTGGTAATATAGCATAAGAAGCATTTTTCACACACGCTTATAAGTATTCCATACACACACACAGATATATACAGTTTTCCCATTAAAATCAGTGTTGTTTACATACCCTGACAGTTCTGAGGGCAACCTAATGCTACCACAAGTGTACTTGGTCCATATCTGCATGCAACCCCCCCAGTGCATGCACAGACAGAAAAGCATATGAATGCTTATGTATTTGTGGTACAAACTTGCAGATGGTATAAATCAGTGTCGCTCCTACTCAGCCTAATTCCTATTCAAGTTGGCCATAAGGCATGAACAGACAAATATGTAGATCTCCATGTCTCCACAGCCATACGGGCTGTATACCCAGGTGGGTGTGCACTGCATACCTTCCTGGCCTAATGGATGCTGCAGTACAGCTGCCAGACTGGTCACCCAAAGCACAAACTTGAGCACCATCGAGTTCCCATTGTAGAAAACTCAGTCTTAGGCACTAGAAGAAAGACTGTGAGCAGCACAGTGAGGTACAGCAGGGCCCTGTTGAACCAATTAGGGTTAACACATTTCTGGTTAATGAGAGGTGCCGGTCATGATTGTAAATTAATATTTTCCAGTGGCTACCCATGCACTCAAGTGTCAGTATTGATCAAACTTACCTCTGCCCAGTTAATGCTGATGGATTCAACAGCAACATACGCCTGCTCATCTGTTACCCAATTAAGATAAGCTCTCTACTCATCCTAATAGCTGTATTTATTGTCATCAGGAATATTGATGTATCTCTGTGCTAACTGCAAGCCAACATATACATATGAGCACATGCAAAGGACACAGCATTGCTCCAGGAATTGTTCCAGTCTCAAACCACAGGGGGAAAGCACTTTGTTAGCCTTCATGCTCTTTTGTCCATAGAGGCAGTATTTTCTATGGGGAAAGGAAAAGTAAAGCATCCTCCCCTTCTCTAGACTTACTAGACTAGATTCACACATGCCCTACCCTGCATCAGAGAATAAGCAGCACAGCAAGCTCCACAAATAAACTGCTTGGATCTTTAAAGACTAAAGCAAATGGAAGCCTCCTGTTGCACAGGGAGTCCAGCATGTGAGAAATACTGGGCATGTAAGGAAAATGCCTATGGGAGGAACCAAATAAGGATTAATGAGCATCTTTTTATATGGTTTTCTACATTTCTAGCCTGGCTTCTGAGTCAGAAGCTGCTGGGTAGCTAATGGGCCTTGGGTAGCGGACACAACAGCAGCTGTCTGCACAAAGCAAACAAAAACAAAACCAAAAAACCCACGTAAGATTCTATGAAAACTTAACATTTTCCTCGCAGCACAAGGATTTCATTCCTGAAAAGCCAATGTACAGTTTAGCCAACCCAAGACGCACTTGCCCATTCCTGAAAACAGATTCCTGCGTGTAGCAAATGGGCTATTAAATAGAGCAACAGATAAGGACCCATTTACTCATAAAAGGGTCATTCTAAACTAAAATAGAAGTGAGAGCTCAGAGGAGGCCAGTTTGTCTCTGCAGCCAAAGTGCAGCCCTGACAATCCCAGCCAAAGTGCCTATCCTGTGCAGACAGGATTGCATGCTGTGGCATATATAAAGCTGAATTAAAAAAAAAAAAAAAAAAAAAGGATGTGAACATGGCTCAAAAAGTTAGAAAACAGTTAACAAAGGTCTTTTAGAGTGCAACACATTATGGATACCTTTTTCCTGCCACATGAACCAAATGAGACAACATCATCTGACTTATGCAGAGACTGAGTTTGGTCCCAGGCTGGAATCTCAAGTCATCAGTAAAAATCTATCTAGTGGTTTTCGTAAGTGGTAGCCTCAATTTGCTTCCAATTTGACAGATGCCTCCAAGGCAACTTATGGTCCTGGAAGCACCTTATTAAGCCACAGTTAATGGCAGGTCATGCTGAGTGACAAAAGTTTGAATGGGACCTTGCAAATGGACGCTTTTAACCCACCAGAGGTGGAACTTGCAAGCCTGCTGCCACAGAGTGATGACAGAGCTCATGCTGCTGCTGTTTCTGTCCAATCTGTCCTTTAGATAAGTGAAGGACACCTATCTCCAGGGCTTTCCACTTAGTACTTTTCATCGTTCACTAAATTAAAAAGTGAGCAATTGACAGCACACCTTATTAAATGACTCCTCTCCCTTCTTCCCCCTACCACCATGGCCATGTTTTAACAGCCACAGACACTTTGCTGGTGTCTTTTTAATTTGATTTAACTAAAAAAATAACACACAAAGCCATTTGGCCTTGTGCCACTCAGTGTACTGCTATAGAGTAGGTATGAGTTATAGGGTAATATTTCACACCCTGTTGTGTCTTATTACTTAACTAATAACAATATTTACCCGGGGTTTTCCCCAAGCAATTCAGACAGGTTTAAAAGAAATCTTGATTAAAGAATGACAGCCAAAGTATTGGATGTTAAGTATAAATAAGAGTAATGTGAAGAGAGTGGAAGAGTTTACTGTGGCATCCTGGTAGTTTGCAGTAAATCAGTATAATATGAAAGTTCCTCTTTACTGGGCCTCTCCAGTTGCCATTTCTCTTGCTGCAGCCCAAGTAGAGATGCCAGACCTCTGACTTGTACAAGTGCAGCTGTTGTAGGCTGCAGCTGCAATACACAGTGGTAGCGTTTGGTTGCCAGAGGCTGAACCTCTTACACTAAGTCCTTAGCCACTAGAGGCAGGGGAATAATCAACCACCTCTCACCTGTTCTGGGGTTAGCCACCTAGAAATACAACTATAGCAAATTAGAATATCACAGCCTTCATTCTCCACAAACTCCCTGACACTCTCAGTAGTTTGCAACTACAAAAAGAATTTTAGCTCGTATAAAAAGCCACCTCTAAGGGTATTATCTACGGAACTCACTGTTGGGGCAAACAAAGCCAAGGACCAAGTAAATTACAAGGGTATTAGACATCACCAGTAAAAACATTCCCATTCAGGTTAGAGAGGATATGACATTTTTACTGGTTCACATAACTCTTTCACCAGTCAAGCAGCAACTGTCTCTTTGGTAGATTATTCCATGTTCTTTGCACTTGCAATTTCTGCTGAAATAGTAGATGTTGCCCTCTGTTCAAGGCAGGATACAGAGCTGTCAAAGTCCTCATCTCACTTCCTTTGGTAATTCTCCAGCTGACTAAGAGACTTAAGCAACACATCCATTCAGCTAAGGAAGGCACTGCAGATTCCTTCCAACCTAACTGCATTCAGAAAACTCATCTAATACAGTAAATACAAGGACTCCTGTCAAAAGCAAAGAAGAAAAAATACATTCAAATTTATGTCCAAGTTGCTGTTTTCCTGACTGCCTTGTAGATTACCTGCTCACTGGAGGGAGGGGTGGGGGGACCATCACCACTCTCTATTTTCCCTCCACAATTTTACCAGCCTCTGAAGTAATTCCTGTGTAAGAGTGGCTAAAATCATTGCACTAGTAGAGATGTATGCAAGCCAGGAACTGGGTACTCTAAATAATGCCATTTCTGTAGAACTACTTAAGCTGATGAATGGGCAAAATTGTTACTCAGAAAAAACATCATTCCAAGATGCTGAAAATTTTGAATGAATGAAGGGTTTAGAATTTGGTCCAACAGTAGTAATTTTGGAGCAGACATCTTAGGGAACATGATTCTCTTCTGACCTGGCATTGTGGTAGAGGATGCTCTTATGGTCTAGTCCCACATTATACCAACAACATTCTGTCTCTGGCTGCAGTAGGCAGTAGCTGAGGAGAAGTGAAATGGTTACACTAAACATTTACATCTTTGATCAGGCTCTGCAGACACTGTCTTTTCATCTTTCAGTACTTCAGCATTCCCCAACCTTGCTTCCACCTTGGAAAGTTCGGGTATGAAACACTTTGTCCTTCCAAGAAGCTTTATACTGCAGAAGAGCCTATGGACAAGCAACTGAGCAGTATTTGCATTTGCAGGGTCTATATCTGTTCTCAAATGAGATCCAACTAGGGAAGGTCACAGCAGTACAAGGACAGGGAGAGATAGAGACCCTCCCTTTTCATCCCACCAATAGGGAAAAGAGCCCCATGAGCCAAGCAGAGCCATGTGGAGATGACACCTGTGAGTAACTAAGGAATCAGGGAATACAGCATTTCTGAGAATTGCTTCTTATTGAGAATATATAGTCCTAGCTAAGGGAACACCTTATATTTTTTCTTTTCACTGACATCACCTAGACTTGCAGTAAAGTTTTATCCCATCTTACCACATACTTCTTCTTCTCCCTACTCATCTCCCCATAAGTACACCAGCTACATTTAGTCCAGCTTTCCTGCTTTCAGGTCTGTACTCCATCAGATGCTATGCAATCTCTCCCCAGTTCTTTTTTCTCTAAACAGACACCTACCTAGGGTTCTCTCACACATGAGTCTCTACTTCTTACAGCCTTGACAGTTCTGGTTGGGAATGGTATGGACTCACTCTTAACTCTGCCAGCTGTTTTATCACCTTGACTCTCAGAATACCAAACCAGAAAGGCCTTTGTTCTCCAGGACACCCCTCCCTACTGATTCTGACTGGGTGGCTTATCACACAGAAGCAGCAGCTTTTGCCCTGGCAGCTTATTCCTACATGCCAATCCTTCTGTGCTAGCAAAAAAAAGAGCCTTTCCTCTCCTACTTTGGACCCCTAATGTTTGTCTTTCATTTCTTTCCTAAGGGAGGGTAGGGAATCATCCCTCTTGGCTCAGCTGCTTCTGCTGAGCATATTCTGGCCCTCTGCAGCAGATAGAGCTTTAAAGGAAAGTAGAAATGCCCTTGGGATAGGAGATCATATCCTTATGAGTTAAATTACAGATCAAGGGCTAATCACTGCCAAAAAGAAGAAACATGGCATACAGAACTAGTTTCTATTAGGAAAATAGGGATTACGCTTTTAAAACAGAAATGCAGGATGATGGAAGTTATTCAAATCACTGTGCATACGCATAACGGGTCCAGAGCTTTAACAGACCTAGTTTAAATGGGTCCAGGACTTATCCATCAGAGTCAAGACAGATAGATCATACTGTTGCTCTTTGGAGTTATGGGACAGGCATCAACAGACAGAATGGCAGGTAGGAGAAAAAAATGGTATAAACTACAGTTCCCATGAACCCTTGTAGTGACTCAAGCTGCTGCTGTGAAAATTGTATTTTTACATTTTATTCCAACACAGAATAGAGATAGATCTGTGACAGGGAAAGGTAATTTCCATTTTCTCTTAGCCTGTGGATTTAGCCCTCGAAGGAAGGCTGATCATGTGTCCCATTCATCTCTTTTTTTTTTTTTTTTTTAACAGCTCAGCACTTATTTTGGAAGCCCTTGCTTTCCATTCATGAGTGATCTACTTCTCCTGTTGAAAGACCTGTGCCCAGACTTCTCACTCTCTCTCTGCTGCTAGATGTCTTTTCCCTAACTCACTCTTTTCCAGCTCATGTCAACTTTTTCATCTGTTATGAGTGGGGGAAGGACACTAAGCACCCTCTGAAAAGAAATAAAATTTTAAAAAGAAAAAAAGGAGGAACTTTAGGTAAAATACCTAGAGGAAACCCAAATTCTTAATAACAAAAGATCATTTTGCAAAACACTGCTTTCCTCTGAATACCCAGTTCGTTAGCTGCATTGGGAAAGGTTTCTGCTGAGACGGTGGAGACCCCTGAAGCACACAAGATCCAGAGGGAGAGAAATGAGAAACTACTAACAAAGTCTGTGTGGAAAAACATGACTTTCTTAATAACAGTCTTTTATGTCCTCCCCTCACCCACTCAGCCTTCTATTTCTTCATATAAAAATGTATTTCTGCGTCATTTCTCAACCACTCCATTTCTACATCCTTTTTGGTGCCCTAACTCACTTCCACTCTACTTGCCTGACTTTGCTCACCTTGGCAGGAAGACCATCGTACTCATGCTTACTTTCACAAAACAAGACCCATTTTTTTTACCATACTTCCTTCCTACCCTCTGTGGCATTCATTCTGTAGAGATGTAGCAGCCAATTTCATAAAAACTGCCCAGGGAACTCCACCTCCCAGACATCACAACACCTTTTGTTGTGCTGCTACCCTGTCCCCAGTGGAAGAATCTTCTAAGTCCAGGCCCTATCTGTTACACCCTTTCTGTTTTAAGACATGTTCTTGGGAGTCATGCAAGTTTAATGCCAGTAAAGATGATGCCCTTGCACACAGATCAAATACTGATGTCAGGTCCTGGAAGTGGTGGTGTGCTGGAAACAACAATCTAGGGTGAACATATTGGTGTGTGCAGTCTCCCTGTAACCATGAGAACAAAACATGTACTAAGCTATGCAAGAAAATAGAAAATTTCCCAATTTTGTAGCTGTCCACATTATTCCTGAGATATGAAATAGGCAGTATAAAGGAAACAGAAGGAAAGATTATGATTTTGCCTGATTACCTAACCCTGACCATTGAATTTCAACTAAAAATTTCACTATCAATATGCCTGTGTTTGAGCTACAATCTCTCTTTTTAACAGTAGGGCAGTCTTGATTTGAAAATCTGATCTATGGAGAGTTATCATTTCTCCAGGTGTTTCATCCCAATGGAAAGTTATCCTAACAATTAAAAATGCCTTGCTCCCCTCCTTTTTTTGTTCTGTAGTTCAGTATGCAACTACTGGGTCTTGTGAGACTTTTCTTTGCCAGAATTGCTGCAGTCTGCTTCCTAAGTAGGTAAGCAGGGCCTATAGTGATGATTCTTCTCAGTCTTCTCTAAATAGATTGAGTTTCCTAGGTAATCTGAGGCAGTTTTCCAAATTTTGCATCATTCCAGTGGGTTCTTCTCTGAACCCTTTCCCATTTATCAAGAGGGCCTTAATACATTTTGTAACACAGTTAAAGTTGCAAGAGAAATCATCACTTTTTTTTTTATTTTCTAGCCTTTTTTGTGCTTGATTTCTCACCCATAACATTACACATAACTACATACCATACGCAGTAAAAAAAAAAAAAGAAATACACAGAGGAAGCTCTTAAAGGTCAAAAACTAAACTAGCAAATTTATACCAGATAAACTAATCAAATGCTATTAATTTATTTTTTTTCTGTTCCCACCTCTGGATGCCAGATGCCACAGGAGCTTAAAGCACCTTACCCAGTGACTTTTTAAGTTCAGAGAGAAACAGCCTGATCCTACTGTCATTTCTTCCTTTGGAAAACCATGCTGCAAGACTTGTTAGGGGAAATTTTTTCCTGACACCTAAATTTTTCATGTGGGTAATTTAATCCTATTTCTTCTACAGCCTTAAACCATGCTATGTAAATCTTCTTTCTTCTACATCCTTAAGCAATATAAATTACATCCTATTATTCCTACATCCCTAAGCCAATCTAACTAACATCCCTTTGTTACTCCTACACCCTAAAGCAAGCCTGCATGTCTCTTTAACGTGTCCAATCCTTTAAAAGCTTGTAAAGAATCCCAAAGCCCTAGGTGGGTTGGTTATATACTTGCTTACTTTCATTTTGGTACATCCACCAACAGTGAAACTTTGCAACTAATTCTTTGCATTTCTTGTGTCTCTGGGACTCATATCAAGATATCTCAGTTCAGACAGATCCAGGATATCACTACTGCCAATCATAATAGTTCCAATCTTGCCAGTTCAGGACTTGCTACCTCTGCTTATGAAGCTCACAGTCTCAAGTGGGGTATCTCTTTCTATTATATGTACACATACATACATACATAAATTTATTTTGTCCTACAAATGCAACCACTGTTGAATTTCACCCAAACCACATATGAACTACTCTTTAGGGTAACTGTGTTGAATAGAGGATGGAAAACACAAATAACCAAAGTTCCCAATGAGGAGTGGTGAGTGTTATCTGCACGAGAAGCAAACACACAGGAAAACAAATTGTTTCTTCAGCAAACAAAAGTAACTCATCAACAGAGTTTTGAGTTGAGATTTTTGTTTTTAATCTAGCTTACAATCACTGGACCTTAGACTGCCAGCTGTACATAAAGCAGCAGCATATAGAAGGATACAAGACAAATCTACTCAGTACCATAGATGGTATTTTAGACATGCCAAAGCTTTGGGTACATCCAACACTCTTACCTAGTCTAGACACAGCTGAGATCACTAAATCCTTTCTCTGTTAGAAGGATAAAAGTGACTACTCTAAGTTACTCTTATTTTGGTGCTCTCCATCCAGTAGACAGAATTGTACCTACTTGCAGACAGCAGGACAGTCAGAAAGCACACTCTAGCTTTACACCCTGTTGTTTGGACTCTTAACCCATAAAAGGTAGGTTTTAGCCCACTCTCTCTGGAGGTGAAAAAGGTCTGTTCCAAAGATGCCAAACTGCTCACTCAGTTTGAGCTGCCATCAATAGTGGCTTAATTACAGAATTACAGGATCTTTGGCATTGGAAGAGATCTCCTGAGATCATCTAGTATAATAACATGCTTTCAAGACCATAAGTCATCTTTGGGGCATCAACTGTGACTGATCTCCTGCCAAGCAAAGGAATAGCAGTGATTGTATTTGGGTTAAAAAACACCCTGCCATACACAGATCCTCTTTGGGAAACTCAGCAGATATTTAGGTCCCATTTCCCTTAAATAAGGATCTTTGTGTTCTGGTGCTGTAAAAATGCCTGATGGCCTATGTAACAAAAATACCTTAAGAGCAGTTATCCTCAAAATGCAGCTGACATTTTGAGGGGGTTTAAGACAGCATTTTGGATTTGACCAAGATGACACCAAAGGGGAAGGCATAAATATCTTGCTTTGGCAACACTACTGCAAAAATTATGTTCTGGTTAAAATCCAACTGTTTTCCCTAACTTTTTGGACAATCACAACACTAAATGACTGATTACTTCACCGGGTTTGGAGCCCAAACTGGAGTAGTTGTTTCTTGGCTCAAACTTGCATCAGAAGATTCTCAGCTCAAGGTAACTGACTCTTCACCACATAGCAAGCACTCCCTTTTGTGCTTTGTCCCTTAATGTTGTTATTATTATAGAGATGAACCAGGAAAAAGGTTTTAACTCCTGACTTAGATGAAAAACAGAGGGTTAAGAATAAAGACTTCATATCAGAGATCATTTTATGCTGTAATACAGAGTATTAGCATCCCACTATGGTAGATTGGAAACTGCTGTGCATACTCCTACTGGTGTTTAGCTGGTGGATAAGACCAATTTATTTTCTATGGTCTTAAAAGAGAAACAAAGTTTGTATTAGCTGGACTCAAACACTTCAACATGTTGACCCTCTTAGCCCATATGACAATCAGAGAAGTCAGAAAAGTTTTTAGTTCTTGAACAGCCCAAATGCTATTCTTTGTCATATCGTACTGTCCCTGTGGAATTCATCATCATTTGTTCCGTTATACGAAGAGGGACATTTGGACTACTGTATCAAAAAAAATCTTTCTAGTGCTTGTGTGAAACAATTCTATATTCTCTCATGCTCAGTTAATAGTCTGAATGATATTTACTTACTTCTATTTGAATATTTGAATGCAATGTCTGAGTCCTGGCTGGCTGTTGAGCAGACTTCTCCAGACGAGTCTGAAACACATTCGGCAGTTTTTTGCCCATATGGGCTCCCTCAGACAAGCCTCCTAAAAAATCACACAACTAGACAGTTGCTCAGAAAAGAACACGTGTTCCCCTCAGACATGACAGGTACTGTTAGCCTATGACTTCAGCTACTTTAACATAGTCAGATGCTACAAACAAGTCTAGTATAAAATAGCATTTAGTTAGCTGGCAACCCTCTCTCAGTAATTAGATGGTAGTTTACTGTACTAGATGACAAACTAAGCAGACTCTTTCCTAATGAAAAACTATTGCCTCTGCACCAAGTGAAAGGACAGTAGTGAACATAATAGCCCAAGGAACTGTATTTCCATCACGTAAGGAAACTTCCCTGTCCAGCCATCCAGGAGCCTTTCTGGTGTTGGTGTTGCTCTTTCTCGCACTACCTGACCTGGGACTGAGGCCCCTTCACATCTACACACCCCACACTCACACAGCCAGACTGGGTTTTCTTACTGATTCAATCCCAGGTTTCTGGTTGCAGTCTCAGACATCTCGATCCTTAAAACAATTTAATCTTGGTACAATAACTAAATAACAAAATACCAGCTCAAGCTGGTGCCCTCGAGGAGGGACCCCAAACAAAGAAAACCTTGGGCTTTTACACCCTCATGGTCTAAGGGTGGGAAAGTCTGAGTCCATGGCTCCTGCTGTCTCTCAGCATCCAGTCATCCAGCTGGGCCACAGCTCCTGGGGCCCTTTGCTATGCAAAGGATCAACAGTTCATGACTGCTCGGCTCAGGCTCCTGCAGCTTGCACAGCAGCCACAGACTGAGCTACTTACATTGAAGGTATTCCTCAAGCATCAGTTTCTCTCCTTCTGCCCCTCTCCTTCACTTGTCTCCCTCGTCCTATTCTGCTTCTGGTGGAGATGCATTTCCACAACATGTAGCCTTTCCCCTCTAAGAAAATTTTTCTTCTAGCATCCAGATGAAATACTTAGAAGGGATGGTATTTATGAAAAACGCTCTACCCTTCACTGCAAACTTCTCAGGAGCTGGCACTGTCCAGGTCCAATGGAGCTTCTGAGTGAAGCCATGTGGCAGCTTTCTGAAGTGCCTACAGTGAGAGTCTGGGAGGGCTGGAGCCACAAAATCTTCTAGTCAACAAAACATGACTATCTCTGAAATACCTCTCAATATCTATAATTGTCCTAAGCTGGAATCCTAGGGAGCCAAAAAAACCCATAAATGTGAAAACACTGGTGGTATGAAGTAAGAGAAGGAGAGGGAGCAATCCAAAGATGGGAGTAAAGGAGTGAGAGAGAGGGCAAGAGATTTATTTAGCATTTCCTTGTCTGTCTCCTCCACAAACTGAATCACAGAAGCATGAAAGTAGATGTATTGAATCTCAAAGGAAATAAAAGAAGTGGAAAATTAACTACTGATGAAAAAAATAGCTGTGTCCAGGGATTCCCGCATATCAACTCTGAGCTCCTTCTTATCAGCTTAGAATAGAAAAGGCCAAGGGACTGGGGAAGAAAGGTCAAACACTGACAGAAAACACAGGCAAGGGAAAAATGAGATCTAACATGGAAATCAAAGCAGAAGAGCAGGATGGAAAAGAGTTGATCTCGTTTCAGATGATTTTGCATGCAATGCCCTAAGTGCCATTTCCCTATTTCAGCATCATGAATGGATGGTTTAAGGCTGAGGCTTAGAAGAGCCACAACACTTTCTGCCTTTCTTACCACTCTCCCCTCTACTTGGCAACAGGTAATAACAGTGGGTTGGGGAAACCTCATAGAGCCACAATATGCACTGGCACACAGCCTACTATGGACTGCTACATGCCAGGTCTCAACTGACCTCAGGAGCTCTCCCCTGCTGGTTACTAATGGCTTAGACAATGTGCACAAAGTTCATCTGTGCAATTCTGTCTGGATCCTGGCCCTTGTGTTTTCCTGTATCTTACACCATTTTTTCCCATTAGGTTTGAATGAGCTTTCACCTTATTCTCTCCTGGGCCTCCCCATCCACTCTGATTTGAGTGGCCACCTCAGATGTCCAGATGAAGCATAAAGGAATGTCTCCACGTTTCTTTCTGATCACAGACAGGTCCACTGCCATAGTCTCATTGGAAATCACTAAAAAAGGACTGGAATAAGTGTATACTGTTACTATTGAACACAGGTAGTCATTATACGAGACCTTAAAGAGTGACTTCTAGTGGAAGTAAAACTGGTTGTCCTAGCACATTTCAAATAAATTGCTCCCCCCAAAAAAATGCCACTACCCCACACTCCTCCAATACATAACAGTGACCAAAAATGTGCAAAGCTGTCTCCTTTTTAGAAATCTCCACTGAACCCCAAGCTTTGGCTTGTCTCCCAAGGAGCAAATATGACCCCAAAATTGCCTTCATCTGGACAACAATCCAGCTATTCAGATTGCTCCCTCAAATATAAGCACAATGTCAGCAACATCACCTCTTCATAAGGCTGAACATTTGCTCAGTCAGTCAGGGCTAAAAAGGACACACAGACAGACAGGACATGCCTGGGGACACACTGGGGACATAATTCAGCAGAGTAAATTACAACCTCTTACAGAAAGAGCTAATAGCTTTAAAAACAAGAACAAGATAAAAGTATGTGGGGGGTAAGCAGGACAGATGGGTTAACTAACATAATAGGATGTGCATAATTCTCAGCTACTCAGGAACAGTAATCACAAATCACCACCTGCCCAGTTACTATCAGATGGCAGGTTTGCCTCTTCACAACAAATCTGTTTCCCGTGTATGCATCACAATCTTGGTGAATTTACTTACTATAGTAACTTTTCTTGTCCTACACAGACAGCTCAGCTCTGGGAAAAGCTTCTGTCTTCCTGTACTAGACGTTATTTACTATATTTGACTTAGCCATGTCTGAGTAAAGCAGCTGAAACAAGGAAGTTTTCAGTGTATCACTGCACCTCATTTCAGCTTGCAGAAACTTTTAGTTTATGCAAGGCTTGACTTTGAAGCTACAGTCGAGCACTGCAGGACATATTTTGAACTGTCTTTCACTCAAATGGAGGCTATTTGCTGTTGTGGTACCAAGAGGAAATAAATACGGAACCTTACAAACTCACTGGAACTGCCATATCACAAAACTGAGCTCATTGGGAGAGGTCGCACATAACATTTTTGAGCAGAACAAAAATTCTACTTGTGAAGAATTAAGTGAATTTGGGTCAATTTTGACATGCACACTTCTGGATAAAAGAAAAAAAAAAGTGAGATGTGGGGAAAGAAATCTCAGAAGAGTTGGATTTATTTTTTTTAAACTGTTGAAATGACGTTACCATTTTTAAAAACTGTTCACGCTTAAGAAAAAAGACTTTTACAAGAAAAGAATTAACGTCCTCCCTACAATTAAAAGAAACTTTTCTTTTTCAGTTTTGGATTGAATGAGGTACTGCTGGGCAATGGAACCCACTATTCTCTTTTTCCTTCAGCTTACTTTATTTTTTTGTCCAGTCATCGAATTGAAAGCTCCATTATTCACACAACTCAATCTGAAATAAATAAAAGAGCAAACCAGCTGTAGACTCCTTACATTCTGAATTAAAATGTCAGGCTATGGCAGACATGGTAGAATATTCATTGTCAGAGAATCACACACTATATAATCCCTTAATTATAACCAAACCTTTAGCAGTAGTTTCATGCACTCATAATATCACTAGATTTCAGGTATCCTCATTCTGAGCTGAACTTCCCACAGAGCATTAAGGGCACATGCAGAGAGCAGTAGGTCTATGAGATGATGGTTATCTAATTCCTGTGATGAAAAAAAAAGGAAAACATCTGTCAGTGAGAGGGAAAATTGCAACCTTGGGAGCTTTTGTCATGGGACAGTGACATTGCTGGCTTGTCTCTAAAGAAAACCTTGGGAGTGAATTCTCCAGAGGGAAAAAAAATGCAATGATAGGAGGAAACTGTTTATTTGTTAATTAGGCCTAAGACTATGGAGAAAACAGAACCTGGGCTTCAGAAACTTAACTGGATAATCAGGAAAGAGCACAGTTAAATGCACAGAAGTGAAGAATCTTCATAGATCAGCAGAGCTGACCTAATTTGCCTCTCGTTTCCCAGACATTCCTCATCCACAACAGCTGAGTGATGTGGAGGATAGCGGGCACCAATCTAGAGCCTGCATCCTACATGAGGTGGGCAAAGGATAGCCCATTCCACATAGAGGCATAGGGTCATCCTAGATTTTCAACAGCTTATTGCAAGTTATCTTCCCTCCCTCCTTCTCTCACTCTCATCAGGGCTTCTTTTGGCACGGATTTAGCCTGTCCAAGCAGCCAGGTGAGCAGCATTGACTTTTAAACCTGTACTGGCCAAAGGGATAAGGGAGACATTCTTCAAGCTTGCTCGTTCACTCACCACTCAGCCGCAGCAATTTCTCGTTATCATTGTCCATGAGCCCAAGCCCACAGAAATGAAGAAAGTGGAAGTTATTTTCTGCTGTTGTTTTGAATGTGAAGTAGAGCAGAGCCTGGATTTCACTCTCAGGGCACTGCAGGGTCACAGGCGGTGCATAGACAGCACAATTGCTTATCTCTCCCCAAGGGATTGCACACAAGAAAGAAAAGAAATACACAGCACTGGCCAGGGTTCGTTGCTCTTGGGAAACTGCAGCAACATCCCAGAGGTGAGCCAGCCCAGTCAGAAATACCAGCTCAGAGGTGAAGCACCATGCCACTTGGGCACATGCACAAGATAGCCAAAAATCTGCAGCTAGGCAGATTCAGGCTAGCAGTGTTTAACTACAAGAATAATAACCTTCTGGGACAGCATGCCAAGGCTTGCAGGGAGGCTTCATTGTAGGAGTGTTGTTAAATCCAGCCCAGATTATTCTGAACTGTGGTCCAAATGCAGCACCAAGAACCTGAGGTAGAAATTACCACAGAGCTACCCATAGCATCATAACACAGTGTCATACAGAGCACTGCAGTTGATGAGCATATAATCTTCCTCAGCCCTTCATACCAAGAACCCTGTGTCAAATGGTCCCTTAATGTGGGGGTTCTTATCACGCAGTGATCATGGTGTGAGGAAGTCCAGGAACGTGGGTGATGAATATACAGGACTGTCCCTACTACGCATTTTGTGAGGGCTTTCTGTATTTTTCCTGTTTGAGCCAGTGGAGTATGTTAGGCACTCTTATCCTCTCCATTGTCTTCTGGTGTTATATAAACCAAGGTAAATCAACCTATCCCAACTGGCTACTGACTTCTCAGGCATTCAGTAGGTGAACCCAACGGCTCAAGTCCCACTACTCAGGAGGAACAAGATGGTACCCCCTTCTGCATCTCACTGCCTAGGCACCCAGGTGAACTTAGTCCTCTTGTCAACATGACACTGGAGGAAATAAAAGCAGAACATCATCACAGCTCATCTTCTACACAAGAACCTGGTATCTCTACTGAGGAGGTGGAGGATTTAACAATATTTTTCCTTTCTTTGCAATTCACAGTCAATAAAACTAGAGAGTGCTTAGTCTCCTTCTTGCACACTCTATTTTCTGGTTTTTGATCCTTTGTTATAGATCTGAACGTCTGAATGCACTGGGAAGTGTTTTGCTGTAGAGTATGAGTTTGGAGATACTCCTAGATCCTTCAGTTATTTTCTACCAATCTTGTTCTACATCACCATAGCTGCTAGAGAGAGAGAAAGAGCAGAAAAGGCCTGGTAATCCCTGCAATGCCTTCTAGCCTGGTGCTCCAGTATTTCCTGATCAGCAACTTTAAGTAGGGTAAAAGAAAAAGGAGACCTGCAAACATTCTTATTGAATTCCACCTGCTCCCTGGCAATAGGTAATTTTTAGGGTAGGAGGGGAAAATCTGCACTACAAGCAAGTCAAAACCAGGATACGAATCCTAATAAATATACACGAGTAGCTCTGTAGCACACTTCATCATCCCCTGCTGCTGTGGTAAGCATGCAATTCGGCACAATTGGGCCCCTTGCTTGGATGGCTTCCCTAAACTCTGATGATGATCTTCAGGCAAAAGAGGCAGGTAAATACTCACCTCACAGAATCTCCCAAGGACTGCAAATCTAACCTGTGATGGTCTAACCTACCTCCCCCAGAAATATCTCATTGGAGTAGCTGACAACAATAATAACAACCTGGACATTTAAGTCTGTGTTCCTCATGCACTGCCCCCAAGACTCACCGACTTAATAAAACACTAGCCCTCTGAAAGATCACTGAAAGAAACCTCACTCACTGTTTCGCTGTGGATTTTGCTTAAGCCTCACACTGAGGTGAAACTCTTCTGTGGAACTGAGGAACAGAGCTGCTGTTATCACCATTGTTCTCCTTGGGCAATGCCTCAGCTGACTCCTGTACGCTCTCAGAAAGCAAGCCTCCTGCCCTTCACCTTTCCCTCCAGCCGAGCCCTACATCTCGCCCCCACTCCCACCACTGCTAGTGGGCTTGATGAGAGGGCTACATCTTCCTGCCCTCAGATGGCTGCTCTTGGGAGGGAAGGAAGCTCACCCAGATGGATTTCAGCAGTTCTCATGAGTATTTTATGGTCTTTTACTGATTTACAGTCAGTTCAGCATTTTTGTAAATGGCTATAAATTGGATTGAAGTCATAAATCATAACAAGAGAAAGAGAGACACAGTCTCTGAGTCCCAGCTCAAGCTAAACCAGCCTCTATGAATATATGGAAGAAACCTGCTCCCTCAATCAATATACACAGCTCAGACTACAGCAATAGTCCACAGGGTCCACCCCCCATTCCTCCTCCACAGAGCTCTAACAAACAGCAGTTACCGTGTGCGAGACACTGAAAATACCTTCCTTCCAACTGCCTAGTAAAGCCAGCTGTAACATAGGGCTACCCCCACCACATCACAATCTGAGTGCTTTCTGACCCTTGCTGTACTTATACATGCATACATACACATCCCCTGTGAGCAGGGAGGCAGACCAGCACTCTTCACACCAGTCTCACAATTTCTTCACGCAGATCAGCAAGGGGAGATTCCCACCCCACATACTACTTTTGGGGGCTGATGTTCTTTCTTCTTGAGTGAGACCGGCAGAAAGTTGCAGGTTGTTATTCTTCTGAAACACTTGATTTATTCCACATGGAGCACTGAGACCTGAAATACCTTGTTTCCACTCCACAAGCCTGGGACGTAAACTCTAGGGGTTTATACCTTTCTCTTTTGTTTCCCTAGGTCATTTTTAGAATCTAGGCTGTAAGCATTTCTGAAAGCATCTGACACAGCTGTCCAGCTGCAAGCTAGACCCCTCTTATTTCTGTAGATGAATGCAGCCCGGGATCTTTTTTTTTACATTTCCTTAACTTAACAGCCACTCGTGCTTGCCTTCAACGTTAAAACGCAGGAAGCACCAGCTCACTACCCCAGCCATCCTTGCAGCTCACCACAAGCTTTCCTACAGACTCCAAAATCCAAACAGCTCAAGAGACTGCCTCTACCAGGCTTTTTGAGGTCATGAGGGCTGCCAGGTGAGTTGCTTTGGCCCTCACTTTCTAGGCAGAGCACCTGATGGAGATAAGCTTCAACATCTTCCCTTGCAGGCTTAAAGACCTCCTGCTGCTGCTAGTACAGTAGGAAGAAATCCTGCCCCACCTGCAATCAAAGAGGGATTTTGCTTGCTCAAAGGCACCTGAAAAGCTGCCTCAAAGGCCTATCCAGTACTATGCCTACATCATAGCCTCAGCATTACGATCCTGACATATTGCGGGTTTGCCTAGCCAGTGGCCAAGGATGCAAATCCTATTCACACAGGTAGTGACCCCTTTTCATGTCTCCTTGGTTCAGACTTGTGTATGTTTATTTATTATTTAGACAGATGGATTGCTTTAGTCTATGCATCTATTAAAGTGGAATTATGTGCCTTGCTCTCTCTGTATTTTGTTTTTTTAAATACAAGCCACTGGTTAATTGCCAGCAGAAGAGAGGATGACCTCACAGTAGAGTACCCTAAAAAAATGAACCACTGGTGAAAATGTCATTTTCTAATAGCCTGAAAGAAGAGGTGAACTTCTTGCTTATTCAACTTTTCATTAATTAATCATTTTGCTGTTACTTTGTGCTCCCCCTTGTATCCTCTTTCTTTTTTGCCCTTTGTCTTATTTTTGCTTGTTTGTGCATCACTGTCTTTGTGATAACACCTTAAAGCCTTAGGCTGGGACTAGCTTCCTACTGCACTGAGCACAACAAAAAACACAAAGACATTCATATTTATAGGTGGGCGAGGGTGGCTGTTTCTGGAGTTCTTTTGAGTTTTATTCCAGTAGCTTTGAGCAGATAATCTGGACACTACTATTAAGGGTTCTGTCAAAAGTGTCTAAAAGTAAGACTCAAACTGGTAGGTCAGAGTCTCTTTAGAGGACTTGTTTATCTTTGGGAGCCAAATTTAAAATAGTTTTTTTTAAAGAAAGGCTGAGGAACAAAAATCATAAAGCCTTGCCTTGGAGAGAAAAACCACAGTGGTTTTACCATAGTAAATAGCCCCAAGATTAGTAGCAGTGATAATGGTAATTGACCTGTAGTTGCTTGCCAAGACTTTTAAGAAGAGTCATAGTAACCTGGTCATTTGTATATTACTATTCTGATTCTTGGAAAAACATGTTGTTTTAAGCTGCATCTAGCTGGTAATGCTAATACTAAGATAAAGTATTGCCAGCACACCAATGGTTGAGAACATTTCACAAAATTATGAGAGGAACTAAATTTTATTCCTACCCTTACTGATTACTATTATTTTCCATTAGACACCTTCATGTCATTATTTTTCTTTGTTTGGGTTTCGTTTTTGTTCTCTTCATTCATTTTCATTCTATACTGCAGCTCTGATCACCTAATCACATACCTGTATGCTACACTGTGAGCAGAACAGATAGAAAACAAAGCTAACACAGTGCCAATGGCACCAAAAGGGTACAGAGTCAATATTCATTGTCCCTGTCATGCAGCAGGGATCTGTGACTTGGGCATGAGTCCTATGGACACACAAATGAACAAACCAGTTCAGAGCTCCTGTATCAAGGAGCATGGGAAACAGCATGTATCCTATGGTTCAGAGCCTGGGTACAATCAAAACAGCTTGCTTGACAGCCTGGACCAGCAGTGTTGAATTTATCCTAATTCCTTCCATCACAACCCAGATTTAGCTTTTCAGATATCTCCAAATGACCCTCAGTCTTTTCTTAATAGGACATTAACAAAATTGAGTTTGGCTAATGGCTGAAGACTCTTCTGGCACCGGCACAGCCTGGCACGGAGCCATCAGCATATGCCAACATCACCATTGGTTCTGTTTTAAAGGGCTGGTGGGGGCAGGAGGCACATCACCAGCACAAGCACACCCAAGCACACACAACTAGACACTGCCTACATGGTGATGCAATTTACAGGAATAAGGCAGTGGATCTCAAAGGTGCAATCCAGCTTCAATTGCTGTGAAGGCTAAGCCACTTTGCCATGGGTTATTTTCGCAAATGATGCCAGCAGATAAATCCTAAACTTTACAGATCAAGAAACTTGCATTTTTCTTCTGTGTTTTTTTAGTGAAGTTCTAGTCCAGGAACTTCTAAGGGGTTTCTGTTTTAATACTACTACTAATAATAATGATAACAACAATAATAATAACAACAATAATAGCAACAGTTAATAGCAAGAGTAATAGAAAAAGCAGAGGCAGAGGTGATTGCAGGTTCTTTTGGTCTTCATTTGCTGAGCAAGAGAAGATAGGATTAGCAAAATCCACAAGGTGACACCAAATCATTAGGGTCAACCAAAATAAAGGGACTCAAGAAATTCAGGTGTTATAGCAGTTTCTCCATAAATCTCCCAGTTAGGATGTCACCCTCAGGCTGAATAGAATCTTGCGATGAATTCCCAGCCTTAGAAATAGTTGCCCTTCACTGGGTACTGCTGAATCTTTCCTGTCAAAGAAGATTTATCCATGGGAAATAATTAAAAAACATTTCAGAACTTTCTTCCTCTTTGAATAGATTATATTACATTAATTAGTGGAGGGTGTGGTTTAGGTTTTTTTCTTTTCCCCCAAGGACAAGGGACATTTGTGCTTACCACAAGGTCTTCCCTCACCCCAGACCTCTTTGTGCTACTTTAAATGATATACGTTGTCCACAATGCTGTGATAGTGCTAGGCAAGGCATAATTTTCAGAAACAAAATGTCTCCCTCCCTCTTATTCTCTCACACATATGGCATCTCAAATGGCAATGACAGACTATAAATTCACACCAAGGTTATGGAGACTCATCAAAGAGGAAGGAAAAGTTGGCTATTTTTTGATGGTCATTCTCTGTGAACTGTGAAGAAAACAACCACTGCCATCATCAGATTCAGTCATAAAAACAGTGGTACCAGAAAAGTGTTTTCTAGGATAAAAGGTTGTTTTCAGCAAAGTACAGTCTAGAGCCTTTGTGTTTGTGGTGTGTGGCAGCCTTCCTATGGCCAAGGCTTCTTTAAACCAACAGATACTCCTGCTCTGTTTTGCTTGAGATCTCCAAGAAATAATGCATTGTGTCTTTTGGATCCAGCCACAGTGTTATGTGTCAAGTCCAAAACTGGACTTAGTTCTCAATTTCTAGCTGCTCACTGGCACCTGTAGAGCTGGCTCAGGTCTGTAGCAGGGATCTCTCCATGACACTACACAGCTGTCTGGAAGCAGACACCAGATCCCTCTGACCGCAAAGCATCCTCTGGGTTCCTCAAAGTCCATGTTTCCAGTTTCTGTTCTTCCACCCCTCTATTCCCCTCTGTTGCAGCGCCTGCAAGAGAGAGCAGCTGTAGTTATTGCAGGGCATTAAAAATATAAATATAAACAATGCACTGCAGAAAGTTAGGTCCAGACACTGTGAATTCATAAAGGTGCTATTGTTTTTTCACTTGTGTGCTCTTCATAGCAATCTGGTAAGAGGGACAAGTTTCAGAGCAGCATCAGTGCCTTTAAACATCCTCTCCACTGCAAAACTCAGGCAGTGGTGCAGAGCACAATGCACCACCAGACAGGGATTTCCCAGCTTGGGAGGGAGTGTGAAGAACAGCACCAGTTTGGCATTGTGGGACTGCTGGACCTGAGATGGGGTCTGATGGGGAACCTGAGTGGGTATCTCTGCTGGCATGCAGCTCCCTGTACTGGGGAAGTGCTAGGCAATGGCAGTCACCACCGTGCCCAGCATTTCCCAAAGAGTCATGCTCTGTTTTTACAATGAAAGGCTTCTTTGCATGGCAGGCAAAGAGAAGGAACAGAGATGAGGAGATTCATTTCTGCTAGCCCTGTGCTTTGCACTCTTTTTTTTTTAATTGGTGTAAATAGAATCAGAATGACAAGTGCAGAGTGATGTCTTCCCTGTGCTATTTGTCTGGTGAGGAATTTGTGAAATATGTGTTTTTCTGTGGAGAGTGCATGGCTGTAAAGAAGGGCCATAGTCAGCACAACCTCAGAGCGATGGAGAATAAAGCATTCTAGTTTTGTGGCCATTGATCTGATGACACTGTGGGTAATGGATGGACAAGGTTAGTCTCAGAATGTCTGATTTTTCTGAAATCGTTGCTGGAGTCAGTGTTAAGGTTGCTTAATCGTGCAATTCTCTATTTACCATTATTAAAGATTCTCATATCTTCACACTTGCTTTGAATTTCCTGTGCTTTTAGTGACTGAGGGCTTTGGAAGTTTTTTTAGAGAAGCATATAATTCTGGAAAGATATTTTTATGTGATCATTTTTCATTTACCTGAATTCTATTAAGCTTCCCTTGCAGTCTTAGATCCATGTTTTTATATGGAATTTCATTTTGCAGTTAATTTTTGCAGGATAAATCCTTCCTTTTTTTTTTTTTTTTTTTTTTTTAAGCTTAAATTCGGGGAAGAAGAGATTCCTGACTAATTAATCATACCTAAGTAACACAGACAAATTCCAGACCTATTTGGGGCTCCACTGCAAGAACAATTCTTGGGGAAATGCCTCCATAGACAGGGAACTGTATATTTTGTTATGAGGTGCTTCACACTGTGCCTCCATTAAAGGAACCTTTGAAGAAAGAACTGTGGCAGAAGAAAGGAGGAAAGTGGCAACCAAATTGATGCTTGCAAAAAGAAATGAAACACTTCAAAGCACTCATGTATTTCTTTCCATAGCACTACCTACCACTGAGGGGCATCAGCCCCAGACTCTTAAGTCCACCTGTAGCTTTGAAGTCCCTTTGGATGTCTTACTCCTATTTCTGTGTAACTCCCAGATAATCATGTTATTAAAACACTCCCAGTTGCAACCTGCCAGAAGATGGTGTCCTATCCTATCAGACACAGGTCTCAGCACAGTGATCCAGGCATTCATGACTGATTATTGCAGCTAATGTCTAGTGAAGAAGCCGGGCATCCTGGAAAAGCTCCAGTTGAGAAAACACAGTCTCTGGTCTCCCTAGCAACACTGATTACTGTGAGAACATCACCCGGCTGCTCCCTCATTTGTACTGGCCACCAGTGAAGACAGAGTCACCTTCAAGGTCTGTGCCCCAATACTCTGTTCCTGCCATGGGTTTTGTCTGAGTTGCTGAAGAAGTTCACCTTTCTGCATAACCCCAGGGTTACTACACTGAGGAGGAAGAAGCAGGCTGTTGATTCTGAGGATGAAGTCTATATGGGGACAGGATTTCACAGGGCTTCAGATCATTGAATTACTCCCACAAACAGTGAGAACCCTTGTGGTAGTTCCTGCCCTCTCCACGGAGAACTCAGTTCCCCAACATAGCCCTCCATCAACAGGCTTTTTGCACCCACCCATATGGGTGTAAAACACAACACATCCACACACTCACTCATTACCACGCACAGAAGTGTAAACAAGCAAATCACCCTATAAACTAATCCATCTCTTTCCTTTACAGGGCAGAAGAGGGAAAAATACATAGAAGTTGTTATTTTTGTTTGTTTTCCAGTACTTGGATTACTCTGAGACAGTGTGTCTCTAGAACTGCCTAAACAAACAAGAAAGCTTTTGTGGTCAGAAGCCTTATGTGGTATCTGACCCATTAACTCACCCAGGGAGATTCCTATAAGCCCTGGGAGACATTCCCATGAAAGCAAGGCTAATGTTGCACAGCCCTGCTGGAGTTGTGAAACTATACCTCCAAATCAGCTCTTCTAAGCTGCCTTAAATCTCTTAGCAGGTCCTGAGGAATGACCCACAAATCTTCTTTCAAATTTTTAATTCATTCTGTTCTGCTGAGTTCACTCCCCTTTTTTTGCTGTGTTTCCATGAACAATCTCACAAATCAGTTTAGTGGCAGAGATGTTTGTAGACACGGCAAATTTTAAGTCAGTGTTGCATACTATTTGCAGAAAGTGCATTTTAAATGTGTTATTACAGCTCTCTTCACTGTCTCCATTAAAAAACATTTCCACTAGAAGAATGGAACTCAAAACACAGGTTCATGTTTGCACCCCAAATCCCTTAATAGGTGAAAGGATAAATCTGATAGTAAGCAAAACTATTCCACATCCTTTCTTAAGCATTGTTCTGGTTATAAGAGCAGCTGTGCTGGTTCAGACCACAGGTCCATCTGCTGCAGTCTACTGTCTCCTGCAGCAACCATGAGAAGAAATTCAAGGAAATGTGTGAATGGAGCAACTACTTTCCCAAAGACAAATATGCCACAGTATAAACCCATTAGAGACTTTGCTGTTCCTACCAGTATCAAAGGGAGGTGTTCAAATATTCAGGTAAGGGGGATATTATGACTGATCAGACAAACAGGTTGAATGATTAGTTGATCTTATCTAAGTCAAGCAATATACACATGCTTTTAACATACAATGATTTTCATGGAGAATATAAAATAATTTTGTGTGACTCTCATAACAAACTGTTTTCAACCCATACTTCAAAATATTTTTACCTGAAAACTCTGAGCAAACATAAAAATGATAACAAATTATCAGACCTTGTGGCTTGAGCATGAACAAACTCAGACCTCAGTAACAGTAACATATGATGGAGCAGGACAAGTTCAAATGGAAACTGTGCTTTATATGAAGGAGCAAAGATGACTAGCCACAGCAAGAAACTCCCACATGAAGGAATGGATTAGCCAGGTTTCAATGTCTTGAGATCAACAACAGACCTCATTCAAAGAGTTGCTTCTTAGCTAAACACGGCACATTATTGGGTTCAATCCAGGGATAATTGGGTGAAAATTAATGGCCTGTGATACTTGGAAGGTCAAAACAGATGATCTAGTAGTCCCTTTAGTCTTCATCTCTGTGAGCCCATGAATGCACAATGGACACATGGTTCATTATAAAGAGTGGTGCACAGCCTCAGCTGATATAAATAGACATTTGCACCGATTTACACTTGATAAGCATCTGGTCAGGCTTGCTCAGCTGCACACTCTGGCATGAGAAGTTGTCAAGACTAAAACTAAAAAATGGCTGTAGCACATCAGAGCTCGTGGACCAGATGGTGATGGGGCATTGCAGGAACCTCACCCATGTACATGGCCCTGTCAGGAGAAGTCTCAGTCTCATCCACAAGCCATTCCACTTGCAAACCAAGGAGAGCAGGTTCCTGGGGAGATATGTTGTAAGCTCTGCTGTATAGGATGGGCTTTCCTGGATTGTGAAGGGCTCTGGAAAGAGCGCTGCCTCCTCACCAGGATGTCCACAACATTACCCAACCCAGTGCCGTCACTGGACATCTCACCTTATGTTTCACTTACTAGTATATTTTGTCCTAGGGTTTACAAAATTGAGAGCAATTGAGTTTCTTACATGCTGCCATCAGGTTAGGGTAGTGACAGTGAACATTTCCTTTCCTATTGTCTGAAAGCTAATCTCAAAGGGAAAATTCAGGTTACTCTCAATTCCTGCCTGTTTTCACTTGTCTCCCCATGTATCATGCTACTAGTGTTTTCCTGTTTCTGAAATACTTTTTAAGTATGTGTAGGTTATCATGCTCACAGTAGTTGCTGTTTAACCAATCTCTCCAGACTTTATCCTTTTAATCTTTCTTTCTAAATCAATCCCTCCACTCCCTTGATCATTTCAGTTGCTCTCCTTTGAACAGCTCCTGTTTGTCAATAACTCTTCCTAATGACTCATGTGGAACAGGAAATATGTGAAACTTCAAGGCGTAACAAAACACAGGAGCAGCATAGGTTCTGAGTCCTGGATACTGGGGATTTGTGATTGTAATGAAAGAGCAGCCTATAGGGAACTTGTGAGCACTGCTCATAGAGCCTGTTCCCCCTGAATGCTCCATGCAGAGCCTATGGGACACTTGGTGCAGGAAAGCCTGACAGTATGGTGATGGATGTGCTCAAGCACCCAAGGCCTGGAGGTCATGTTCAGGCCTCATTAAAAGATGTTCAAGAGCTCTCTGTAGGTACAATAAACTGGCCTGTTTTGGGCGTGGTCTCAGGGTTTGCAGGAAGAAATACTGTAGTTATATTCCTAAAACCAATTTACACATCCATTAGGAGAGTGGTGAATAACCAGATGATATGAGGTCATTTACTACAGCCCAACCTACTTCCACATGAGGCATATACATCTTCCCCACAAGTGGAAAGTAATGCTGAGAAGTGACTCCATGAATAAAGGGAAAGATACAATCAATTAGTGAGGCACTTTCCAAAATATGGGAATAGAGCCCAAATTATAGTAACATAAGAGAATGTAAAGTGCAGCAAGGGAGATGTAAAATGGAGATTAAGGAGGGTATAATGACCTTTGCTGAACAAACCGTACCGTGGTAAACCCATGCCCGGATTCTGTGGACACCTAACTTCCCCCTGGGAGCAAAATGGTGCAGTTCTCCCAAATAAGAAGACAACAGTTTATTACAAAGGAGATATCAGGGCAAGGAGCCATCCCTCCCACACCACAGGAGTTGTCCTGTGGAGGCAGTCTTCATAAAAACTTGTACGTACAAAGTTTCCTCAGCCATTCAGGTAAAACAGCCTCCTCAGACTGACAGTGCTGCAGCTCCAAAAGTGTGGGGGCAGGAGGAGACCTCTTACAAAGCTCCTCGGTCTCCTCTGTGACTCCAGCTCTTGTTTAGAACTGGTTTCAGCCTACAAAGGAGCTGAAAGCAGCACATAGGGATAGCGGCTCTGTGGTTAGAGAACCATGTGTAGAGTAGACTCTGGGGGATGAAGGACAGAGAGGTCCTCATTTGGTGAGACACAGCAAGGTCAGGATGCACAGCTCCCTTTGCAAGTCTTCTTCCTTCCTGGGCCTGATTGAGGGACTACTATAACTTGTAGTGTCTTCCAGGCTTTATTTCAGTAGCTGCACATCACGGAGACCTCTGCATGTCATTCATTGCATGAGCCAACCTTTGGGCCTCATGTTACAAGGCAGTATGCTAAAGTGCTGTTGGGCATGTGTGCAGCAGCTGTGAGGGTCAGCAGAGAGACCTTTGTGTCTGTAACACCAAATGGACATTTTGCAGGCCTGATTTTCCTCTCTCATGACAGCCACAGCTTGGCCACTTGTTCTTCTGCACAGGAGCTGGGTGAAATGCACAGTGGAACAGAAAAAACCTCGTTATAGTAGGAGACCTGTCTTTATGGGGGGAGAAGAAGAAAATTCCCACCTCTGCCAGGCAAAAAGCTGCTTTGGGGATGTCCAACTCTACTCTCAGGCTGATGGAAATCGGCTCTCCCTCTGTGTATGTGTGCTGTTTTGCATTCCCAACACTAATAGAGCTCTGCCCATCAGTTCTTTCAAACAAGGTAGTTTAAAGTTACTGCCTTTCAAAGACAGTGCAAGTGCATAATGGTCATCAATATTGTCTTTAGGACCTCCTAGCTAATCACAAGGATGAAGCAGAAGGGTTGAGGTGTCAGCAGCACAAGCTTTTGGTAACTGAAAGGGTAGAAGAGCCAACACCACCAGCTCACCAAGATGAAATACTTGCTGCCTTAGGCAACTTGCCACTCCCATTCATGTCTAGCATTGCACCAGGCACATGGAAAAAATATATTTCTTTCTTCTGGGCTTTTTCATCTGGGGAAGTGAGGAGAAGAGTGAGAGGAGGGAGTAACTTCTAGATGTTTGCAAAAGTCCCAGGTTGAGAAGGGTCAGAGGCATGAAAGATGTAATAGCAGATAAAGATGTGAACTTCCAAGTGGGTGATAAGCATCTTTGAATGCTCAAAGAAGGGAAGGTCAGAGTAGCTGAGCTATTAACCAAAGCAGGCAGTGGCTTATTCAGATAGCTCCCTGTACAGTCACCTGTGGGACCGAGGAGCTGGGGGGGTGGTAATTATTGTAACCGTGTTTTACAAAGAAGCCAAAGATGATCCAATTATAAAACAGAGCACCTTACCTCAGAACAAGGAGAAAACACTGAAAAAAATCATTAAAGATAGAGTTAGAAAGCTTCTAGATGAGTCTAACGCGATAGAGATTAACCTGTCTGCCAGTTTCTGTAAGTGTGACTTGTGCTTCTCTAGCCTATTAAGATTCTGGGGAAGAGTTAATGAAATACTGGACTGAAGAGAAGGGGTGTTGGGGGGATATAATTTATTTAAACTTTTCAAAAGCCTTTTGATAAAGTCTTTCACGGAAGGCTATTAAAGAAATTTGTTACTCGTAGGGTGGGAGGCAAAGTCCTGACATGGATTAAAACCTAGATAAGAGGTAAGAAACAAAGGGAAGGAATAAGTGTCCAATTCTCTGCATGAAAGGAGGTTAATAGCAAGATGCTCCAGGGATCAGCATCAGGACCAGGGATGTTCAATATGTTTATTAACGATCTAAGAGAGAGTGGAGAACAACAGATATACCAAATTTTGCTGATGGCACAGTTTACCTCTTGCAGTAAGTAATTGGCTGTGTTTGACTCTCTTCTTGTGTTCATGGCTTGTCTATGAATAGATCACCAGTTTTACTAATAGGACTATAAATATAATTGGAAGTACAGCTTAGCCTGGTGAATAGTACTGAGACTGATTGCAGGAGGAAACCTGTGAGCACTGGAACATCAGCCTGGGATGGATGCACAGTCACAAAGCAAGAGAGTTTCTGCATTCAGCCCTCCATCAGCTCTGTAAATGCTGCTTCTTGTAACTCTGCTGCTTCTGATGTCACCGTCTGCAAGTGTGCAAGGACTGTGGCATGAGCTGTGTTAGTATACCCACCCATAACCTCATCACAGTATTTCATAATTACACTCTTGTGTGGCATAAATCTGCTACAGATTCATCTGAGGTCATGGGACCTTTGCCAACATCCCCAACCATTACCCATGTGTACATCACTCGGGGAAGTGAGCACTCATGCATGCACCTTTATCTGTATCACTTCTGCATTCCAAGTCCTGATTTGGCAAATTCTTCGAAGTGCAGCCAAGCTTTTTGCTGCATACTTTAGGGATTAAATGCATACTTCACTGCATCTTTCTACTGCTGCCAGAGATGCTCTCCTGCAGCTGTGTCCTGTACCCTGCCCCATCCAGATCTGCCTTCTGCACTGCCTCCATACACTGGCCTTCCTATGGTTCCTGTTCACTGTTCATCACCCTGACTGAAACACTCAGCTCCTAGCAAGGTAGTTACTGTAGGCAAGTTAAAAGTCCTCCTTCACAGTCACCGCTGCCACATAAGTTTGTTCAACTCACTGTATTAAAGTCATTAGTGCCAGGCAGCCCTGGAGAAATGCTTTATGTCATCATTTTGCTCTACAGTACGGTAACCATTTTTTTACGCAGTTGAGGCTGCTACTTCAGATTACCTCAGCACATGCTGGAGGCTGCCTGTATTTACATCTTTCGTCAGACAAGAAACAAGAAACATCTCAGAGACATAATTAGAGAAAACTACATTTTCAAGTACTTTGTTAAATTGAGACTTTATTGAATTGGTCTCTGTTTGATTATCATACACTACCAGTCCAGTACTACCAACAGAAACAGAAACCTTTTTTTTTTTCTTGTTATCAAATTTCAGTTTATGTTGGTCTCCTATGAAGAGGATATAAAGATTGTTAGGTGATCTGACTAGGTAGTAGAAGTTCCCATGCTGCTGGTTTGTCCCAGAATGGTGTCAACACAACAGATGACAAACAGCCAAATCAGCACACTGGCTGTGAGTGTCACAGAGGAGGAAGAGGAGTGCATGTTGTTCTGTAGAATTCCTTGGCATGTAAGTTGTTACATGCTGAGGAAGATATTCCCAGATCATACCTGATCCAGCAGATCCTCTGTTGCACTTGGTGAGAAACTGCTGATTACTCAGAGGTTTGTGTGCACTGTTTCTCCCAACTCTTGCCAGTTACTGAGGAATGAACCAAGGAACAGGAGTACTCTGGGGTGTAAACACCTTCAACAACCAGTAGCAGCAGGGTTGATGCAGTTGTCCTCATGCTAATGTAGTCTAGTGTTTGAAGGCAGAGAGTCCTCCTGTGATCTGCTGGCGTTGTCACTTGACACTTCTCACCATCTAGGGAGTAAGAAAAAAAGAATGTTCTGGTGTCCGTGTAAAATAAGTGGCTGCAGCGTGTCGTGGAGTTGCAGGGGGTTTCATAATGCTGTCTTCAGTCTTTTATAAAAATATGCAACCATGTATGAGCAGAATGGCCTCCATCTCAAAGCTGCTCCATTCTGTCAGAAACAAGCTGGAGCAGCCAGGCGATCACTTGACTGATGACACAAAGGGAAGGTGCTAAGAAGGCAAATGCAATACGAACTCCAGCTCAGCATGCTGCAAACGAATTGAGCTGCTGTGTTGAAGTTGTGAAGAAAAGAGATTTTCCTATTACTTATACAGTGGTCCCAGATATCAGGGGAACAGGCAAGCTAGAAATGGAAATTCCCAATGATGACAAGAAATTCGATATTATTGTCATTGCTGAAACCTGCAGGGATTAGTCACGTTACTTGGAATTTTCAACAGTGTAGTTACAAACATTTGAAGAAAAACAGAGTGAGTAAACACATAAGGGTGATGCTCTGCATTGAAGATACTGTTGCATTTTTTCAGTTACTTGATTTTTCAGAGCAGAGACTGATCTTTGTGTTTACTAGTAAAACTTTTTAGAGGTTGACTATTGGAGTCTTTCAGACACTGCTAAATTAACGATTTAATAGTGATTCTGCTCAGCTCTGTAGCATGAAAATTCAAAATATAGTTGTTATGGAAGGATTCCTATTTGAAAATATGCTAGAGGTTTTATGCAGTCAACAGGAAACATCACCGATGCCTCTGAAGTGCAGAGATGATAATTTTCTACTGTGAAAACAATACATTCAGGTTGAGGTAAAAGCCTAGTGTTGTTCTCATTAGGAAGGATGAAGAAGAAAGAAATGCTGGTCTAAGCTGTTGGTTGCCTCTGAAAGGTAGGTCTTAAGTCAATGAGGGGTGCAGTCTGAGATAGACAGATGTAGAAATCAGTATAAAGAAAAAAAATTCAGACTTGAATGTATTCAAGAGCAAATTACACTGACACACAGCGGCTTGATAGGAAGCAGCCTGGGAACTGTAAATAAAGAGAGAGAAACATTGAGGACAGTTATAAATAACTTAGAAGAATGATAAGCTCCTGGACTGCAAATTGGCATGAGAAGCTATTCAATGATCCATGCTGAACAGGGTGATTAGTGTATGACTGGTTAATAACAGTGTGGAGAAATGTCACTGGGAAAAGCAGACATATGCACCTGTATAAATGCACCTGCATTTGTACAATATCAACAGTATGAACAGGTTCAAAAATGCTAGGAAAAAAGATTGCTTCTGCACTTGTGAGTGTCCCTGCACCTGGACAGATGTACACACCCAGAAAAGGGCTCGCATATGCCTGTCCAACTGGCCACCTGGACGGTGGAGTTAATAAAAGGTTTTATTCACTGAATGCTCATTCAGACCTGTTGCAGCAGGAGCTGCCAATCCCTAGAAGCAGCTACAGGGACTAGTGATCATGATTTGATTACACTGCATATGCACACAGGGAGTATGCTGTCAAGGAATAATATATATATACTTGGCCCTTTGAAAAGGCTAACTTCTCCAATGCCAAAAGTAAAATGTATTGGCAGAGAGCACAGAACGTATATGTATGTATTTGTATAAACATTCATTTGTGTATGCGTGATATGTACGTATTTGTATAAACATTCATTTGTGTATGTGTGAGAACTGGGAGCTCCTCCAGCAAAGTTTCTCAGAGGCCTCAGGGACCACCATGGCACAGTCACTCCAGAAGATGGCTAGGGAGAAAAAGTCAGTAAGATCAAGCTGTAAGAGAGATAGTGTGGAATTCAGAATGCTTATGTACCCTGTTGGGAACAAAAAAAGGGAAAAATGGAAACAACCAGCATTAATTAGAAGATTGAAGTTCAAATTAGTTATATGGGAACTGATGATCACTCTATATTTCATCCACTTGCCTTTGTATAGACAATAAAAACAACGGCCAAAGTCATAAGAAGACAAATATTACACTTGCCATGTCCCTTGAAGACACTAGAAGCCTAGAATGAGCAGGAAGGAGGGAGGAAGGACAGGAAAGATTTGTAAGGGTCCTGAAAAAATGCAAAGTTATTTCTAAAGCAGTGCAGCAATGAATCCTCTGTTTAGTTTTTTCCTGGTTTTCTATGGATCTGTGCTTTTCCCTCTGCACTTGCCCAAAGAGAAAAACATGTACATTAAAGTCATTATATCAGAGCTGAGGCTTTCTTTGTTTATGTTTCTAGATAGCCCTGAAAAGGAAAAGCATATAAACAAGCAGGCCCAAGATCAGGGACTCTCATGGCATTTGCAACTGCCCAGCCAGCTTCCCACTGGCAAGTGTAAGTGTCAGGGGAAATCAGACAACAGATTTGAATTTAGTGACAAAAGCTCCAGCCCCAGCAAGCCAGGAGAAAGGGTCTCAGAGCCTGTGCCCACTGCAGCAATCTTGTGAAAGCATTCAGAGGAGCACAGGGACGTAGAAAGCCTTGACGCAGAGGAGGACAGCAACCTGCAGGAGCAGGAGTGGGGCTCCCATAAATACAACCTTCTCCCCACGTCAGCCAGGTAACACCAGCAAGACAGAGGGAGTGTTGAGCATTTGTGGATGGGAGGACCCCTGCACTCTGTCACGGATGTGTGGTGAAGATGGCAAGGAGGGGTATGAAGTGTTTCAGGAATCTTTTCTGTTTTGCTGAGGGAATGGGCAAAGTTTCTGCTCCCTCCCCTGGCTGAGCCAGTGTGTCTGGGCGCCAGTGCCAGCTTGATGCTGGGTGTCACACTAACAGGTCTTTCTGGCTGTGACATTTCTAAAGTGTCTTTTCAGACCCTGGCGTCACAGCTGATTCATGCCCCGGCAGCGTGTGGGGCCAGAGATGCTGTCAGGATCACTCCCACATTCAATTACTCACAGCAGCCTGAGCACACGCGTTGTCACTTGACCTCATACCCCATCCCTTCCCAGAGGCAGAGGTACTTCCAGCAGCAGAGGGCTGCTGTCCATCAGAGACGCAGATGTTTCTGTCCTGTCCTCTCCCCTCCCTACAAAACACCAGCTGAGGTAGTCAGGCTCCACAGGGAGGTGAAAGAGGGGATTAAACCACTGGCTCCACATCCATCAGCTCCCTCAGCTTTCATATGAAAAACACGAGGGACTCTGGTTGCTGCCAAGTGAGGAGACTAGGAGAAGCAGCAGAGAAGGAGAGAAAAAGTGGGTACTGAGCAGGGACCCACAGCACTAGCCTGGGGCTTTGCACTTGGCAGATCCTCATCACAGAAGACAACTTTGTGGCACTATTACCAGTCAGCACTTCTCCTTCACTTATTCTCCCTTTCATCTAGGTTGCTGCAGTTGCATTTAATGACACAACAGATGTATTCATTTGCATCTTTATACAGATCTCTAAGCTCTACAAATGGGTGGGTGGGCGTGACCCCATTTCCCAAATTATTCAGCACCTTTCAGTTATGCATTTCTCTCTTCTGTAATGTCTTTTTGAAGCACATAGAAACAGCACTGGAGAATTACTCTGTTGCTTTCTCTTGAGCATCTGGGACCCGATCGCTTCCCTGCCTATGTGAATCTTCCTTACAAGTCCACAGGAGCCACAGAGATGTCTGTGCACAGACAGACTGCCTCCTCCACCACGTACACAGACTTCCCAGAGAGGGGGAAAGGCACAGATTTACCTGACATGCCCCCATGCTAACGGAAGATGGCTATGGGGGAGAAATAAGGGAAAAACAAGTGACACACTGTCTGTTTATCAAGGGTGA
The DNA here is from genome assembly GCF_003945725.1 of Corapipo altera. Taxonomy (NCBI): domain Eukaryota; kingdom Metazoa; phylum Chordata; class Aves; order Passeriformes; family Pipridae; genus Corapipo; species Corapipo altera. The sequence goes on from NW_020884910.1 coordinate 3,840,073, forward strand.
TGACAGTTCTGTTGCTGCCATCAAGAGATCTGTAGTTGCATTTATGGGATGTGGATGAGTTAAAATACTTCCTCTACACCATCTGAAGGCGGTGTTTATGCAGAGCTGCTTGAAGCACACTCCATGCTGATGACTCAGGGAGATGCTACCACCGGCATTGAAGATCTGTCAGCATGGTCAGGTGCTGGTGTGTGTTCTTGAGAAATTCCTCTGCACCAGTGCTCAGGTCCCTGGCCCTCAGCCAGTGGGTACCCAGCTAGGCCAAAAGGGTTTAAATGGTTGGGGAACAGGTCCACTCACAGTGCCAGTTACCATGAGAAAACACTCCATGCTGCAATGCCTGTGTGTCTGAAGCTCTGCCTGGTAGCTGTACAGACTGAGGACAGGAGTACAGGAGACCAGGAGAGGAAAAGAAAGGAGGGGAGAGTAAGGGCTGTTTCCCACTGGGAAGACACTTAGGCAACACAACAGCGGGGCAATCCCAGATGTTGCATGGTGGAGTCAGATGCATAGGAGAGAAAAGCTCCCATCCTGGCTCTCCTTCTACTTGCCCCTTACTCCAGCCAGGTGGCTCTAGGGCCACATGTTGCTGAGGAGCTATTTGTGTGACACCCCAGGAGGCCAGTGAGTGAGGAGGCTGGTGCTGTTGGCAGAGATCATTGCTGGTTTAATTTATGGGCTGCACTTTGTGTATAAAACCATGACTACAGATATAATGCAATCCCGGCACCGTGAGTGTGCTGAGCACTGCTGTCAATCAGCGGTGCTTTGCATCAGTACATATTCATATAAATATGTATGTTCTTTTGCTAACAGTATTATTATTTATTATTTGTGTTACTGTCGTGCCTCAAGGTTTCGGCAGGGACCAGGTCCCTGTTGTGCTGGGTGTCTCACACACATGGTGAGAGGCAGACTCTGTTCCGTACAGCTTCCAGACTAAATACACCATAACAGGCACAGTCTGGGGTCCCTAATTAAAAAAAAACATTTTGAAGTTGAAGTGCTGGTTACAGCTTGCCAGTGGCAGAGCTGGGAGCAGACCTGAGCTTGTGCTGACTTCCTATCCAGCAATCTTCCCATTAAACTTCAGTAGCGAAAACTTAGGCAAGTTTGGCTTCTTTTGGAAAAATAAATGGATGAGATATTTTACATGGTGGAAATTTCCTCTGAACCCTCTCTCTGAACACCCCCGTGTGCAGGAAGGCCAGGATGTACATAGGTAGAGGAAAAAAAGGTGCCTCAGGGAGGGAGGGAGGCATGTCCATCAGAAGTCTGCCAGTGACTCCCTTTCATTGGCATCCCTGTGCAGAAACCAGCGGTGACCCCTCTGATGCCTGAGATATGGCACTGTTTGTACTAGTTCATGGTCACTGTCACGAGTGCACCCTAAGCCTCGTACTCTGTAACGTGAGATTTTTTTTTCTCCTCTCAAAGCCCTACCTGCATCTGGCCACAGGAGGTTCTTCTCTAATTCCTGTAAAAGAACACTCTGTTGGGCATCACTCTCAGGTTTTCATAGCAGTGGAAGGGGCATAGGCTGCCTGGTGCAGGAGGAATCAGAGGCTGCTCTGTACTGGTCCCAGTTAGTCCTATCTCTCTCTGTAGCAGATGGCACCAACACACCACACCCTAAGACCACGGCCAGTCAGAGGTGTCCCAGCCAACAGCACTCAGGGAGGATGGCACCACTAGGGCAGGAAGCTCTGGAAGGGACACATGGGGACACACGAGAGAAGGAAAAAGAGGAGAAATGAGGGGAGATGTGAGGATGCACAAAAGGAGACACAGGAAGGGACACAGCAACAGATACAGAAGGAAGCATGTGGAAGGGGGCAGGGCTTGGAATGACTTTTGAAGGGAGAAACTCCATGCTTGGTAACCTTGGGAGGGCACTGTACCTGTGGGGGACTCACTCTGGACCAGGGACACCCTGAATGGACAGCTACCTGTGGCTGACCCAGGCTGGAGAAGGGTATTAGTGGGAGGAAAGAGCAGGGAAAGAAAAGAGGGAAAACCAGGAGCAACAGCAAAAAAATTACCTTCTACACTGCCTATCTCCTCACCAAAGGTACTAGCAAGGACTGTGTGTAAAACATAGTAAAAATGGAGGGAAGGGGGCTGATGGGAGAGAGGTGTTGGACTGAAGCTGAGCCTGGGGAAAGGGGAAGAAGGAAACTTCCCTTGGTGTTTAATTATCTAAGTCTTCTTTGTTTTCCATCACCAAATCAGTAAATAAAAGTTTATGTTAATTGGAAATAAATCAAATTCAGTAAAATTCCCTGAACTGAGACTGTTTTGCCTGCAACAGACACAGGAAAAAATTTGAGATTTTTAGCTGACTAGGCTGTAAGGAAAATCTTTAGAAGGCAATTCAGGATTATTGAAAAAACCCTCAAACCAGAAGTAGAGTGCAAAAGGCCCTCAGTATTTCTCTTGTTATGAATCAGTACGTGGTCACTGAATGTGCAAGAACACCAGCAGATGAACGTGGACATCGTACACTGCGGCTGGCACTGGAGTCCAAGGCATGGCATCTCAGTCACAGCTGCTGAATGGGTCTGGTGTAACTAAAGGAACATTGAGTATTTTAAGACAGCCAGGTTTCCAATCTTCACAAACCAGCTAAAAAGAAACAATACTAATACACACTCTCTGTTTTCATCCCTCCTGCAGAACCACATCTCTAACCCGTCAGGGTAGCCAACGACCAGGCGTGCTGGTAGATGAAATACTGGCAGATGCAAAAGCAGTAGGTCCCATCCATTGCACACCGGGTCCCCTGTGCGTACATAGACCAATCTGCACACATCAGCTGCATCTGTAGCAATTCTGTGTGACAGTCACAGCAGCCATTGGTGCAGAAATCCAGTAGATTTCTGCTCAAAGTGTAGGACAACTGTCTGTCCAGATCAATACAGCTAGGATATCGGATGCAATTCAGGAAGGCCAGGGCATATCTTTTTTCCCTCAGATGGCAAAATTCCACTTTATTTTGGCTGAGATTCGTTTCTTTCTTCTGCATATGCTGATAGCAGCTCTGTGTGTCTATTCTAATTGCCTTTCACTCTAACTCAAGCCTAAAAATGGCCTGCTGAGGTGTATCTCAAAAAAAATCACAGAAATGTCCCTGTATATTCCAGTACCAGCACCCAGGAAGAGAGAGAATCTCAAGGTTCCACAGTGAAACAGCTAGTGAAATTTAATAACAGCAATGGCAGTCAGATTTATGTAACTTTTATGAAATCAATAGTACTGGACTCTGCAAAATGACTTGAAGAGCAAGACCCCATACAAATGTAATTAAGCACAGATGGCAGCATGTTTTCTGTGTTCTGCAAAGCTGTATTTGCTTTAACGTGAACAGCAGTTGCCTTGAACTTGCTGTTGCTGATGTGAAAATGCTATTGTCACTAATCAAGGCTGCTTTTCATCTAAAAGACACTCATAATTTTTTTAATAGGGCTGGTGTTTGAGGTTCAGTGCTCTATAGGAAACATATAGGGGAGGAGATGGGGTTTGTAAGGTAAAGTTTTATGTATAACATTCAAACCTCATTCAACCAACTTCTACCTCGTGTTTTCCCCAAAGAAATGTGAAAAGATTTCTTTGCAGTGCAGGACCATTATGTCTTCCTCACTCCAAAGCAGTGGGGCCATCTAAGGGCTTAGATGGGTTCATGGCTCAGGGGAGTAAGTGCTGCGGTAAGCACTCATCTCTTTGAATAACCTGCAGCTTCATGCAATGACCTTGTCCTTCTTGTGTCCCATGCCACCAGCACTGCCATCCCCTCCACCTGGCATCCTAGCTGACAGAGTCATGCATGCAGCAAGGGACAAGAAAACACTCTGGGATTAAGAACATATATGAAATGAACAAAAGGTGGCAGGATTCCAGTAAGTAGCAAAACATAAATGTAGGTAGTGGAGAAATGGATTGGGGGAAAGTGGCAATCGCATGTTCTAATTTTTTTCAGTCTTCCTTAAGTGAATGTTTTATTTTCCTGTTGGATAAAAGGCACATGGAGATAGAAGGGTGGATGTCACAAAATTGTCATCAGGCTGTTTTCCACAGTTATTTTCTGAAAATTGAAATGACACTGAATGTTGAAGATTTGAAAAAAAAAAAACTTCTTCACAGAGCTATCTGTACACCTCTGTCATAATCCTAAAAGGACAGATATATTTTTAACAGCCTCAGGATAAAAAATACGTTAGGAAAGTTCAGAAAAGCTCAAATGCTGTTACAGTCCAAAAATACTTTTAATCATTAAAGACATGCTTTTTTAACCTTCTCAGCTGACTCTGACACTCTCCTAGGCTTTGACTAACATCTTGCTTTACCAACACGGCAGTCTGTCTGTACAAACAGACCCTGGGATGTAACCTCACAGGCAATGTGTGCACAGCTAAAGCTGGAAGTTGTCACTCCTGTGCAGAACCAGCTTCCAAAGGCTCTATTCAAGCACAGTTATCTAATGCAGTGGTTTTCAACTTATTCAGCTCTGCTAATGGCTTATGGACTATGTCGAAGGGAAACACAAAAGGTAAAGAAAAGCCACTCTAATATCTCCAAAAGTAAGTTGACGATAAAGGGATCTGTGCCACTACTAGGCAATTTTTAGAGGTACACAAACAGGATTGAAAACCATGGTGAGGTGCTTCAGTCTGCACTGAGACAGCTGTATTAGTCTGCCCTTCTGTGACACCGAATGCTGCTGGCTACTTCAGTATAACCAAAGCTTACCTTCCTAAAGGCTACATGTCAGAGCTGGTAGGAACATCTTACCAATGTAGTCACAAGTTGTGAAAATTTTAAAGTTGAAGACTATAACTTTTTTTCTTTTCTAGTTTTGATCTTTATTCCACTTCATTGTATTTTTGTCCTCTCTTTTCTTTGGATCCCTCCCATCTATTCATTGAATCTCTTTTCACTGTTGCACCTATCATTTCCTACTAGTAATAAATCTACTGAAATGGTTTCTTGGTGTGAAAGTATTGTTTTTCTTTTATTGTGTTCATGAAAACTGGTAAATCTAAATTGTGGAATGTTAAGAAATCAAACACCAGCAAATCAAACTAATTTTATGTAGTTGAGTTTCTGTCAACCTCCACACAATATAACCCACGAAAACTTAAAGCCCTCCTACTTTAAAGGTGTTTAGATTTTATTTAGTTGGTTTTTTCTGTTTGTTGCCATACTTTCTTTTCCACTGGTTGGACCATTCCTAGGAGGCAGGTTGCTGTTTAAAAGCCTGGTCTTCTTATCATGGTGGTTGTGACACAATAAACAAACATATAATTATATTCCATTTCATCCATCATTCTATAACACTACTATTCCATTAGCAGGTTAGTTGAATGCTCAGCTTCCTGCAAGTGTGCCTGGATCTCCCAATTCAGTGTAGTGTGTGTGACTGGTCCATTTTGCACTCTGAATGGATGACGAACTTATAGGGGAAGAGAACATCTGCTCTCCACATTTGTATGATGCTGCATACACTGAAGAGCTCTTCTTACTTGGCCACTATCAGTGGCTATAATCTTCATCATTAGTAATAGAAAATAATAACTTGTTTTAAGCTTCAAGGATTCTTTCAGCTGTTGGGATTTTTTTCCCTCAAACTATTAAAGACAATTTTTCTTCATGAAAATTATTTTATTTTGCAAACATATACATAATATGCAGTCACCAAAGTTTAAATGAAGTGCATAAATTGAGGGGAGTGAGAATTAAAAATATTTCTTAAAAAGAAAAGGCATTTAACCTAAGTTAGTCTTTTTTTCCATTCCTCCTCCTCAGATTCTCTGAAATTTTTACTGTATGAGGGGTTATTTATCTGCCATTAGGTGGGCATATTTGAGACTACTGCCCTAAATTAGTGAAGATTAGGAGCCTGCACAATTGTAAAGTTGGATAATTTACATGGAACTGCAATCAAAAAGTAAATGCACTCATCTTCTTCCTTTTCCTCCCCCTCTAAGAGCTCAGCAGAGCCAGGAGTACTTCTCTTTAAGGCTTCTTTCCAGAGAGGCTGTAACAGAACTTAGGTCCCAGAAGATGAAGGATTTTTTTTCCTTAGATCTCCCAAGCAACATTCTAGGTTAATAGTGCTGTCTTCATGCTTTCTTCATCGTATACCTATTTAAAAGGAATGAACATCTTCCAATATACCAGCCTGACAGAGCTCAGATGGAGGAAGATCAATATCTTATGGCCTTGGTAAGTGATTACCTTTATGGCTTCAGTTGCTTCTAGGATTTGCTCCCTCTCATGTATATCAGACAGAGAAGCAACAACACTGTTGCTTTAACTGTCTGCTTTTGTGTGTAAAGCAATGATTTTTTTGTGCTCATGCATATCCATGTTTTCTTACTGGGATGCCTTGCTAGATTTTATCACACAATTCCAGTTATCCCAGTTCACGAGGCTGTGAAACAGCCCAAAATGTACCATGACACACATTTGACTTATGAATATGCACTCATTCCCACTGACACTCTGACAATCACCTTACATTCTCTGCAGTAATACTGTCAAAGCTAGAGAGAGCCAAATAGCTTGTTTGCTGTCCTGCTCCAGAGGGACCGGCTGACACCAGGATGCATGTCCCATCTGCAGGGGTCTCTGCTGAACCTCCCACCCTGCCTCCTGCAGCACTTCAACTTAGTACTCCTGAGGGGTCAGCCTTGCTCTGTGAGCAGGGAAAAGGCAGGCGAAAGCTGGTAGGAACAGCTGGATCTGAATCACCTGATTATCTTCAAAGGACCACATCACACCCTGTGGCATTCCCAGAGAGGGTTTCTACTGCAGCTTCACTTCTGGTCTGTCGTTGCTTATTAATGTATTTTCTGGCCCCAGTGCTCCAATCACTCCAAAGGCAAGCTCCCTTCAGTCACTGCTCCACAGTGTGTTTCAGTATGTGCTTAGCCCTTAACATGTGCTTTCATCCCGTTGAAGCCAAAGGGCACTAAGCACTGGCTTAAATACCCTCTGGAAGGTGAACAGGGACCTAGGGCCCTGGCAATGCCATGTAAAAAGCAAATGCAAAGGAAGACTTTCTCTGTCAGTAAACAAAACAAAGCAAGCTGATTTTTAAACCTTTTGGCATGTCTGGGTGTCTTTTCTGCCACTGATGAAGGATAAACAATGCAATTATTAATTATTGATGATCACTAATAAGAACGATGATTATCATCACCATCATCCAGCCTTGCCATTCCTGCCACCTCTCTAATCAGTGTGATCTCACTGTTATTACACATAATTGCAATCTTCCAAGTCAGGGTAGGAGAAGAAGAAACCTTGCAGTGTAAATACTAAATACTTAGTATAACAAGAGTGAGAGCTCCCCAGCTTGGAGCAGAGCTAAGCAAAGTCACGGACTTCCATTCTTTTTAATTTACCATCTGTTCTGTATGACACAGCCTGTGTCTCTTTAGGGTTTAGTACCCATTTATTATCCAAAAGCCACCTCTGCCTGCTATTAAAATCACGTTGGAGTGATTTAGAGAGGGAATCCGTCCATTTGCCCAAGTGGAAAGATGTGTCATCAGCATAAACCTAAATGCCACTGCCTTCCTGGACTCCAGGGCTGGGAAATGCCTCACCAGCACATGCGCGTTCTTGTCAGCTCCAGTGCCTTCCCTCCTCCTGGCAGACTAAATTACCAAAGATTTGGCACTACACATGTCCCCTTCTCTCCTCTTCCCTTATATTACATGTACATGCATCACATGCACACACACACTTTTCTTTTGTGTCTTTTTGCTCTGTCTGTCTCATGATAGGGGCCATCCCACTGATACCCTATCTTCTTTTCCCTTTTAACTCCAGCCTCCCTGATCATTACTCTCTGTCTGTTACAAAGTCAGCATGCTCGTTATTTTTCCCTCTCCATTCTCTTTAATCACTCTTATATATACCTAGCCATGTGAGCATGCTTCTTACTCCTTCATTGTCCAATATGCATCTTTTTCCCATGTCCTCTCACTCAGCTTTACATCTTCTCCTCATTTCCAGCTCTCACTGTCTTCACCATTATTTAATAAAACACAACACAGATGAAGATAATTCCCATCACCTCCACAGTCCCTTGAGACTTCTCAGAAATCTCTCACAGGTACCCAGACAGGCATCTCACCCTAATAGCGAATGACTGTTAAACTAAGCAAGAGATTTTCAATAGTCTCCACAAATTGAACCCAAGAATGCCCCCTCCACCTGCAGAACTGCCTTCCATGGCTTTAGCCACTTCCAATTAAGTGAGCAGCCCAGAGCTGTCCTCAGGGATCCAGGACAAAGAGGATCCAGGCTGAAAACAAGTTCAGGAAGGCAAAACAATTAAACACAAGATGGTTTGACTCCAGGATCCTGAGGCAGATCTTCTGGGGCACAGGGACCTCGTGGGAGCCCATAGCCAGGAGCTCAGTCCCTACTGAGGTATCAGGTGGGATACATGTGGCAAAGCTCCCTGCACAGCAGAGAGAGGGCATGGTGGTACCAGTAGTACTGTACTCGTCCATCCCCTGGATCCATCCACTCCCATCAAAGGGAGACCTTTCTTTGCACTAAAAATTTAGGAACTCAGTTGGCTTGCTGAGGCAACAGCCATTTTGTTCTCAGGCTCGCTACAGGAGAGGCATGTGTGCTACACGTTCCCACGGAGGGTGGAAGATTAATAGAGCCATTGTCCCAACTTAAAACATTTTAATGAAAACTCTGGCATCACTGATGTGTGTCCTTGCTTGCTGTTATTTTTTCTCACCTAATTTACCTGATAGACTACAGTAGGAGAGGAGAGGAAAGGATAAAGAAGACAAGGGAATAATGGGTATGTTCTCACCAGAAATTCTGAATTGATTCAAAATTAATTCCTCCTCTCTATTTTGAATCAATACTTCAAAATAAAAAAACTCTATTTTTGTTTTAGCCTCATATGCCTTTTTTTTCCTCCACACTGAGGAGACTAAAATGTGTGTTTGGACTTTTTATTTTTTTAGAAAAGGAACAATACCCTGAAAATGAAATGACATGCTATGACTTTCTGGTATTTTATTTAGAACTGGTGATTTGAAATGCCAGTAACAATTTAGTAGTTTTCTGGGGTAGTGAGCACCTGTTTTCCAAACGATTGATGGAAAGAGGGGATGTTGAAGTACTAGGGCTTCTCAACGAGTGGGTCATTTGACTCTGTCACTCCTTTTGCTTGGACAGCTTGTAGCTAGATGGCCATTTATCCCCATGATGGGGCAAAAGGACAGGTAGCATCCTAGACACAGTATGTTTCACACTGGCTACCCTCAGAGAACAACAGAACTGCAGAAGCTGAGAAACCACAGAACAGGGTCATGAGAAGAGTAAGGGTTCAGTTTGATTTTGGTATAAGTCTGGAGCTATTGGAAGAAGAGTGCAATGGGAAAAGCATATCCCCCTTACCTGTCCTACCTAGCTCCATTGTCCCATGCCAGTTCTACCAGGTTTATCTGGACAGAGCACACCTCAACCTGAGAGCAAAGTGGGATGCCAGGGTGTGCTCTTTTATTTGTCCCTACAGAGCACCTGGGCTGCAGGCAAAAATGGCTGGAAAAGTCTGAATGACTACTTAAGAGAAAGACTGGCTGATGAGCTGTCACTCTGGACAGTGAAATGCTCCTGCTTTCACCATACTCTGGTAAGTCTGGCAGCATCTCTCACCATCATCAGGTGGGGAACAACAACTAGTCCAGTCCCATATCTCCATCTAACCAAGTCCTGGTAGATCAACACTACACAGGAGAGTAGCGAGAGGCTGATGTGGGAAGCACTGAGCTAAAAGAGCCAGGCAGGCTGCAAGGCAGGAGGAGGCACTGGAAGAGCTGATGAGCGAAGCCCCAGGCTGGGAGGGCCAGAAGTTGATGCAAGTTGGTAATGTGGTGCATTAGTAGACATGTGTGTATAGGGTAAACCATATAAAGCTAAGTTTAGCTCCAGTCAACGCCATCAGTCTTTCACTTTCATGAGCACTAAAATTGACTGAAACTCAAAATATGTATTTTTAAAAATGGGAAAGGAAAAGAAAATGTCCGGTTCCTGTAAGATGATCAATAACAGACAGTGCTAGAGATGACTTTTTCAGCCACAGGGAAACAACTGTTATTATTGAATTGCTAGGGAACTTTGCCAGTGGACGAAGATAAACCAATAATGTCAAAGAGAGGAGGAGTGAGATTGCTGAAACCTTAGCTACAGTAAGAGGGTTGATGGAAACGCTTTCAAGGGACTTGTGGCAGGCCTAAGAAAAAGTAGTCAGCTCCAACCAGGCACCAGGAAAAGCAAGGGGTGGGAGACCACACACCTATGTCACCTCTACGGTGCTGCTGCTGCAACTGTCCAAGCAGATGGCATGGGATGCCACGTTGACTTGCTTCAGGTGCTAACCCATGGCATGCCAGAAAGCAGAGGGTATGGCCTCTTGCAAGAGTCTCTACATGATATTTTTTTGCCCTGTACTGCTCCTTGGCTTCTCCTGCTCCCATGTAAGTGTGAAGAGAAGAAGTGCAGACACTATTGGGTAGGAGCAAGGGCCACCCATGGGGCAGCCCTGTGACCTCAGGAGCAAGTCCACTCTCTCTTAGCAGAACTGCTTCAGACAAGCATCACTTGACACTGCAAAGCAGCCTCTACCAAGCTTCATTTCTGCAGCTGTGTCACCCATCACCTGTGGCTCTGAAGTCGCTGCTTGCAAGCCCACGCATCATGTACAACATACAGCCCTGGTGGACCCACCCACCACACAACATCACACAGAGGGGACTTGTCTCAGACTGCCAGGAAGCTGGTCCTGAAAGGGGGTCCATGGGCTTTTTCAGGGTACTGCACAGCAGTTGCTAGGTTGCTGACTGTAATAGTTTTGACTGTGAAGGTCTCCAGGGAAAACCAGAGCAGTCACAGGGTCATAGCTCTCTGAGTTTTTGCTATTTCATCCTGGACAAATAGTAAATCTCATTCCCTAAAATAGAGTCCTTTGTATTTTGCGAAGCACTGCACCAAGGGCTGTTTCTCACAAGACTCTGTTATTCCTATGACACCAGCCACATGACACCATGGCACATATTTGGGCCACAGCGTCCACTGACAATAAATGGAAAGGCCCTTGGCAGACCCCAATTTGTGCCTGTGAGAGATAGGCTGTTCTGTCTAATCCTGACCTTTTCAAAGTTTCCAAATACTTACTTCCATTACTACAGAAAAATCACTGCACATTCTGGATTTTCTGCATTTTGTTCAAAATTTCCTATGATTCAAGAGATGACAGAACACACCCAAACACAGTTCTCTGGGTGATACTTACAGGGTGGGAGAGGCAGCTGATTCAAGGGGTGCCAGAGGGACTTGCTGATGGGCGCAGAACCAGTCAAAGCAAGAGCCAAAACCAAAACACAGTGGTCATGTTTTTCAGGTCTGTCTTCTGACTGTAAAATAATGTTTCCTGGCAGCTCAGACTCCTGACATCAGCAGTGGGGTAATCACCCCTCCCTCATCATCATATGCTTTCACTACATCATTGGGATATAGAATCATAGAATCATAAAATGATTTGGGTTGGAAGGGACCTTAAAGATTATCTAGTTCCACCCCTGCTGCCAGGGGCAGGTACACATTACATCTTCCTTGCTCAAAGCCCCATCCAACCTGGCCTTGAACACTTCCAGGAATGGGGCATCCACAGTTTCTTTGGGCAACCTATTCCAGTGTCTCACCACCCTCACAATAAAGAATTCATTCAAACCTAATATCCAATCTAAACCTACTGTATTTCAGTGTAAAGCCATTCCCTCTTATCCTATAAGAGGGCCACTGGCTGCTTGACAAAGGAAGCAAGTGCTTTGTCCCCTGTGTTGCAAAATGAGAAACTGAGGCACAGAGGAAAGACAAGTGACTTACCTGAGGCTGTTTAGGAAATGAGTGGTACATCTGGATCTAAAACCACGAAATTCAAGACCCCAACATCTTTCAAGTCTCAGGGTCAGCAAATACTCAGTTCTGAATACAGGCATTTGTTGCTAGGTTTATGAATGGGGAGGGAGGGATGCCCTCTGAAGCATTTAGGATCCTGCAGCCCACATTGATTTGGGTGTTTTGGAGGTTGCAGCCTTATCACTGTCTAGAAGAAGAACTCAGATCCCATAGGGATGGACAGAGCCCCAGGTTACCACATCTGTGATGGGCATTTGAGCGCATCGATTCTGCAGGCATCCCATCAAAGTCTTGCACCTCTGACTTGCCCAATGCACTTTTTATCTAAGAAGTCATTTACATGGCCCACTCTGTTAGGCCTCTCTCCTAACAGAGATGCTTATCTGATGCTGACACTTGCTTCTGCAAGGACATCTCAAGTGCCGGTCCCACCGACTTGGTGTGCACAGACCACAGAGAAGTCACCTCAAGTGCCTGCTAACTGCTCAGTCCCACCAGGTGCCATACACGTGGGACTCCACCTGCCCAGGAAAGCCCAAGTCCTATGCTCCCCTCCCGCTCTGTGTTTGCCTTGCTCTTTAAATGGCTTTGTTTTGCTTAAGCATCCCTTTTCAAGTAATGTTTAGCTTCCAGTTGGAATGAGCTCCAGGAAGCATGGCCGGGTCCCTGCCTGGAACAACGGCCTGTAATTTACGGTGAGTTATGTTTCAATTACCTCGGTGTTATAGCGTCTTGGTGAGGGCAGGCATTATGTCATGTCAGGGATACAGGAGAGGGAGAAAATACAGACGCTCCCATTACAGCCAGTGATGGAACAGTTTTAATAATACTGCAGGAAAAAAATAAAGAGAAGGGGAGCGCAAATGACTTTCCAGCCATACCATTACTGCACATTAGTAACCCAGCGCAGCCAGGGAGAGAGAGGGGGAGAGGGAAGTGGGGAAAGGAGAGGCACAGCTGAGTGACAGGGAAGAAGAAAAGGGAGAGGAGATAGAGGGACCAGAGAAAGGGAAAAATAGGACGAGGGAGGAGAAGAGAGGGAAGGAGGGAGAGAAAGGTGGAGAGAGGGACAGAGAAGGGCATCAGAGGAGCAAGGAAAGAGAAAGGCAAAGGCACTGAATGAGAGATACAAGAGGAGAGGCAGCAGGAGAGGAAGGATGTGATCCTTGTAGAGCTATAGAGGGATGCTCACTGCCTCAGTCCCACAGCTCTCCCACCCCACAGCCCACTCCCATGCCCTCCACACCTCCACTGGCCCTGGTTCACCAGCTGGCTGTGGGGAATGGCAAGGCAGACGAGAAGCCACAGAAAAGGGGAAGACAAGCAATAGTTATTAGGCTTTTGTGAACGATATTGCTTTGTTGCTGGAACAAAGCACTCGACTTTCCAATAATAACAATCTACTTTTTTTTTTTTTAATCAAATTTCCTTTGTCGTCGTGGCTTTTCTTAATTTTGTTTTGGCAGGATAAGCCTCTCACTTCCAGCTTGCTGCCTCAATCGACACTCTGCTTTACTTTCAGTCACTCCTATGCATGTGCGCCAGCCTGCTCTCTCCTTCTTTATTTTCTTGACACAAATGGCAGTCATTGCTCAGAGAATGTGCTGGGTGAGCCTGCTTTGTAATTCAAACCTTTTATTCAGGTTACCATTATGTACTAAAGAGGAAAATATGTATTGGCTAAACTGCCTCCTTACTGATGGTCCCCAGGATGGGAGGGAAGGGCTTGGGCACGGGACCTCATGAGGACCTGCTGCCCCCCTGTCTTGCTCATCACTTGCCTGGGAATCTAGCTCATTTTCACTGCCTTCCCACTGTGGGAAGCAAACCTTCTGGTTGGAGATGAATTTCTGACAGTGTTCCTGCTCGACAATGGGTTGAAAAAAACAAGAGCTCTGGGAATATCAAATAGCCAACAGGAAGACTAGGATTGAAAATTGGGAGTGTTATTTGAAGGAAGCATGAATAATGAGATTTCTCCTCTGCCTGGGTAATTTATACCAGTAAAACTACTACAGATTGGTACCCACCTGTGTAGGCTTATTCTACCAGTGCAATGCCATAAAGCCTCAGCAAACCTAAGAAAGGGATTCCCCACCATCACAAATGGCTTCATGTTGCTATATCAGTAAAAATAAAAGCTGCCTCCCTGCCCCTCATATTTAGGTTTTCCAGAATACAGTTAGTAGAGAGCAGGGCTAATATTGCAGTGTTTCAAGCTGTGCACATGCATCCTTTCAGTACCATATCTGTACAGTACCAGTGAATACAGTCGTGTAAATGTGATCTGAACCAAGCACTGGCACATGGAGGCACATCTCTTGTGTATGCAATAAGGGGTGCATGCCTGCCTCATGACAGTTATGAGAAAACAGGACACCAAATGATCTGGTTTAATATTAAAAGAACATGCGTAGGCAATCCCTGTTCCAGTGCAAAGCCTGCAGAAACATTTTCCCCATCAACGTGCCCTGATTATCAGTGTGGATTTGCACTGTATCAGCAGCCTGCCACTGTGTGACTGGCATTTTTGCCATCCAAGTACAAAGACCTCAAATGCTGGTTCAGCCTACTGTAACTTCACAGCCCTCCTGTACAGTGTGCAGTGTGTTTGACTGTTTGCAGCTGAGGGCTGCAGCTTCCAGAGTGGAATTTCTTTGTGGTACTCTTACCTGACTTGCTACCTCAAAGCAAGGGGGCAGATGTGCCTCCTTCCTGAAGGCATCTGGATAATGCTGTGGTGGGGCACATGTAGTGCAGGTAGGAGGATCTCAGAGTTAAGGGGACTGCTACCAGCAATTTCAAGTGGAGGCTCCCTTGAAACGTTCTCCATCCACTGGATTACCACAATTTTATAGGATGACAGAGACAACAGAGGAAATTAGTAACATGGCCTGAGTTCCATGTTAAGGAGTTAACATTTTCTGCTTGTCTGCTGACAGAGTGGATGATTTTCTGGTCAAACTGGATTTTTTTCCTGGATTTTTCAGGGAATTTTTCTATTTTTTTCCTGGACCTCCCTGAAAAGGAGACCACAGTCTGCCTTATATTGTCGGAGGTGTAGTCTGGAGTTTTTCTTCAGTTAAGAGACTCTTTGCCTCAGGGAATGTTTCAGAGGAACTTACATGGCAAATGCATCTAGTCTGCATTACAAACAGGACACATTTCTCTTTCCAAGTGGATATTATGTAGTTTACTTTATTTATTTATTTGGTGCCATGGAGATACTTCTGCACAGGCAGGTAGTATTCAGCTGCATGTAGAAAAGGGAAACTTCATCCAAGCAGTTCTAACATAGCCCCTCATTTGTCTTGTGGCAGAATATAGCAATAAGAATCTCTTTCTTTCCTCCATTCCTGAGCTCACAGATGTTAAACACAGGCGATGCAGACCTGATCATCCTGTAGTTCCAGCTTCTCTTCCTTGTTTCCAGCTGCTAAGTCACATTTAAACATGTTAACAATATACAAAATACCCTCAGCATATGACTTCCTTCTACAAGTGATCACTGGAGTTGTCATAGGAGTATTATTACATTGACAATGAGAAGAAACACATCCCCTGTGGTTGTGAATGAAAGGGGAGGCATTTGTAAGGCAGCTTTTCAAGTAGGAGGTGGCCCACACTTTAGAAAATGTGGAGAGCCCCCCCACAGGAAAACCATATTTTAGGAAGCACAGGCTAAGGAATTTACCTGTACTATGTCTATTGTTTTCCCTCCAACTGTGATTAGTCATTAAAGCTATACAGCAGCCAAGTTCTCATCAATGGATTTTTATGAGACAAAGTACAGTGACTGGTGACTACCTGCATAAATTTTCATCTGACTTTTTTTTTAGTTTTTTTAACCTAAAACATGAAGCACTTGTAGGATGTATGGATGTGCCTTTGGGATGATTGTGAGAAATCACGTGGGTAGCAGCGTGTTTGCAAACGGCTACTACTCTGAGCCATGAGCCAACAAAAAGTTGGTCCTGAGGCACCAGGGAAACTACAACAGAGATTTGTTGGGCAGGAAGGGATATAGCTTCATTCTTCTTCACACAGGGGAGAACTGGCCACAGATATTACGGGAGGGCTCTGTCACAGACTTAGAAAAAGAATTTTTCTCCTATTGTCAGTATTCCCTCACAACTACAGCTGGCCATCCACTTGACTGCTTGTGGTATTACCCAAGAGCACAGGATCAAAACCTTGCACAGTAACTGGGTCAGAGAGTCTCCTTAGAGGAGCCTGTGCTGTGTTTCTCCTCATCCCAGCCACCATGTTAACCACGATGCAGTGAACAAGTGAAAAATGCAGCGTCAGGTAAAGTAACAAGACTTAGGGCTGACTTTGGGGAAATTTTGGGAAATGAGGAGTGGCACCAAATTGCCTGCTTCAAGAAATTTAGAACAGTGGATTCTAAAAGTCCTTCTGCAGCACAGCTCTGCCTGATCACTTTGGTTTGTATAATAGGATGTATTAGGATCCAGTTACAAGCCAAAGTCCACTAGGGAGTGGAAGTGTGAAGCTTAATACAGTATCACAGAAACGGAAAGTGTCTTTAATAGTACTGAAGGGACTTGTGCTTGAAAGCATTTAACAGAGCCTTGGTAAGTAAACTGTAGTAATTGAGCTAGCAAAGGCATTTAGCTTGAATACTTTGTATATGTATAACAAAATCAAATAAGCACCAGGAAGAACTGTTCTTCAAAGGGATAATTTGAAATGCTTCTATTCCCTCTCCAGACAAAGAGCACTTACTCATTTCAGTGTGCACATTCCATTGTGTCGTGTAGCTAGAGTGACTCCTAGTTTGTGAACACAAAAGGATTTAAACCACAATGCATTGTAGTCAAGCTTCCATACCTACATTTATTTCAAGTCCACCAGGTAATGCAGCCCAGAACTTCAAACTGAGAACTCAGCCGATCATGGCATCCCCTGGGACTAATCCTCCCTCTCAGCTCCAATTCTCTGCTTTCCCTGAGGATCACTGTTTATCTGAAAAAGAAACTGGGGTGCTGAAAGGCATGCGAGGAGAGATAAATACTGAGCGTGAGAAAACTGTCAAAGAAAACTTCGCTGTGGTCAGTTGTATGTCAGAGAAAAAGAGAGAAAGAGAAGAATAAAACCTAAGGACCATACAGGCTTTAAGGATCTGACACCTACACCCAGCAGAATTCTACTGTTTAATACAAGGCATTGTCAAAAATCTTAATAAGATCTGGGTCAAAAAAACCCCATTAAGACTGTTTGTTTTCCTTGAACTGAACCCTGGGATTTTACTAGCTAAAATTTAAAAAGGAAGTGAGGGCAAAAAACCAGTGTTATGCCTTGGAAGCTGCTGCAGGGCCACACGGGGGTTGAACTTTCCCCTGTTCTCCTCTGGGAGAGAGTCTTGTTTAGAAGTGAGTCATAAGATGAAGAACTGAAGAACTGCACTTGCCACTATTACACGCACACACACAGAAAATTCTGAGTTAGAAGGGACCCACAAGGATCATCAAGTCCAACTCTTAAGTGAATGGCCCATACAGGGATCAAACCTGCAAGCACCAAGCTCTAACCAACCGAGCTGTAGCACAGCGTTAAGTTCTAACTTGGCAAGATTAAGGAAAAATATTTGAAGTGTGGTGTGGAAAGTGGAGATCCAGTTTAAAATTTTAGGTGGAAATGTTTTTCCTTTTTATGCTTTATTGGTAGAAAATATTGTTTGAGGTCAGCTTTATGTGAAAAACTGTGGTGAACAGGAGCTCCTTAGACATGAGTTTGGTTTAACCTTTT
>NW_020884910.1:3858199-3859052 GCF_003945725.1 Corapipo altera
TGCCACTGTGTGACTGGCATTTTTGCCATCCAAGTACAAAGACCTCAAATGCTGGTTCAGCCTACTGTAACTTCACAGCCCTCCTGTACAGTGTGCAGTGTGTTTGACTGTTTGCAGCTGAGGGCTGCAGCTTCCAGAGTGGAATTTCTTTGTGGTACTCTTACCTGACTTGCTACCTCAAAGCAAGGGGGCAGATGTGCCTCCTTCCTGAAGGCATCTGGATAATGCTGTGGTGGGGCACATGTAGTGCAGGTAGGAGGATCTCAGAGTTAAGGGGACTGCTACCAGCAATTTCAAGTGGAGGCTCCCTTGAAACGTTCTCCATCCACTGGATTACCACAATTTTATAGGATGACAGAGACAACAGAGGAAATTAGTAACATGGCCTGAGTTCCATGTTAAGGAGTTAACATTTTCTGCTTGTCTGCTGAGAGAGTGGATGATTTTCTGGTCAAACTGGATTTTTTTCCTGGATTTTTCAGGGAATTTTTCTATTTTTTTCCTGGACCTCCCTGAAAAGGAGACCACAGTCTGCCTTATATTGTCGGAGGTGTAGTCTGGAGTTTTTCTTCAGTTAAGAGACTCTTTGCCTCAGGGAATGTTTCAGAGGAACTTACATGGCAAATGCATCTAGTCTGCATTACAAACAGGACACATTTCTCTTTCCAAGTGGATATTATGTAGTTTACTTTATTTATTTATTTGGTGCCATGGAGATACTTCTGCACAGGCAGGTAGTATTCAGCTGCATGTAGAAAAGGGAAACTTCATCCAAGCAGTTCTAACATAGCCCCTCATTTGTCTTGTGGCAGAATATAGCAATAAGAATCTCTTTCTTTCCTCCATTCCTGAG
>NW_020884910.1:3859152-3861490 GCF_003945725.1 Corapipo altera
CAATGAGAAGAAACACATCCCCTGTGGTTGTGAATGAAAGGGGAGGCATTTGTAAGGCAGCTTTTCAAGTAGGAGGTGGCCCACACTTTAGAAAATGTGGAGAGCCCCCCCACAGGAAAACCATATTTTAGGAAGCACAGGCTAAGGAATTTACCTGTACTATGTCTATTGTTTTCCCTCCAACTGTGATTAGTCATTAAAGCTATACAGCAGCCAAGTTCTCATCAATGGATTTTTATGAGACAAAGTACAGTGACTGGTGACTACCTGCATAAATTTTCATCTGACTTTTTTTTTAGTTTTTTTAACCTAAAACATGAAGCACTTGTAGGATGTATGGATGTGCCTTTGGGATGATTGTGAGAAATCACGTGGGTAGCAGCGTGTTTGCAAACGGCTACTACTCTGAGCCATGAGCCAACAAAAAGTTGGTCCTGAGGCACCAGGGAAACTACAACAGAGATTTGTTGGGCAGGAAGGGATATAGCTTCATTCTTCTTCATACAGGGGAGAACTGGCCACAGATATTACGGGAGGGCTCTGTCACAGACTTAGAAAAAGAATTTTTCTCCTATTGTCAGTATTCCCTCACAACTACAGCTGGCCATCCACTTGACTGCTTGTGGTATTACCCAAGAGCACAGGATCAAAACCTTGCACAGTAACTGGGTCAGAGAGTCTCCTTAGAGGAGCCTGTGCTGTGTTTCTCCTCATCCCAGCCACCATGTTAACCACGATGCAGTGAACAAGTGAAAAATGCAGCGTCAGGTAAAGTAACAAGACTTAGGGCTGACTTTGGGGAAATTTTGGGAAATGAGGAGTGGCACCAAATTGCCTGCTTCAAGAAGTTTAGAACAGTGGATTCTAGAAGTCCTTCTGCAGCACAGCTCTGCCTGATCACTTTGGTTTGTATAATAGGATGTATTAGGATCCAGTTACAAGCCAAAGTCCACTAGGGAGTGGAAGTGTGAAGCTTAATACAGTATCACAGAAACGGAAAGTGTCTTTAATAGTACTGAAGGGACTTGTGCTTGAAAGCATTTAACAGAGCCTTGGTAAGTAAACTGTAGTAATTGAGCTAGCAAAGGCATTTAGCTTGAATACTTTGTATATGTATAACAAAATCAAATAAGCGCCAGGAAGAACTGTTCTTCAAAGGGATAATTTGAAATGCTTCTATTCCCTCTCCAGACAAAGAGCACTTACTCATTTCAGTGTGCACATTCCATTGTGTCGTGTAGCTAGAGTGACTCCTAGTTTGTGAACACAAAAGGATTTCAACCACAATGCATTGTAGTCAAGCTTCCATACCTACATTTATTTCAAGTCCACCAGGTAATGCAGCCCAGAACTTCAAACTGAGAACTCAGCCGATCATGGCATCCCCTGGGACTAATCCTCCCTCTCAGCTCCAATTCTCTGCTTTCCCTGAGGATCACTGTTTATCTGAAAAAGAAACTGGGGTGCTGAAAGGCATGCGAGGAGAGATAAATACTGAGCGTAAGAAAACTGTCAAAGAAAACTTCGCTGTGGTCAGTTGTATGTCAGAGAAAAAGAGAGAAAGAGAAGAATAAAACCTAAGGACCATACAGGCTTTAAGGATCTGACACCTACACCCAGCAGAATTCTACTGTTTAATACAAGGCGTTGTCAAAGATCTTAATAAGATCTGGGTCAAAAAAACCCCATTAAGACTGTTTGTTTTCCTTGAACTGAACCCTGGGATTTTACTAGCTAAAATTTAAAAAGGAAGTGAGGGCAAAAAACCAGTGTTATGCCTTGGAAGCTGCTGCAGGGCCACACGGGGGTTGAACTTTCCCCTGTTCTCCTCTGGGAGAGAGTCTTGTTTAGAAGTGAGTCATAAGATGAAGAACTGAAGAACTGCACTTGCCACTATTACACGCACACACACAGAAAATTCTGAGTTAGAAGGGACCCACAAGGATCATCAAGTCCAACTCTTAAGTGAATGGCCCATACAGGGATCAAACCTGCTAGCACCAAGCTCTAACCAACCGAGCTGTAGCACAGCGTTAAGTTCTAACTTGGCAAGATTAAGGAAAAATATTTGAAGTGTGGTGTGGAAAGTGGAGATCCAGTTTAAAATTTTAGGTGGAAATGTTTTTCCTTTTTATGCTTTATTGGTAGAAAATATTGTTTGAGGTCAGCTTTATGTGAAAAACTGTGGTGAACAGGAGCTCCTTAGACATGAGTTTGGTTTAACCTTTTTGATCTCTTTTGATATTCACGAGAATTTCAGTTCAAGAATCTTCATTGGACCAAGATGAAATGAGATTAAATTACAAAAAGAAAAGAAAAGAAAAGAAAAGAAAAGAAA
>NW_020884910.1:3861590-3942996 GCF_003945725.1 Corapipo altera
GAAAGGAAAGGAAAGGAAAGGAAAGGAAAGGAAAGAAAGAAAAGAAAGAAAAGAAAGAAAAGAAAAGTTTTAATCAAGTTCAGGGCACAGATTTGTATGTCCATGTTTATAAGGTGCTGAGAAGTAAATAGAATAAGCATGGAAAAGGAAGAAAATAAGAAAGAGGGGTAGATAACAGAGGAGGCAAAGAACGTAACATGATGGAAAGTTGGAGGGTCACTTCAGAAAGCAGACTTCAGGAAAAGACTCAGTTGCAACCCATGTCGGAAGTAGGGAGGAAAACAGACAGAGAAATGGCTTTATGAGACCTTCAGATGCTGTAGGAACATGTCTTATTGCTGGGAAAAACATATCTTCAGACCCATATAGGAGCCCTAGCTTTTGCAGCAAAGAGTGTTCCAGAAGATCTCTACTACCAAGGAGTGACATCAATGACTAGAGATCAAAGTGTCATAGCTGAAAGGGGGAGAACTGAGCTGAGGATGAGACACCAGCTTTGAGTCCTTTTATTTAAATAACCAAATAAGAATCTAGCTGGATTATTCTTATAGAGCTAGATGCAACAATGCACCATGATGGGAGAAGAAGGAACACAAGGTCATTACTGCACACAGCTCTCCCACTCCCCCACTTGACAAGGCAAGCAGCTACTTGGAAAAACCGGGGTCCAACTGTTCTTTCTCTCTGCTTAGTAAATTTTCTCACCTCCACTGTCCCAACCCACCACCTACCTTCCAAGAAAACCAAAGCTGCGGTGATTTGTTTGTAACATTTAATTCTTACTTGAAGAGCTTATGTTATCAGGTTTAAGGAAAAATAAAGAATGCTAAACAACTTAAATGGCCAACAACTGACAAATAGCAAATAATCAAAGCACTCAATTCAAACATAAATGAGGCCAGGGATTGCCTATTATTTTGTCTTTGCACACTACTCAGAAAACAGGGAGAGGGGGTGCATTCTCAGTCAATCCCTAGGCACTGTCATAATAAACATGATTAATAGGCTATAATTTACCTGCACAAATAATTCAATGAACAAATACAAACAACAAACAAATTTGGGCAGTTGCGATCAGATCTTGAGCAGAATAGAGCAAATTCACTAAATAAATTGGTATCAGCTAGTCCTAGTAATTGCATTCCGTCTCCCAGAATGGCTCCTGGATTACTTATGGAACCCAAAAGCCTGCCAAGCATTTTACAGGCTATGTCCATTCTGTGCCTAGGAGAGTGGATTCACTGCCTATACCCAAATCACTGTTTGCATTTGCATTGACATTTTTATGGGGCTTTCTAGCTTTGCAAGTGTTTTCTAAGGGGTGAAGTTTAAAATAGCTCTGGTCCTCCTGTAATATTGCTGATTAAGTAACAGGATCAGACTAGGCTTTGTACTCTTTTAGTCACAAAGATGACTTACTCGGGGCATTAAAATAACAGCCCCTAGAGAAACATGTGCACAGGTTATAGAGAAGCCTTCAGTGCTGCATTAGCTTTCCTTGTTATTTGCTCTCCCCTTGTCTCAGTTGTCCTGAGTTTTGAGTTTGTCAAAGCTCAGCAGAGACTCTGGAAACCTGTGCTGACTTTATCCAGCTATGAGAGGAGTGAGAAACTCTCCTCCCCAGACCAGAGCTCTGGTCTATTTTGTGACTGCCAAGCAGAGTTCTCACTCTTTGGAAGAAATGCTGAACTAAGCTTTCCTGGGCCATGCATCCTCCCTCCTCCCTGCCTCAGCCAGGCAGCAGTGCCAAGCGTGGTGGGAAAGCACAGGTTCCACGACAAGGTAAGATAAATGGAGAAACATGCACTGCAAGAGATGTTTATTGAGTGAGATGCTAAATGAATAACCCAATCAATGCTGTAATATTTAATTCAATACAAACTTCAGACTGAGAATGTTCCCCATTTACTTTGTGCTGTCACAGAAATTGTCGTTCATTAGGGCAATGTACTATCATTAAGAGGAAGAGGCTTCCAGCAGGAAGGGACTGGCTTCAGGCTGTGCAATGGATGCAGTCTCTGCCAGGTGGGGAGCAACAGAAAGTTTACTACCTTCCTTCTCTGCTAGGGACTTTGGGGAAGGCGGAGTCATTGTGCTCTTCTGAAGTGCTCCCACTCTCTGTAATGCCTTATGCCAATGTAACACTTTCTCCACATGTCCAGAAGCCCTTTGCAACTGTATCTATGCCCTCATCCATTTGGACACGTCAACTATGAGTCTAAACCACCCTATTCTCTGTCTTCTGGGCTCCCAGTTCTCTGCTAGAACACTACCACCTGCTCACATAGTCAGGAAAGGGCTGCAGTCAGGGATGAAGGGGAAGCAAGGGCCTGTGACTGCGTCCTGGGTACTCAGGCAGTGCCAGCTATGTTGCAAAAGGAGCAAGGGTAGGCAGAAAAGCTCTCTTCCTGGGTAAAGTCCTGGACTGTCAACCTGCCCTTGCCTTGTGTCAATGCTCTCATCTCCTCAGCACTGTGAGGTCAGCTGCAGTGTGCCAGCACACCCTGCTTGCACTTGGACCAGCTTTCAGGCAGCCCTGCCTGCTGGCATACTGTCCTGCCTCACCACCAGCATAAAGTGCTTACCCTCTAACACATGTGCATTAGGATGTCATGGCAGAGGTTGCCAGCTGGCTGGACATCCCTTGCTTGTGACAGGTGGCACATTGTCTCTAAATCATCCTGGCCATTGTTATTCAGTATACCTGGCACTCCATCCCCCACATTTATAGCTGCCACTCTCATCAATCTCAAACCATCTGGTACAGCTCTAACTTGTCCTGTGTTTGATTGGATTTCCTGAGCAGAACACTTGACTGAGAGGTGCCTGCAATTCCTTCCCTATCCTGTGCTGCCTCTGATGGTTGTTGTTCCCTCTGGCCTCTGTCACTGGGCAGCTTGTGCCGAGATCCAGGATGAAGTCTAAAGCATAGCATGGCATCACTGAAGCCCCATTCTTTGAACTAATCTGTTCTTTTTTTCCTAGGGGTTTACATGAAAGCAGCCCTAGGTAGTTTAATATTGATTTCCACATAGGTGTTTGAGTAATGCATTCATTCCAGTAAGTTGAATACCTTCAGTGGGTGTTCTTCAAAGCCAGCTTCACTCTTGAAGTGATCCCAATTAGTTTATTCACTCCCTTCTCAAAGTCCTTCATTCTTTCTTCTGCCTCTCTCTTTGCTCTCTCAGGCAAGTCCTTAATTATCCCCCCAAGTGTTGCTCAGGTGAAGCAGCTGAAAGCTGTGCTTAACATGTCCTCTGATTACCCACAGAGGACTAATGAAATAAGGACAGATTCAGTGAGTCTGGATGCACATGTGTTTGCATGCTCATTTAGTTCTCAAAAAGGAAACCAAGTCCTGCTGGTCCCTGTGAACTTCACCACTGCTTCTGGGAGACATAGGCACAATGCAGGTTTATGTCAAGCCTCAAGTGCTATGAAGGTTTCTATTTCAAGGTAATTTACAAGGAACTCTTTTGAATGGAGAGCACAAAACCTCCATATAATAATATGATGATCTAAAAGGCAAAGAATATGTCAATGCAGAGATAAGAATGTATGAATACAAAAACAACCCCTTGCTCCCCTTTTCTCTTTAATTTATCGATACATTCATCCATTCTAAGTCTACCTCCTCTTCTCACTTTTCTTATTTCTATGGCTGCAAGAAGTCATGTTTCATTTACCTTTCAAAGGCTGGTGAGTAACCAGAACTTTGTCGGCATCTTCATTTTAAACAGAAAAAACAAACAGCACCCCCTCAGCCCCCCTTCTCCCAGTCTGTTCCTGCCAGAAACATAGCAACCAGCATGCACAGCTTTCTGCAGGCAGCTTAGTTTGCATTTAATTAGTTCTGTGATATCCTAAACTTCTTTCAACCTCCGCCCCCAGAACATCGCTGTAGAAATCCTCACTCCGGGAATGGCATGATGGAGCTGTCAAAAAACCAGCATCTGTGCCAGAAAGTGTTTAGAGTATTTGAATTCCTGAATCAGGACACGACTTGCCTGGAATATACTCTGTGACCAGGAAAACGAAACAAAGCAATCCTATGCAGAGGAACAAAGATAGGAAATCTAAACTCCATTTTATAAGCTGGGACATAGGCAGAGATATGAAGCTACCTGCTCTCAGAACATCTGTCTGGTGTATCATTAACAATGCCAGGACAGGTGCCTGCCTTCCCCTTGTGGGAGGAGACAAGGCTGTTCCAAGGTGAGAAGCAACCTTGTGGGACAAGCAGCCCTAATTCCTAGCATCTTCTTTTCCCAGCCACACATCCCCATACCAGCTGTGAGTAGGTCTTTGTGCGTCTCATTGCAACAGGGCTCATATCGTCATGGATCACCTTTATTTAATCCATCCAAGGGCACTTAACAGAACAGGCAGAATAACTTAAACTGGCGGAAACGGGTTTGTACGGACCAGTACGGTAATGCTTTCTGGGCACCTTACACTTTGTCAAGTGAGAGTGCTCAGAACCCTGATCAGTAAACCCCACTGCTTCGCCTTGCAGAAAACACCACCTCCATCTCCATGCAATTCCCATTAGCTCTACCAACTCCATCCCAGACCTGGGCCCTGCCTCCAAGTCTTCTGCTTGGACACCACACCAGAAATTACAGAAAATGGCAATGTAATCAGTGTGTGGCTGAATTAAGCTGCCTGCTGGGCATACTTGTCTTTTCTATTTTTCCTCTACTGTCCTGCATTTCCACTCACAGATCAATCATTACCGCTCTGCTTTTCTCCAAGGCAGCAGGGGTTTCCCAATGCAGTGTCAACCCCAGTGACATCCTGAGATGCTTGATGAGACAGTGACTGTATCTCCCCTGAGCAAGGCCTCCCTTTTCTGTCCATTTACCCCAACCCATAAGTGCCAACCACAGGAAAGCTTCTCACAGTTACCTGCACTTCTGCCAGCCACAGCAAACCCAAAAGCTGGAAAGCAAGCAGAGCTAAAGTAGACATCGATATTTTTAATCACTCTGTCAGCCCATAACCCTCTTTGATGCTTCAACCAGGCTTACAGTTGGCAAGAGCACTGCTGACAATGGTACCAGCACACAGAGACAGGTCCTTTCTATGTAACCACTGCAAGGGAGCTTCTTGCTCTGGCCATTCACAACCTCTCAGCAGAGAAGGCAGCTGCATTCACTGCCAGGACTCTGTGAATTAAAGCACAGGGAGCATTCACTTCGTTCTACAGTTCCTCCCTCCCACCCCCTGCCACTCTGCTGCTGTTAAACTCATTGCAGCTTCAGCTGCTTTATCATCTCATTTGCTTTCTGATCTGACACCAGCCTGCCATGCAGCTGATCAAAGGCAGAAACCAGAGTGCAGCCAGGCTGAGCAGCCCCAGAATTCAAACAAACATGTCACTTCCCATCTCTGTATGTTAGACAACTTCACTTCTTTGTGTTACTGCCTCTTTTAATCTCTCCCTCCACACATACACACACGCCTTTGCTTTCTCTTCATCCTCTACATTAATTTCCCATGCCCACATGCTGTCACCTTTTCCCCCTTCTTTTTTGATGTTCCCCATCACTTTCCCCCTTTTCCCCTTGCTTCCACAGTCCCTTTGTCTCCATGATTCTACTCTGCACTGGTGTGGCCTCACCTTGAATACTGTGTGCAGTTTTGATCACCACAGTATAAGAAAGATATTAAGCTATTGGAGAGTGTCCAAAGGAGGGCAATGAAGATGGTGAAGGGCCTTAAGGGGAAGCCATATGAGGAGAGCCTGAGGTCACTTGGTCTGTTCAGCCTGGAGAAGAGGAGACTGAGGGGAGACCTCATTGCAGCCTATAGCTTTCTCATGAGGGGAAGAGGAGGGGCAGACATTGATCTCTTCTCTGTGGTGACCAGTGACAGGACCCGAGGGAATGGCCTGAAGCTGTGCCAGGGGAGGTTTAGGTTGGATATTAGAAAGAGGTTCTTCACTCAGGGTGTTGTTGGCCACTGGAACAGGCTCCCCAGGGACATGGTCACAGCACCAAGCCTGACAGAGTTCAAGAAGTGTTTGGATGATACTCTCAGGAACATGATGTGACTCTTGGGGATGGTCCTGTGCAGGGCTAAGCATTGGACTTGATAATCCTTGTGAGTCCCTTCCAGCTCAGCATATTCTGTGATTCTGTGATTCTGTGCCTGCTCTCATTCCTTTGTCCTCTCTCTTCCTACTCTTGTATGTTCAAATTGTTTCACTTGATTGCTTCAGTTTCTTCCTCAGGCTTTTGAGAAAGTCTATATTGTTTCACAGGAGTAAAGTCACTTTCTGGGTTGTGGAAGTAAGGTCCCAGAAGGCATATTCTTTCCTTCAAAGCCATGCTTATACTATTATTAGTGTCAACATTATATATGTCTCAGTAAATGACCTCCCTTCTTGAAGTCTTTCATGGATCAGAAGCCTCTCAACACTTGAAATCCAATGTAGGGAAGAAAGAAATTCAGTGGTTCATTTCTGCAAGAAACCAAGGAAGAAAAGGAAGAAAAGAGAGGGAGCATGAAAAAGAGGAGTCAAAGAGAAAAGAGGAGAAAGTAAAAAAAAAAAAAAAAGAAAGAAAAAATAAAGAAAAAATGAAAGGTCTTTTGGGGAGAGTGAGGATGACAGGCAGTAAATGAAAGGAGTTCAACTAGAAAACTTTTTGTATAACCTTGCTGAATTCCATTTTTAAAATAATCCCCAACTCTTGCATCTCACACTGAACTAGCAATCCTTGGAATGTCCCTAGTAATTCTCTCTATCACCTGCACAGGACTACAAATTACTCACAATTTTGGATTTTGGGTCACATTTCAGTGTTTCTGTCTGCAATTAACTATACTCTGAATGGGGAAGGAGACCTGTTCAGACCTGTTAAGGTTAGGAAGTGAGTGATGAGTCTGATCCCTTATGGCAAGCCCAGGTACTTGTCCCTGATAGTAGACAGACCACACAGAACAAAGGAAGGCATAGGAACCACATGTGAGACAGGTGAGACAATTTTGCCTCCACCTCCCTACTCATCGGGGCTCAGCCAAAGATTCAAGAGTTGGAAATGGTGTTCCAAGGCTCAAATTAATCTGCAAAATTTGTATTGAGATCTGAACATCTCTGAGGTCTTCAAGCAGGCATTTTGAACTACACCTAGCTTGATTAAAGTATTCCTGGATTCAATTAACTGAAATATAATGGGATTATGTCACAACATGCAATCTGATTTTTTTTTTTTTACAGTAAAGTAAGTGAGCGGTGATTACAGGGCTTAGTACAGCAGGCCTTGCTGTTTCACTGAAATTAAAAAATGACATGAAATTAGGTCAATTTAGCCACAATTTCTGGGGGAAGCTAAGGAATGGGGGAAAATATCTCTGGCTTTCCTTCATAAGGTTATTTTTCATTAGATAATTCTAGAAAATGTATTCTGTGGCACATTATATAACAGAAAAAAGAAACTGTTTAAATGAAAGACACTTCATTTTCATCAAAATAAAATACATACTGAATCAAAAGTTAAATACACACACAAAAGCATTTCCCCAGAATATTCTTTAATAGAAAACATCTTTCAAAAATTAGGGATTTAATTTCAGTTTCATGTCAAGTTCATATTTCAAAAAACTGAATCCTGAATGTCGATAGTCACAGGTTTTATTTTTCTAGATACTTCCTCTGGGAACAATGGTCAGCACAAGACCAGGCACAGGGTTGGCAGCAGCCACCCACCTCTGTGATGCAACTGTATCCAACCCGGGAGTGACTTCAAACATACTAATGGTCCATGGACCATTTTGGAATTCCGCCATCCATCTCATTTCCTCACCTTGGTGAAATGAAATGGTTGCCCTCCACTGGGGCCAAAGAGGAAACTTTTAACAAGTCCCTGATGAAGTGACCTCTGGGGGCTTTGCTTGCCATGGCGGTTCCGGAGTTGAGCAACTGACTGAGCTCCTAAACATCAAATTCTCTTTCTTCAAATCCGTTAAGCAGATTTTATTTACAATATCTTTCTACGTCAGCAACTCATTTTTTTAACCAAACTCTACCCCTTACACATCTGCAGATGTTCCTTCATGAATATGCTCTAAAACTTGTCCTCGTCCATCATATTGGGATACTTTACCTTGTGTTGCTCCTTTTGAAACTCACAACGTTCCAGTTGAAGGTGTCTCTTTTGCCATGAGACACTTAAGAAAAACACCTAAAAGAAAAGAATTCACAATCTATGGTTCCTAAATCCCCAGTTCTCAGCTTAATAATACATTTTCAGCTGTGCAGTTACAACATTCATAACTAGTGCTGAAAAATAATTTGCAGCCAGTAATTTGCTGAAAGAATTTAGTCCCTTTCTTTGCTCACAGATGGTCCCTGAGTAAAATCAAAATTTCCTCGAATGTACTCATTATTTGAAAATCCTCAACACATTTTTGGCAGGGTTCTTTTTTTTCTCCCCTTTAAAAAAACCACCCTTGCAGATTGATCACAAAAGCATTGCTTGTGTATTCCACAGTTAGTATTCTAGCCATGAGCTGCTGGTTTGTTTGTGATTAATCATCAGTTCATAGTATGGTTTCCATTCCTCCACTGGAGGGAAAACAAAACCCCCGTAATTCTTATAGTCAGGTATAGGCCTTGAAAAAAACCCAGGGGCTTTGATTTCCCTTGGGAAGAAGAAGCAGAGAAATTACACTAGGGAATTTTAACTGCTTTAATCTCTGGTTCTCACACGCCTTCCCATATCTTTCATGGTGCCTGCTGTTCCAGTTTCATGTGGCCTCCATAGAAAGTCTTGCACTGGTGGTGCAGCAGTGCAAGACCACATATTTGAAACTCTGCGTTCTAATGGAACAATAAAACAAGGAACACCCCATCCTGCTCCCCAGTCCTATGCAGTGAAATCAGTTTACCCCAGACTAGAGCAAGAAATCACCCATGGCAAGGTTGCAGGATGCTGCACTGGAAGCACATGAGGTATGGGACAAACTGGAGGGTACAAAGGGACTGGAGTAAACAGAGGAGTCTTCTCCAAAACTGTGAGACCTGACAGGCCTGATTTTTTAAAGAATCACTGCAGAAAACAAATAGATAAGGCTTCAAAAATTGATTGATAGGCTGGGTCCATCATTTAAAATCCATTATCTCATTGCATGCCAAGGAACTACATGCAAGGGACGAACTTAGCATTGCATTTAACTGTGTTCATACAAAGACTTAGGAAAAAGGAATGCTGTTTACTTGCAGGCTTGTTAAGGCTCAGCAGACTGATCAAATTCTTATGTTCTGCTCACCTGCTCCCACTAGCTTTGGGTCGTCCTGCTTTGCTCCTCTAGTTGGGACACTGGAATTAATCCAAGGCTGGGTGCAAACTGATGTCCTAGAGCTGAAAGGATCAGAGCACAATACAGTACAAATCCCTAAGCCATCCCTTCCATCCATCAATCGCTCTCTCTCTGCGCTAAAATGCGCTACTGATGCAAGCACAGACAGAATTGTGCCACTCTTTGCAGCTGCCACAGGGAAGAATCGCATTTACATTACTAAATGCAGCTTTCCAGCAAAAACACAGAGTGAAGTCAGAAGACAGCCTTTGATAAGGAAGAAAGAGACTTTAAAACAAATAACCCACATTCACTAACATGTATTCAAATACAGACAAGCGGAACAGTGGTAAAAAAAATAAAAAACCAAAACCCTTGACACTTCTGCTTCAAGCAACCTTTATCATAGAGTGTGTGGTTTTTATTTTGGCTGTTACCTTTCCTTTTGATAGTGTCTTCTGAGTCACTTCTCAAAAGACATTTCTCCAGTTCCCCACATGTACTCTGTAGTGTTGGGGATTCTGATCCTGTCTCTTGCAGATGTATTCTGTGTTAGCCTACGCCAAGCAACGACCAGTCATAAAGGTGTAAAAGGCTTTTCTGCTCCTGGAAGACATTCTATGCCCATAGTGGAGCTCTGACAAGAGGTCTCAAATTTGACTTGTATCAAGAAGATGGGACTGCTGCTGCAAGAATTTTGACAACTATAATTTTTTTTTGAAAAAAAAAAAAGAATGTTTTCAAGGGGGTGACATTTACATTCAAATCAGTTTGGTGTATGGGAGACTCTGTTTGTTAATCACATGTGTGAAAACACCACAGAAAACCTTTGGGACATATAAGGTGCATTATGATAGCCTGACTAGATAATTGGTACACATTAGCCCTTACATTTTCAATATGACACCAGATTTATTCCATTTTTTGAACTGCGTGACAGGATGGTAGGAAGTAAGGAGTTTCTGCAGATGGAAATGGGCAGCTGCAGCTAACCTCAAACAGAAAAGAAAGGATTTAATGACATTTAAACAAAAAACAAAAACAACAAAAAAACCCAAACAACCAAAAACACAACAGAACAAAAAAAACCCCCAAAACAACAACAAAAAAACCCCAACAACAGCAACAAAAAAAAAAAGCAAAGTAGCTGTTGAAGATGATATCATCAGGTTTCACAATTAGCCCTTTATTAGGGTAGGTAATAGATTCATGCCATTCGTAACTACTGTTTCTTGAGTTGTGTTCTGGAAAACACTAGAATAGAGAATTGTTTTCAACTGATATTCTGATATTTCTTTCTAGCTTTTTTTTGATGGCAGAAAATGTATTTTAAAAAATGGAGTTGAAACAAAGAACAATTCAGAGACAGGAGGTCAATTCTGTGGCAGCTTCCATGGCAATGGAAACATATAAAATAAAACACTACAAGCTTTTACGAAAGGTAGGTTTTTCATGGCTAGAACATTTTCTGTCTATTATAAAGTTAAACAATAAGGAATTTCCTCTATCAGAAATCAGAGGCTGAGTCAGTTCAGACTTAGGATGTTTGAAATACAATTAGCAATTCATACCACTCACAACACCATTTACCACAGATCTCTCTGCCCCAAGAATCAGAGTGTCTCAAGTTCAGATCCAGATGTGTGCTGGGTTTGCATGGTCAAATTTTGGTAGCAGGGGGGGCTGCAGGGGGGGCTACAGGGGTGGCTTCCATGAGAAGCTGCCAGAAGCTGCCCCCATGTCCAGCAGAGCCAATGCCAGCCACTTCCAGGATGGACCAGCTGCTGCTCAAGGCCGAGCCAATCGGAGATGTTGGTAATGCCCCTGTGAAAGCATATCTAAGAGGGGGGAAAAAAAATATTGCACAGATGTAATTGCACTCAAGGAAGAGCGCAGTGAGAATATGTGAGAGGAACAACTCTGCAGACACAAATGTCAGTGGAGAAGAAGGGGGAGAAGGTGCTCCAGGCATCAGAGCTGAGATTCCCCTGCAGCCCGTGATGAACACCATGGTGATGGATATCCCTCTGCAGCCCATGGGGGTCAATGGAACTGCGGAGACCCACCTGCATCCCATGAGGTAGACCCACACTGGAGCAGGTGGATGCCTGAAAAGAAGGTTGTGAGCTCATGGAAGCCCGTGTTGGAGTAGGGTCCTGGCAGAAACCTGCAGACCTGCAGAGAGAGGAGCTCACACTACAACAGGTTTTTGAGTAGGACTTGTGACCCTATGAGGGACCCACGCTGGAGCAGCCTGTGCCTGAAGAACTGACCCCATGGAAAAGTGACCCACACTGAAGCAGTTCATGGAGAAATGTTGCCCGTGGAAAGAATGTACACTGGAGAGGTTCGTGAAGCACTGTCTCCTGTGGGAGGGACTCCATGTGGGAGCAGGGGAAGGACTCCTCTCCCTGAGCAGTGGCAGAAACAACACGTGGTGAACTGATCCTAAACCCCATTCTCCATCTCCCTGTGCCACTGTGGGGGAGGTGACAGAGCCCGGGAAGGAGGGACAGATGGGGGCAAGGTGTTTTTAAAGCTCTATTTTACTTCTCATTATCCTGCTCTGATCTTTTTAGTAATAAATTCAATTCATATCCCCAAGTGCAGTCTGTTTCGTCCGTGACAGTAATCAGTGAATGATCTCTCCTGGTCCTTATGTCAACTCATGAGTGTTTCACTGTATTTTCTCTCCCTTGTCCAGTTGCAGAGGGGAGTGACTGAGAGGCTTTGGTGGGTGTCTGGCATCCAAACAGGGTCTACCCATGGCGAGATGCAAATTTCTTAACTTGTTAAAAAGTCTCACCAGCTAGGAAGTCAAAAGAGGACAAATGTTACAGTGTGTGTGCGCTTAGACACCTCTTGAATCAGGAGTTAAAAAAAGAAACACAATCTTTCCTGTTATTAAAGCTCAAGGTTTATGCCAGACAATACATGATACTCTAACCAAGGGGAGAAGGATATAGTGAACCCAGGCTTTATTAAGGTCCAGCTGTACATGCTTTACTTTTCATTAGTTTTAGGTAGAAGATAAATACTAATTCAGGTAAGAGTTCTAACTGTGCTTAATACTTTAGTCTTACAACAGAATAATATCTCCGGCATCATTAAAAACAAACATTCAGATGGGAACAAATTAACTCATATCAAGTCAGCCAGCTGCAAAGGCCTCCTTTCTATTACTGCTATTTCAGAAATTTTATGTTAGCCAATTCCAAATCACCTCTTAAAAATACGTTACTTTTGCATCAGGCCTGTAAGGCCATAAAATTCAGGTCTTTCTACCCTAGTAAGGGAATGGCTCCCCAGTGTCCCTGTGTTTTCTTGGACAATGCCCTACAACTGGGGAACCACCTAGTCCACCTCTCTGTCACAGAGGCGGCACCGGGTGAGCAGTGGTGCAACAAGCCACTGTCATAGTTTTATAGGTCACCTAAAACTGCACAAAGTCATCTACACTAAAATATTTATTTAGAGGTCTGGTCTTACCCAGCAGCTTCCAGAAAAGGGAACTTAACCCCACAGATACACCAGGGATAAAATAAACAAGGAATGCAGCCTCTGCTTTGACACCTGTTTTGTTCATGGGTGATCAAATAATTTCTATTCTTTTATCTACTGTCCTATGCCTTGAAAGCAAGTACCTTGAGCTTCAGGCAATACAAAGGAAGCTGCTGAAAGCAACAGCAAAACCCTCACTTCCTTCCTGGGACTTGCTTCTGTGCTAAAAGCTGGAGCAATCTCTTCTTTGCTTTTCCACTTACATTTTCTCTGGTGCTTTTTGACTAAACAAGAACAAGCCTTATTTATTCTTAGAAAAGTTGCTGGGTCACCCATAAGCCCAAACTTAAGTTCTGGTGGAAAAGGCTTTTCTGCAGACTGCATCTGAAAACTGCCCACTCTTAGATCCCACTTCCTATCCCAAAGCACTTTGAGGAAGTTTGCATACACATCTGAACTTTTCAGCTTGATGTACTATCTCCCTGTGACTCATAAAAATGTTTCCATGAATATTTAAGTCTTTTAAGTTCCAAAAGGAAAAAAAAAGGCTCAAAAGGGAAAGAAAAAGATTCAAACAAATACCATAGCTGCCAACATCTTGTGACAGAAAGTCAATAGCTTTTAAATCTGCATAAAATTACATACATTTCCATTAAATTACCTGCATTTGCATACAGTGATGCTACAAGGGAGTTGTAAGGCTCCCCAAGACTCCCAAAATTCTGGCTTCTCCCACCATCCCAACGAAACGTAAATTCTGCCATCCTTGAGCTCTGAAAGCAGTGGGAAAATCCAGGAGGGAATTGCTAGGGCATCTCCACACCCAGTGGAGATTCTTGTCTGATGAGGGACATGGGTCAGCAGCTTTAGGAATTCTCCCTGAGACCTCTCTTCCTTCCCCCCTCCCCATCTCTTCCTCTACTCCTTGGCAGTCCCAGGAGGAGACTGGGGAGAACAATTTCTAGCAGGTAGAATAAAGTCTGTCCTCCTACTTACTGTCCCTGTTCCTCACCACATGCAGTTGAGGGGATATTGTCTGTAGCATCCCGAGCTAGATATTCTCTCCCATCCATGGGAGAATCTGGGATCCCTCTCAGCCTCTCACGGGCTGGGACAAGGCAATCCACTGATACCCCGTGCAACACCATGGGTTGGGGAAGCAGGGAAACAGGGTCTGGTGGTAAAAATTACTAGCCTAGAGATTTCTGGAGTGCATGGAAGGGGAAAAAGCCAGCCTAGAGATAGAGAGTGACTGCTAACTGGAGCCAAGAGCAAGTTTGAGAAGGTATGGGCAATACTGTCTTTCATCTGCAGGCAGAAGAAGTGTCTCCAGAGTAATACAAAGAAAAGGGAACCCGAGCTACAAATCATCTAATCGAATAACTGCCATCACAAAACATTTAAGCACAGAATGTCCCAGCTGCTGTGATGGCTGTCAAATGTTCCTGCCCCCCCCCCCAGTCCCATGGTGCTCCTCTCAGTTGTGTTGGCACAGCCATATTTGTGGGGCAAAACCAGGAACCCCAGTTCATATTGTGGTCCCCACATTGTGGAAGCCAGAAAGATTGTGGGTACAGTATAAGGGGGAAAAGTATGTGTGAACCACCTACCAGCCATTTTAGAGCAACTGGAAATTGTAATCTTAGAGACAGTCTGAGTCTGGGGTTAGACAAGATATATTGTTTTTCACTACCTAACAAAAACCAAGAACAAATTTGATGAGTAATTCCTTCCTGCAACAGTCTCCCATTGTGCTTCTAGCAGATAGATATATTCTGGAGACCATCCTGCTGGGTGGCGTGACAGCTGGGGGATCATGGAGTAACCTATTCCCAGGACCAGAGAGCATCCTGAACAGACAGCTTCTTCCACAGTCTTAAGTCAAGTTAGGGAGAGAGTAGGATGTGAGCACCTCAGGATTTTTTTTTTTTCTTATCTTCTCATTGTAGCCCGCAGCCCAGGACCAAAGGTACCATTTGGTGTGCTTAAGTTTTCCCTGGTGACACTTGCCCACCAAAAACTGAACCCAAACCCACCAGCCTGCTTTCTGAGAGGCCATGAAACAGGTTACTAATGAGTTGGATCAAAATGGGGAGTGCTTTGTATCCCACCTCCAGGCCCTGGCCTCCCTGTGTGTAACTGCTTTTGAAATATATTTGGTAACACAGTGAATGTATTTAAAGGGATTGTGGAACTGGCCAATTTTCATGCTAATTAAAGTGCAGGAGATGGAAGTGAGCTGTTTGAAATACATTACAGCACCAAGGAAAACATATTGTGCGCTATCTCATATTTTTCAAGAGCCCATATTCAAATCCACTTTCAATCTGTGTGCACTGTGCTGTTGCTGTTGCTGCTGCTGCTGCCTGTGTTACCAATCCACAGGCAGCGTCTGTCCTGCCCCTCTGCTGGCCCAGCCTTTGGCATGGGATGGACCTGTATGCATAGCCTGCCCCTGGGGACAGAGAGAACTAGGTCAGTGGCTTGGAAGGAGCTGGAGCACCAGGCTCTCACATGGGGGGAGGCAGGGAAGGGAGAAGATTACTAATCTCCGCAGACAGCATAGCCAAAGGGGACAATATTTAAATTTCCCACAGAGAATGCTTGCAGAGGAGAGAGCCCAGGTTCACAACTGTGTTTCTCTTGGAAGGACTGGGGGAAGCATGAGGTTCAAGTAAATGTCTGGGGGAAGGGAAATCTCATGAAGAAAGGCATTTCAGAGCATGTGAGCATCCTTTCTTTGCTTCCCTGGATAGCTGGTTGGTCGGGTCACACTCACTGTCCTAAGTAGACAAGGGCTAGACCAGCACTTCTGAGCCAGGGCCATAGGTGTAGTTTTGACCTGGATTTCAGCTGCTTAGGCTGCATGAGCTGCTTATCAAATACAGAGCAATTTACTTACCTGGCAGGTTTGTTGAGACCAATTGCTTTGTCCTACTTGCCCAGATAAGTTTAGAAACCCATTTCTTCTGCCCATTTGTTTATACAAAGTTCCTTCCTCTACAGGAAAAGACCCCTTCAGAGCACCTGTTCATGTGTATGAACTAATTTCACTGTCTGGCTTGGGAAAAATCTGCATGTAAATTGATAGGAACACCCTTGAGGATTTCCCAAGGTAGTGGTGCATGTCCAGCAGCCCTCTGGGTTCATCTCTGTGTGTACCTTTGCTTCCCTGCAGATGGTGGCTGGCAGAGGGAATGATCTTCTATGTCTACTCCCCCATTTCCCCAGGAAGACTGTAAAGAGAAGGGTCTATTGTTATGTAGACACACCTTTAGCTATAGGACTCTCATCTATGCATGATTGCTTGTATGTAGGAATTATTTGGCTGTTTTCATCTCCTTGCCCTCTCTCACTAACCTTTGGACACACAGGCTGTAAGCATATTTGTCCCAGGGGCTCAAGCTACCAGGCTGCTCTGTCAAACGCTGAGAAGTATTTCTTCACCCTCAGGAGAAAATCTGCCTCTTTAAATATTTGTCTGACTCCCTGACAGCTCTTTGACAGAACATTTTGACTGTAAACTTCCCTGTTTACAGTAGCATTCAGTGGCAGAAGACATCTCTATCAGGGCATCCCTCCCTTTGCAAGCAAAGCCCTATTCCCTGCTGGCAAGAGATCTTCCTTCCCTGTTTCAGTTCATATCTGAGCTTTTTACCCTCTGTTATCTTCTGTGAGGACCTCATTCCCCAAACCAGAATTTGGAAAGATAGTTGCCCTGGGGCTGGTATGCATATTGCAAAGGTTAGGTAGCAGCAGGGGAGACAATAAAAAAGAGAGGTTCTTCCCACTTTGACTCTACCAAAGGATGGAGGTGATGGAATAATGGCAAAAAGAGCAAAGCCCTGTTCTTATGAAATGAAGGCGTCTCTTTTAAATGTTAATTGAGAAGTTTTCCTTCCTTCCTCCAGAGTCTGGCAACTGATGAGTGTGGGAGTGGAGGAAGACAGGAATTACCTAGAAATATCTGGGAACACCCTGCAAATCCAGGGATCATGTGGTTTTAGAAGTGGCAGCAGCTCTTAGGAGGCAGCTGAGGTAAGCCAAGATGAAATGTGGGAGTAGGGGAATTAGGCAGCCCTATCTGAAACTGTTTCAGCTTTCTGGTGTCAGGTCCAGCTGAAGTCCTTGCCTTTGGAGAGAAGCCATCACCAGACAGAGCTAACTTTCTGACTTAGCTCTATGAAGGCAAAGCAGCTGCCTGGTCAGTGCAGTGACGAATTTGAAAAGACATGCCGGACATAAGTCATCCCTAAAGAGTCTCTGACAGAATAGCCTGGTTTCATAACCTTATGATAGACTATGCCTTTTAATAAGAGCAATATCTAGAGCTGTGACTTTGGAGATCACTGAGTACTTACACCCTGGCAGTTTAAAGCATGAGAGTTTACAGCAGTTTACAGCATGAGAGCTAAATAGGAGTGCTTGCAGGATCTAGGAGACTGATTAACAGATGTTTCCCATTGGAGCATGAACCAAAATATAACAGAGTAGGCAGGGACAGCCTGTGCATCAACTTCACTTTGAAGTCAGTGGTGTGGTGCTGCCAAAATTTCACCCGTAATGTCTTCTCCATGTAAAGGAAAGCAGGACCTTTGCTAATGTTGATGATATTCATGTTGTTTTGTGCTCATGACACAGAAGGTTGAGAAGAGCCATCTATCTATGGTAAACTGAGCAGTTTACAAGATCTTTATTGTTCTGAAGATGATGAGAAAGTTAGGAGTCCCAGCATCTCAGGAACCTCAGGCATCTATTCCCAGGTCTTCATGCCCTTTATGATGCTCAGATTGGGAGCACAAATAGTTCTGCCGTGAAAAGCTGTCTCTCTGGCAGAGCCACAGATCCTTGTCTTCAGAAGAGCACTGTGCATTGAGTGTCACCCAAAGGAGGGAGGGATGATCTCCTACAGGTTTTGTGAAAGGCACTGCCATTGTTCAGAGTGCAAGTGGGCTGAGGAGCTTAACAGATGGTTGCAGTGAGACACGGACTCTCTACAGATGGTGAATTCATTCCCTCTGAGATCAGTGGTGGGCTGGATGACAGCCCAATATGGTTGCAGACTCCAAAAGCCTGTATTACCCCCACACACCCTGTTTTCATGACATTTTCCTCTTTGGAAAAGGCAAAGGGATTTAGAGAGACAGAAACAGACACATAAATGAGTAGGGGGAAAACAGTGAAGATGGCAGATGGCATAGAAACAGGTATGTATCCCTCTGAAGGGTTGTCAGCATGGGAAGAGAGGGCAAAGCAGTTACTACTCACTAGCTTCCTTTGCGGACATCCCTTCCATTCCATGGACATCTACAGGATGGGCACCCTGGTTTCCAAAACACAAATTTCATAAGCAAAATTATTAAGAATGACGTCTCTGAGAAAATCTCCCAGGCCCTTGTCCTTAAGGATTTTTTCTTTGAGACCATGGTCACATTTTTAAGCACTGTCCAATCCCTGGATGGATTTTTTGCAACCAGTTGTTAAAAGGCTGGAAGCCTTTTACAGATTTGATGAAATCAGTGGAACTGAACATCAAATGACTTCCTGCTGTGAGCAGCCTCAGATTTGAATGGATCTCCACCTTACACCTCCCATCCCATAACAGAACATCAAATTTCACATCAAATAAGCAGTTTATTAAGTTTTATCAAGGGAAATTATTTGCTTTCTTAGCTATTTAAAAGTCAAACTGGGAAAGTGTTTCAAACCAGAAATAGCATAAATTGTCTCAAACGCGTTATTCTTTTTGCAATCAAGTCATGTTTTGAAGCCAATCCTCCTCCTGGTGATATTTCAGCAACACAACACTACAAGACATCATCAAGACCAGGGTTTAGGAAACCACATCTTCATTCATTTCAGGATGATTTTGGGCTATTTAATGATGGTGATGGATAATACCAGGAAGCTGTCTGGAAACATTTGTCTTGGATGCAGTTCCAGGTTCCACAGCAAACATGTAGGTCGGAGAATTATCTCAGCAGCCAGCATCCACTGACTCATAGAAAACCTGACTCATAGCTATTGGTATCTGCAAAAGTTCCCTTTATTTCTGTATTTCCCTGTAAGTTTATAAAATCATACCCACAAGGACTAATGATGTATTATCTCAGGAGTAAGCTTAAATTCTGCAGGCTGATATTCAGCAAACCTTCCAAGTTGGATGAAGGTCTGGATTAGAATTCTTCTCCTGGTAACTCCTCTTCCCAAAGCCCCAGGGCTTGCAAGCAGAGCAGCACAGCCCTTGAAATTCACTTCCTTCCAGTTTTAACACAGTATTTGCAAGGAAGTTTCAGAACAGCAGCTATTCCAAATGACACTGCTGCTAGTCCTAGTGGCAGAATAGATCTTGTGATTCAGCATTCAACACCTTCTCTGGAAGTTCTGAAGCAACCCTAGAAATAGTCCCTTTCCAAGATGAAAAAAGAAAAAAAGAAAAAAAGCAAGAAGTCATTTGAAGCATGCAAGTAGATTTGTAGATACAAAAAATACAGAGAATTTGTCTTGCCAAATATAAACTTGCTGGTGCAAAGATCTTGCTCTAAAATTGATGGAAAGGCCCCTTGTGTTACATTGCTTCTTTGTATTAAAGTATGCTAGAACACCTAGCAGGATAACACACAATATGAATGGTAAATCCTAAAGCTATATATATATATATAAGTATGGAAATACCACAGTGGTATTATTGTTCCCAGGATGCTATATAGCAGTGCAGGTTGATCCCCAGTGGCGTTGCCAAGAGGTTCTGGGATTATTCCAGATGTATTACTTTTAGCTTGGTCTCTCAAGTCTGCTAAATACTTCTCAATATGAAAACCATAGTACCATGACACTAAGGTGTTAAAAACACATGAGGAAAGAGTGGAGCAGGGAAGCCTGGAGCAGAGAGAGAAGAGTTCTCCCAAGTCATGCTCCTTTACCCCTCCCTGCTCTTTCGTTTTTTCCCACCACATTCCAAGGTTCACCTCCAGGTAGCCAAGCACTGGGGCCCTTGCAGCAAGGCACGCTGTTGTACAGCCACTAGCCCCTTGCTCTTAGGGAAAATCCTCCTCCCAGGGGACTGCTTCATTTATTTCATTTGTCTCTTTTCCATCTCCCGCCCTCTTCTCAGGGGAATACAACCCAAGCAGATAAGCTAATGAGACAATTAGCTCTCCGCTCTGCTCCCTGATTGAAGGGCCCTTTATTTCCCAAACCAGCCAAGCCAATTCTCAACATCATTGAGTGCTTGACTTTATTTCTACAATGTGATTCATCTTCCCTCTTGCTCATATATAAACCTACCGTAAAAGAGTGTTATTAATGTTGCCAAGTTAAGCGCTTGCTTGTTAGCAAACACTTAGACCTAAGCCTGTTTGGGGAACCTTAATTCACCCTCTTCCTCCTCCCACCCCACAATTCACCTGGCATGTGTATTTTACCAAGGCCTTTAATAACCCTATCCTACAGCGATGCAGAGAAAGTCCATTCCACAGCCAGCACACATTTTGGGAAGTGATCTACGAGGCATGATGAGCTAATCACTGTTTTATATTTCAGTTATATTATATATATATAATATATATATATTATATATTATATATTATATATTATATATTATATATTATATATTATATATTTCAGGGTTGCCTGACAACTTTACTTGCCACCACCAAACCTGCAAAGGAGATTATTGCAATGCAGCACTCAAAGACTAGGTACGGTCACAATACGAGAATCATTGTGAAATGTAACCCAGCATGCCAAAATTATATCTTAAAAAACCAGCATCTTCTGAAAGTGTTCACTGCAAACTCTGTCAGAAGGGGAAGACAGAGATCAGTGAAAAATTTAGGAACCCACTTCAGTTTCCCGTCAGCCCAAAGACCAGGTGATCAAACAGCAGGCCTTATACTTTGACTCCACTTTCTTCTACTTTCAGGTCAGTATGGAAAGTAGATTTCTTAGGCAATTGCTCAGGAAGGACTGCTCTGTCAGCACCCTGGCTGGCAGGGGAGGCAGCAGTGCCCTGCTCCTCCTCTGAACCTATGCCACGGAGAGCGAAGCAGCCTTTCAGAGTCCAAGCTCCTCTGAGATGAAAGAGAAGGTAGTTGGCTTGCTTTTGCCTCTATATGTGGGGAAATGCAACAGTGGAGTTTAAGGGGTCTGCAGCATCTGCTCAGTCACTGCACAAGGTCCCTGCCACCCACTCCCACTGAACCAGATAACCAGCTGTGACCACGTCACACAGCACTGTGGTGTAGTTGTCAGAGTATTAGCCACTTATCAGCCTTTCCTTGGCAGCACCCTGTCCACCAGATTGGGACCAGAGGGCTGCTTTAGTTGCCCCTGTTTCCATATCAAGTGGAAAAGAGACAAATGGCAGATTGCCAGTGCCTGAAGAATCACTGCTGGCTGCTGGGTCAACGTTTGATGTTGGTGGCTGACCAAATCCTTCAGGCCCATGAAATACTTTCCAGTCTTGCGCAACATGTGGTCTATTCAACACTTGCTGTAGCAGTCTTGATAATTTAGGCTGTCGTATCTGTTGTTGATTTCCTGATAGAATGTTCCCCCAATCCCAGTAAAAGCTTACAGCATGGCCTGAGAGACACATCTGCCTAAGAGCATCCATATCCTCTCCCCTTTTGGATGCAGTTGCTTGTAAGGAAGGTTGCAAAAGGAAAAGGAAGGATGGAAGCCAATGTCAAAGTCCTCACTAGATTCATCTTTTGCTTAGTCAAATCTAAAAGGGAACCTGAATCCAGGATAACCTGAATACTACAAATTATCTTAGCCCTAGGCTTCTTTTGTTCCTGGTTTCTTTAGCCATTCCTGAGAACTCACAAATTTCTGTTGCAAGACAAAGAAGAGGTCTCCTGTACACACATACAGGATGAAATAACTGTCAGGTTTATGATGCATCACTCCATTCAGACAGAGCAGCATTTTTGCCCAGAAATTTCTACTCAGGCAGAATGTGAAGGCTTTGTGCATTTATCTCACAATTTACAAGTGCAGGAACAGCTATAGAGCATACTCAGGTCTACAGTTCATGCCCCGACAGCTCATGGAAGAAGGCTCAATGATAAATAAATTCACATTGTTTCCACTTGGGATCTCCCAGACGAGTAGGTGGCAAGTCTAGCTACTGCGTCACTGAACCTCTTTACTTTTAAATGTATGCTCGAGTGTATTAACTCTCTTCAGCACTGCAGAGGGCCAATAGACACAGATGTATTTTGTTGCAGAGATTCCAAGAACTGGTAACTGGTAATCGTATTGTATTGTATTGTAAACATTTGATTTTAAAAACCTAAAGGGGTGGAAAAAACATATTGGATTCATAAAATTGCAGTACTTGTGCAGCTAGATTCAGTGGCCTCTGCCCAGTCAGGATTATAGGGAATAAAGACCAAAAGTTTGCAGAAACATATAGATAATTTTGGAGAAAAGCTTTGGTCTCTTCCACTGCTTGACAGACACAGCACAGCAAACACAGAGTTAAGGCTTTTCCCCTGCTACACTGCAGCAAAAATGAGAGATTTAAATAGACTGAAAATGTAAATCCAACATTTACTCTATAGACATAGGGAGGCTGAGTGAAGGGGAGGGGAGTGAGGGAGGATAGATGATCATTGGATGTGTGAGAAGAGAGATGTATCACATAGTATATATTTTATACGTATTAATATTCATATCATTTCTTTCTTTTCTCCCTCCAGGCTCTGTCTGCTCCTTCAGTTCATCCATTCCGCTTCAAGAGGGAGATGGATCTTTCAGCCTTTTCCTGCTACTCTAATCTAGAATCTAAACATCAAAACAGCATGTGATTCCTTTCTCAGGAACATTGCAGAGAGATGTTGTTGGGACATCTACATTCAGAAGTCATCCTAAGAGGGAAAGCAGAGTTTGCAAGATGGGTCATCCCATGCTCCCTGTGAAGATCAGGGATGTGCTTGGGTGGTAACATTTAGGAAGAGGAAGCATGGAGGGTGACACTAGTTCTTCCTGAGTCCAGAGAAAGCACCACAGCTTTTATAGATGCACAGAGTTTTAAGTACTGCTGTCCCTTATCTGGAGGTCTGGAACACCACATGGGACAAAAGCACCACATAAGAAGTCTTCAAATATGGAATTGAGGAATGGAGATAACCATACCTCTGGAAAAATGTTGTGCTATGTGATTGTGGTATGGTGGTAGTCAAGCCCAGTAAGAAGACAATATTGTCTTGTACTGATTTGGAAACTAAGAATGCCCTGGTGTTGAGGAAGGACAGTCAGGTGTCCAGGAGGTCTAAAAGGACATCAGCCTAGAGGCAACAGCATCAAGATCAAGAAGTAATATACAGGTTATACCGCATGAGAAAAGAGTTTCAATTTGCTGAAAAGAAGATGAGGCTGAAGTTTATGCTTAAAGGCTGCTGCAGTATTTTCATTCCAACACTACTGAAGATTGTCATGAAAAAAAATCCATTTTCTGAACTGTGTTTGGAAGAGAGACAGTAGCAGTCCTGGAAGACTGATGTTTCCCTCAAGACTCAGGTGCTTCAAACTAAGAAAATTTGATGGCAGTGCTTAAAAAGCACTATGTGCCCCAAACAAGCCTCACAGCTGAGAAATAAATTGCTCTTAACCAAGCCAAGGAAAGGTGAGACTTAACAGCTTTTTTGCTTGTCTTGCACAGCTCTTCTACCTATCATGTTGGTATTCATGCTTAAGGATTCCCTTAGGAATTCTTGCTTTCTATTTGGGAATCAAAAAATCAAGACTTTGATGACGAAAAAACTGCAGAATATTTTTCACAGAGAGCAATTTAATCCAGAGGAAGGGACAGGTACTGTGGAAAGCCCGACATATACGTGCACTGAGCGACAGCCCTTCTGGAAGTC
Source organism: Corapipo altera (assembly GCF_003945725.1). Classification (NCBI taxonomy): domain Eukaryota; kingdom Metazoa; phylum Chordata; class Aves; order Passeriformes; family Pipridae; genus Corapipo; species Corapipo altera. The sequence goes on from NW_020884910.1 coordinate 3,885,269, forward strand.
ATCTCTATGCGTTGAGTGGAAGCAGCCCCACGCCATGGTCTGGAGTCGCTTCTGAGAACACCAGGGAACCAGGTTTAGAGCTGTGACATGACCTGTACTTATGTTTCTCCAGCTGAGCACAAAAGGTATATGTAGTATGTATTTGCACTTCTCTTAAATACAGTGAAAGGAAAAGCCATTTTATATTTGCAAGGAGGAGGATACCCTTTTTCTTAGCAAACAGTGACTCATTTATGTACTACAGAGTATTGCTCTTCCACCATGGAACAGCTTCTCTGAATTTTGGTAATGTGGAATGGGTACAAATCACTGCAACTACATATCTTTGGTCATAGGAACCGACAGATGTGTCCCTATTTTTTTTGAGAAATGTACAGAAGATTTACCATCTTTCCTCCCACAGAAACTGACAGTGTTCACAAAATTAGCATCCAGGAGATAAAAGTTCAGACCACAACCGGCTGCCAATTCACATAGCACAATTTAAGTCGGTGCCACTTTACAGGAAACCTTTTACAGGAAGTGCTCAGGAAGGTTTTTGATCTATGGATGTAAAGTAAGTACTTTTTACCCTTGCCATTATTTGGTACAGAAGGAAGAGATTTTTAGCCTACCATGGAAACATGTATTTGTCAGCATTGTTTGTATTACAGTCACATCCAGGGCCTCCTACTGTGATGGATGCTGAATAAACATGCAAGCGAGAAGTCCACGCCACCTAACAAAGATATCCAAAAGGAAAGAAATGAAACAGCTTGTCCAACACTACGAAGCAAAGCGGAGACAGAAAACAGCACAGACTGCTTACTCACATGTACTACTTTGTTTGTGGAAGTTGTGTATTTACTGAGGTTATGACTTCTTTACAAATGTACGCCTTCAGACAAAGGCACTGCTTCTGCTCCTAGTGTTTGCCAAAGATATATTTCCCGGTGACTTCTTTACTCCCTACAGATCTCTTCAGCAGTTCCATCCTTACCTGTAACTCCTAGACTCCATCCTAATTCAAACATACGAAATCAGAGCTGGGCATGAATTCTTTCTTGCAGCCCCAGAACACCATGTTCACACATTTCATGAGGATTAGCAAAGTCTGGTTTCCTCTGAGCTATGTTCAGCTGCAAGAAGCTTCTCTGAATTTTAGTAACAGGTGCTTCACATTGCAATCTTTGTATCAAAAGGAAGTAAAACTTTTTTTCTCTCCATAGTTTCACAAAAAATTGGACTAGTTCAAAAGTTCTTGGTGAGTGAGAGGAAAAAAATGGTTCTGCAGACAGAGCATGATCCTTTTGTCTTATATCCTAAGCATACAAGATAAATGTCACGCTGATTAATTTTTTTTCTCAGCCCAAAATGAATAGGAATTTAATGCTCAAATTAAATTGAAGAATTTTAAAACCAAAAATATGTTTTACTGAACATATTTTATTTTAATCACTTTTAAAACCTGTATTTTAAAAAATCAGTCCTTTCCTGTACTTAGCATGTATTTTCACTTTGACAAAAAGCCTCTAAAAGTCTTCTGGAGAATACTTTTATCCTTGAAATTTTTAAACATACCAAATGAATCCCTCAGGCAAATTTTTTTCCAAGTTGGTATTTTCTATTGGAAAAAGATTCCCATTTTAACCTTTCATTAATAAAATTTCTAGCCTGATTGAGCAATCTTAGCTAAGTTGTGAGTGAATAGTTTGCTTCAGAGATCATTAATCCAGGACTTGACGTGAACTGGTGTTTTCACAGCCTGTGGCTGTACACTGGAGCAAACTGTGCCTAGAAAGGTGGGTGTACGTGTATCTTTTCACTGTTGCTGACCCACTTGTTTTCAGTGGGCATGTTGGTGGGGGGGCTGTGAGGGTAGGAAAGGACACAGCATCCATGCTCTGGGACGAAGCACAGTTGAGTAGGTCATATGCATGTGTGGTCTGGTGGACAGGGTGACTGAAGCTAAGCTGAAAATAATGCTGATGAAATTATGGCTAGTGGAAAATGTTTCTGAGATACAGCTTCCAAGCTCAGCTTCCAGCTGTATGGCTAGATTTCTATTTGCAATTCTTCACTCCCATGATGTTCGTGAAGCAGAAATCTTTCCTGAGAAATTGGTGCTTGCGGTTCATTTTGAGTTCACTAGTCAAAGGCTTAACTAGTTCACTCACACTTCTGAAAAATATGGCTACAAATGGATTCAAACATGAAATACGAAAATAAAATCCTTTTTTTAATTCTGCAACAAGTTGAATTTTTAAAATATTGCTTAAATAAATATTTGTCCTCCTTTTAAAAAAAATATTTCTCTTTTTGTGTAAGACAGAAATAGCCAGATCAATTTTGTCAAAAAACCCCAACAACTACTAAATAAATCCTTTGGGCTTAGACTAAGCATGAGCAATTTCATCCTGAAAGAAGAGTCACTTGGAGAGTTCAGCCGAAATGGAAGCAGAGGCTTGGATACTGCAACTCTTTCAAACTCTGCATTTGGTGTGTGCTGCTGGCAGAGGCACAAAGAAATCTGCAGCTGAATTGGCCTGCTATCAGGGGATGGATTTTGTTTCCAGAGTTTTCAGTACCATTAAAAGGAAACAAGTCTGCATGGGTGCACAGAAGGGTTGACTCACTTGCCCGAAAACCATCAGTTACCCTGGGACAGGGACTGGCTGACCCCGGAGACTTGGTTCAGCAGGGGTGCTTGTTCCAAGGACACCTGCTCTGCTGCCACAAATCCTTGTGTGTGCATGGTAAAAGGTCCAAGCCCACCACCTGGACAGTTGCTTGTCATCGGATTAATTTTCTATGAGAAGTACCTGTAAACTCTTGGTGAGAAGACACAGTTACTTCAGAGTGCTTTCTTACTCTGCTCTCTGTACCTGCCCTGGCATGACTAAATCACAATACACGAAAACAAAATGCACTGCAGCACACTTCAGTGTTGTACTACACTGAATGATAGGTCTCCCATAGATGGCCTACTGATGTACTACAACCAGTGTTAAGCAATTGCAAGAATGCAGCAAGACAGCATCGTTGAAACCTCATACAAAGAATTACTTGAAGCCTTCATATATCAAGCAAACAAGAGCGGGGGGTGGGGGGGGTTGGTGATAGGGGGTTATCTGAGCTGGTGTTTTCAGATTAAATTTGAAGGGAGATGGAAATGAGAGATTGCAAAGCAGTTAGCTCTCTGCAGCTGCAAGATTATATGACTAGGTCTCTGCTTAGCACATGCCTCTCACTGTCCCACTATGAAAGATTTCAAATCTAGAGAGATCTCGAAGGGACACCTGCAGCCATCCAGTGTGTTGTGCGCAAAGCCTGCTCTGTAACATCTGATTCTTATCTCAGAAGCCCAGATAAATTTCCTCCCAGTTCTCCAGCCTAGTGGATCTTGGTTTTCACTAACCCTCATAAGCTTTCCTCATAAGCTATGCTCTTACCTTTAAGCATGGCAGGATTTGTGTGAGCTGCTGTTGGGCTACTGTCAAGAGTTAGATTGTTCAAGCTTCTCCAGTATAAGCAAGTCCAGAAAGCTGCTCCCTTCAAGTACAACAGGTCTGGAGCCAGTCCCTAGTCTAACAAATCTGGACACCTCAGTTTTTCATATCCCAAAATTCCAGACCTGAACATCTGAGGTTGCAACAAATTGAGCCATTCCAACTCTCTTAAGACATTGCTCAAGAGAGGAATTTAGCACTTGACTAAGGCCTTTTCAGCATTCATTGCAGGATCACTCCTTACCTACAGGGATAGTAGGCTGTGGAAAAGCTGATACTTGAATGAAGTGCTGAGTTTTGAGTGAACAAAAGGCTCATTTGCCTAAAGTGGGTGTGTTTGTGCTGCAGATAGTTTGAAGCCTTTGATGTGAAAACTCGGGAACAACTTGTTCTGAAACCATTCACTTAATGGAGGCATGGGGAAATTCAGCATTCTTGCTCCTACTCTTTGCTCTACTTCCCATACAGCAGTGAGCACTAACAAGAAGTGGAAATACTGTTTAGTGTCTTGCTAGAGACATTTTCCCACGTGTGTGCTGAGTATAGAAAGCAAAGGTCCAGCATACTGATGAATAGCCCCACACCATGTCACTGGGAAATAATCCTATTTTCTGTGTCAGACACAAAATCTCTTTCCTCACAGTCACTGACAGAAGAGGAGAGAGGCAGGATAAGTAGGACTAAAGGAGCATCTCACTAGATTTAGAGGACTTCAGCAAAGCCCTGCTTACTGGCTAGTTCTCAGAGAGCTGGGGTTTGGAGGTGGCCCATGCTGGGGTGTCACTGGGCAGACCCACATTCTTAAAGTGCAAAAGAAATGGAAAAGAGCTGAGGATATGCCTGCATGGATTTATTCTCTTTGCTGTGGAGACTCAGAGGCACCAGTCCTCTCTGGACACTTACTGAAGAGCTGCTGTTTCCTTGTGGAGCAGACTCTGGGCTGCAGAAGCCCTTTCCTTTATCTTTGCGACTCCTAAGCCATGGCACAGGGAGCTGTGGGTGGGAGAGTGAAGGAAGCTCTACGCAGTCCAAGAGGAGTAGTCATTGAGCTCTACAGAACTTCTCTAACATGACAGGAAGGACATGGCATGGAAAACTGGATTTGCACTCTCCCTCCCTGTCTGTCCATGGGACATGCAGGCAGATCAGGGTGCATAGGGGAGAGTACTAGCAGTCTTTGCATCAGGTACACCCCCAAGAGGGCAGAGCTTGTAAGACTGATTCTCAGAGATGCACATGGTAATGAGGAGGGAGGTAGTGGCCAACCTGCCGTATTTGCCCTATATACAACATGCAACAAATTTGTGCTGATTTAAGTTCAACGGGAGACAATGATGAGAGACCTGGCTGACCTGAAAGCACTCTCACTTTGCCTAGACTACTCAGGGAGTACAGCACAGAAGGCACACAGTAAGTCGCTGCAGATTACAGGCTAATGATATGACACCTTGTGAGTTGTCAAGTGTATTGCCACTCTGCCTGCCCTTAGGCAGAGGAGGCAGACACCACCCTATATGCATCTGGCAAGTACACCAACTGTCCTCAGCTATCAAGGACAGCCAGGAGAACTAAGCAGCTCCATTCCCAGCTCAAATAAATTGGATCAGCTCCCCACTGCTGCTGATGGCTTTTGCCTATGGTATTAAGCTACTTTGGACCAGAGATCCATTCCCTCCTTTCCCATATTGCTCCCACTGCTGCATCCATGGCAACATTAGGAGCTTAACAGCAGACAATTCAGCCAAGGCCACCCGCCACTTCAAAGCACACTCCGCAGCTTGAGGATTCTTGTTTGTTTTAGAGTTCCCACTGTTGCTATCATCAATGGGACATCATGAGTATGGACAACAGAGCACACAGGGAACAAAAAGCCTGATACCATTCCTGTGTCAGTTTACTGCTAGTCTCCAGCCTGAAGGCAAACCATTATTTCATCAAGGAGGAAGAGTACAAGAAGCAGCAGACATCGTTCCCTTACACTCTCTTCTTTTGGCAGAAAATGCAAATGAATAGGAAAAGATAGGGTCAGAAGGGAAAGTCTGGTGGAATAGATAAGAGCAAGAAGTCAAAAGCTGGAGTAATTTCATACAAATAGTCCAGGCTTGCTCCCAACCATGCAAATGCATGTAAGTAGTATCTCCTTTCACTGGCAAAGCATTTACTCTTTAACCATTAGTTACTGTCTTGCACACCCGCACAGCTCCCAGTCACTTTCAGCAAGGAATTATATTTATGCTCATTCTCAGTTGAAATGGGATGCTCCAAGATGCTCTTGGACTGTCCCAAGACCAAATCTTTCCTACCATTTTACAGTACCAGGCATCTTCTTTGTGTATGATATTTTGAGACATTATCAGTGCAAGACAGTGAGTAGCACAGGATTATACACTGCAGAAGGACCCCAAGTCCTTCAAGTCCTGCAAAAAAAGACAACAAGCACCAGACACCAAACTTAGAAACATTGACAACAAATAGTATTTTCTTAGTACATTAACCTATGTGCTAATAGCCTTATTAGCCATTCCCCTCAAAAATATGTAAAGAAAACATGAAACCAAGGGTGCCAGCAGCTTGAACCTTCCTACCAGCTAGACAAATAAAGTATGAAGATCTCCTACAAACATTTTCCATATCTTGCAGTAGATGAATGACTTCAGTGTAGCAGCTCTATCGATACAGGTTTGCATTTCTCAGTTATTTTTTGCAAATATTTCAAACATCTGTCAGTGGTCTCCACCACTAGATTATTTTTCAGCTCAAAAAGTCCCCAAGGCGATATCCTAAAACTCCATCTCACCCAATATGGAAAAAAGAGAAAAGGGGTGAAAAAACCACCCTCTGATGCCCTGTCAGTAGGTTGGATTAAATCTTTCTTTCATTCTCTAATTATTACTCTCTCTCTGAAGCACCACTTTTTTTCCAGGAACATTCTTGTGCTCCAAGTAGGTTATGAAATCTGAAAGCTAACTCAAAAGCCATTGAGAAAGAAAGAAAAAAAAGCAAAAAAGCCTCACCTTTTCTTTTTTCAGGAGAAGCACAGATTAAGTGGAGTAAGTACAGTTCTGTAAAGTCTCCCTTCAGACCCCTTCCAGAAATTAGCATATCTGAGACAGCAGTCTTCACATCAGTAGTTTTAACTCCCAGTTTACATCTCTGCTATCACAATTATTTCCATGAATGTGTCAAAATCCGCAGTGAAATAACTAGGTTCCATTCCTTCTCTATTTTTAGAAGTCCAAGCCTCAGAGACATTTTTTCTGTTGATTAGAGGTATTTCTGTTCAGTTCATTGATCGCAAGGGCCATTTACAAGACTCTGAGTTAACTAAAGCTGATTTCAAGTCCACGAAGTGCTATAATGTTCTCAGGTGAGATACACTTAGGGAGAAATAACCCCATGCACCAGTAGGGGTTGACCTGCTGGAAAGCAGCTCTGAAGAGAGGGACCTGGGAATCCTGGTGGACAACTCCCTTCCAACTCGGGATATTCTATGATTCTAAGTTTCATGGGGATTGGAGCATCTCTCTTATGAAGAAAGGCTGAGGGAGTTGGGTCTCTTTAGTCTGAAGAAGAGAAGACACAGAGGGGATCTTATGAATGCATACAAGTCTTGATGTCTGGCGTCAAAAGGATGGGGCCATGTTCTTTTCAGTGGTACCCAGCAACAGGACAAGGGACAGCGGGCATAGACTGAAACACATGAAGTTCTATCTGAGTATGAGGGAAAATTTCTTTACTGTGAGGGTGATCAAGTACTGGAACATGCTGCATAGAGAGGCCATGGAGTCTCCTTCTCCAGAGATATTCAAAACCAGTCTGGACATAGTCTTATGCAACCTCCTCTAAGTGAATCTGTTCTAGCAGGGGGGTTGGACTAGATGATCACTAGCGGTCCTTTCCAATAGCCACTGTGCCATTCTGTGAATTCACATTAACTCTAAATACAGGCAAGATGCTCTGGGAACAGTCTCAAGGAGAAAAGCACCTTAACTAGGCAGACTTGTCATCAAGTACAAACCTAACCCGAGTCCTGAGCCAACCTTTGAGAACATGTCTGTCTTATAGCAACGATCCAGGTAGACAGTCCCAATAAAATTAGACTAATTGTTAGAATCAGGACTTAGATTAAAAACCATTTGAAACAAGTAAACCATGGTGCACAATGCTTGCTAGATTATAGAAGCAAAAGTCGTTTCACACTGACTAGGAGAATACAGTTACACTTAGTGAACTACAGAGTTTACAGTGCCGGGCATTCGATGGCTGATGGTGCTGAATTGTTGGTGTGCCTGAATTGTCAATGACCTTATTAGAAGTGGGCTTAGACTGGGGACCATCCACCAGCAGCAGGTTGGAGGCAGCCACCCTACTCTGTATGATAGCTGTCCTTGTCATACCAGGCGATGTCAGATGGGACTCTCTGCTCCTCTTTTATTTTGCCTATCCTACTTACAAATAATAATTTAAAATAAAATGAAAGCATCATCCTAGTATCATTTCCAAGACAAACTAAAGAGATTTTTGTGGGGTTGAGTTCTCTTTCTTTTATATTGTCCTCTGTAAGTGTTGGTAATACCTGAAGGTAGAACCAAATCTTCAGGTAAGATCTAAGCAGACCCAAAGCACAGGTAAAGCACTAAACCCCTAATACAAGTTCCATCTTGATTTGGTGCTAATTCAAGGATATTTCCTATGCATAGCCTGTAACTGAAGATGTTGAGTTCTATTACTGTTATTATTTTTAATGATAGTTTAGGGGATTGCTAGTGGGATAGTAGAGCCTTTCATTGCTGGGGTACAATCCACATTTGGCATAGAAGTGCCTGAAAGTCATTAAAGTCTTGTATCTAGACAGAAGACACAGCAGGCATAGCAAATGTATGAGAGAGGATCATCCACAAACCTCAAAATCTTCTTGACTATTTTCTCCGTCACATCTCCATGAGTTAGACGTGCCAGAATATAGAGTTCAGAATCACAGCCTTGTTCATAAATAACCTTTGAAACTCACCATAAATAACTTTTGAGATTCTTGTCATTCATTTTCTCATTTATACCTTGCAGCTGAAAGACCATACTGTATTGCACTCCTGATAGACACCCTTCCCAAACCTTGAGGCAGAGCCAAAGACCCCCTGCAAGGGAAATCTAACCCAGAGAAGTATGAGCCCAAAGCAATCCTCTTCTCTGTTAACTATTTTTGTCAGTCCCTACTGTAAAACATCACTACTGGGACAACAACTACAGACAGCAGCCCAAATACATTCTTGATGACTTTTGTCTGCTAAACTAGAAAGATTATTTGACCATCAGAAAAAAAGAATGAAGCTAGAATAAACACAGTAATTTGGTTTAGAGAGAAAAGACATATCTGCTAAGCCTATTTTGCACTCTTTCATGGAAAGCTTTTCTCCTCCCTCTGCCCCACTGCCCTCAAGCAGAAAGCCCCACATTAATTTCACAGTGTCATTACTCTTTTCCTTCCATAATTCAGTGGGCTCTGCATATACTTCTTTCTCACAAGCCTCCCTCCCCCCACCCCCCCAGCCTCCCCCCAACTTCCCCATCCACATCCTGATCTATTCCTCAGAGAACCCCATACTTTTCCACACTACCTCCCCTCCTCTGCTCTCATTAGTTGGATTTGGCTGCTTGGGCTCCCTCCCCTGTCTCCAGGGTGGTCATTCACAAGCCGGTTAGGGATGAGCTGGGCTGAAAAGTCCAAGTTACCCTTGAGAAAAACAAACAAAAAAGCCTAGGGACTCAGGCTGTGGAGGCTACACCTACAGTGCAGATCTTCATCCCAGAACAACTATGCTGGGAAACCCTTTTAGAAGATAGGACTGGTATCTTATTGTAGGATTCATGCCCAATTATTAACCTTGTAAATATTTCAGGTTACACAGCATATTATACCTCTAGTTTATTGATATGCCCATAGATTATTAATCTTTCATTACACTAATTAATTATCATAGTGATTTGGCAATTATCTTCTGTAAAGTTTGGCTGGGACCAGTTGCAGCCTCTCTCAGTGCCTTTAAAATGTGGTCCAGATCCTTGTAGAATGCCAGATGAAATATATGGCTTTCTTAGATCAAAACTGGGCTGCTGACAACTCTCCCAGGATATGTATTGACAGCCTTGCTGTCTTACAAGGTACAGACTGTATGGAACAGCTTATAAAAACCATAGATGCAGAAGCAAAGAAAGATATGCATAGGTTTAACACATATCACTATGCCCTTTTCATATTCCCACAGAGGCTGGAATTAAGGCAGAAATTTCATCACAGAATCTAGTTTATGGATGGCTTGGAGATTTCATGGAGACATTTTTTCCAGAGACACCACTTAGTCCTTTCTTTGACTAGAGAAATCTTATGTCATGCACTGCAGAATATGGTTTACTAATCACCAGAGCTGGTTTGAATGGCTCCATGGATCAAAACTGACTTTACATACTGATGCCAAGTGCATTTGCCATTCTCCTGCATTGATCATTAGGACTCTTTGCTTGTGAGGATCATACAGTGAGTCATTTCTTTGATGTGTGCAAATGCCGGAAAGCGCTGAGGCTTTTACAGGAGCTGCTTGACTACAGGTAAAGAATGCTGCAGCTTTGCAAAGGGCCTCTCCAAAACAATTAGAGCCTGCTTGTTCTGTCTTCCTCCTTACAGGATGACCATGGCTCATGTTGTTTTGGCAGGATGCATATTTTGTTTCTGTTCTTTGGAAAAACTCATCCAAGTGCAGCCATCACAAGTCCTTTCAGCAGGAGGTAACTTTAAGCTCTGTCCTTTTGTCCTCTATCACCACCCTTTTCTTTTCTACTCTCTTCACCCTCTGTAAGGTAAGCTAACAGTGTGCCACTGTGATGGCCAGTAGTCAGTCTGAGCCAAACCCCTTGTTATTTGAAATCGATGTGAGCACTTCCTCCGAGTGAAATCGTAAGAGGATTAGGCTTGTACACAGTCAGCTCCATTGAACCATAGCAGACATGGTATGTTCATGTTCACCAACTTCTCAAAAGCATGTGTAATAATTTGGCTGGCTGTGATTGCCTCATTCTCTTGAAAATGGCACGTCCCAGGAAAATAGTGCACTTTCCACTCCTGCCTACCTTCCTAAAGACGGCTCTTGCTCTAGTCCTTAGAAGAAAAGCCACTGACTTTAGAAGACTTTGGGTCAAGGCCCCAGCCTGAGTTTTATTCCTGGCCACATCCACGTTGTCTATTAGCATTGACAATGGATTCAATATGGACTGAGCACTGCGCAGCCTTTGCAGTTCTGAAGTCTTTAGACCTTCTGGGCAAATGTTCAGCACACTTGGCGAGTATTTATCACCTTTCATGGAGATCAACACGGAGAACATGGCCAGTGAAGCAAGTTCATTGTTCTGTGCCCATATGAAGTGGCTGAACGTGAAATGCATGGCTCTGTTTCTCACTGATGGCTGAGTTCCCCCCCGTCTGCACCCAAACGATTCTCTATCCCCCATGCATACTGCACCTCTCCTGTCCCTATGCCATCCACCCTCCTGCCCAGTGCCCATCAGGCCAGTTTGCATGACAACACACTCTCCTAAAGCCCAGAACCAATATGTGCTTGGCCACAGGGCATCAAAGGAGTGGCCACAAATGCAGGAAGAGAACACAACAGAAATGTAGGGTGAGGGTAACCCCGAATTGAGCTGTCTGACTTTCTGGCTACAGCTTTCAATGGTGAAGTATGCAGCACCATCCTGGGGAGGAAGGGATGCTGCTGGCAGCCAAACTCCTGGCTGCAGCTTTGTGCTCTGCAAAAGAAAATAAAATCCCTGGGAGAGAGAAGAACCTTGGAGACACTAAGCAGTATACTGAGATGAAGCATTTGTCTCCAGGAAAACTTGTTCTTGGATTTTGCTTTTTCAGTTTGGTAAAGGAGAAGCTCATATGTGAACAACACTGTCTGGGACCTCCAAAAGCTAGTATGAATTAACAAGGACTGCCTTGTTTCTCCAATGTTGTTAATGGAGGTTGCTGGCTCCAATTATGGTGACAGAAGTTCTCACTATAGTGATGTAACTTGTAAATATTTGAGTGGCTTTGCTTTTTTATATGAGCTCCCACTGCCCTTTTTCATTTTGGAGACAGAGGCAGCACATCTGGCATTTGGAAAAACAACTACATCAACAAACCCCCTACATTATTAATATTTAAAAACTGTCTCCTGCACATGAATAGAGAAAGTTTATTATCACTTCTAATTGCATAGGCCTGTGTAATGGGTTTATGCAACATGTCATCTTTTCTACTGAGCTCACCACTATAGGCTTTGAGAGCCTTGGAAACATTAAATAATTTAGCCTCAAAATAGCCCCTAGTGGTGTGGTTCAGTGTCATTTGTCTCCATTTTACAGATGGGGAACCAATGTAAAAAACTCCCCATGCTTTCCCTAAGGTCACTCAAGGAGCTTTTGGCAAAGCTTCAAAATATTGTGTCTCTATCTTATTTTTTTCCCCTGAAAAAAAACCCACTCTGGTCCAAAGCAAAGCTCACAAGTCACAAGTGCTGCAACTGGGTTTTGGAGATATTACAACCTGCAGTCAGATTTCACCTTGTTGCCTAGAGCTACAGAAGATCTATAAAAAAAGAAGTCTTAGGCTGGGCTAAATTGTGGCTTACATGGCAGAAATGTAACTAGGATTTAGTGCTTTAAAAGTGATGACTGAAATGACGAACTGATAGTTCACCCTAAAAGAGGAAAATAACATCATGAGGAATGGTAAAATGAATTTAAAAAGTAGGGACTAGGGAGAGCAGAATACTTTCCTGTTTCATTCTGATGTAGAAACCACCTTTCTTAGTATTCTACACTGTCCTTAGGGGAAAATCTTGCAATAAATAAACAGAAAACCTGGGTAATGGAGGAGTTCTAATGAGATATTTTCATAAAAAGTTTTTAATACACTGAAATGTTTCACTTTGACATTTCCTAAACAAACCTTAACCTTTTCATAGTCTTTTAAGAATTGATCAACCCTGTAGAGAAAACAAGAAAATATATGTATATATTTTAAAATGGAATTAAATAACTCAAAACAAAACATGACATTGACATTCAAAGGAAACACTGGACGCCTAAATTAAATTTCTCAGGCTACAGTGAAATAAACAGTTTATTTCCTGATCCATGCCACATTTTCTGGTTTGATCCAAACCAGACCATTTTTGCCAGCACTTTTGGCTTGATCAGAAAATTATTTTCTTTTAACTCAGTTGTCTTCTTCTTTTAAACTTGTTTTTAACCCTTCAAACACTGTCCAGCCATGTCCATACATTTCATCTTAAGTCTCTTTCTCCATGGCAGTTTAAACTAAAGGTTTATTTTCAATTTGCTGTTCTAAGCTTACACTGACAGGTTAGATTGGGATCCAGAATCCGTATATTCCTGCACCTCAAAGACAGTGGATTCACATGTTTCACTCCTGAGGATCCACTTGTTGCAGCTAGTGAAATGTAGCAGTGTGCCAGTCCTCTACCTGCACCTCAATCCCACCCTTTTGTCTTAGAAAAGCCACACAACAAATACAAACACATTAATTCAAGGACCTGTAGCAGAAGTGGTAAGAGAAGAAGTCTACAGCTAACAAAAACGGAATAGCATTTAAAAGGACAGAATACAAACTAAGTATCAGAAAATAAAGAAGAATATTTGGCTTGGGAATAGCCTATTCCATTTTGTGGAACGTGTGGTAAGTAGCATATAGATCTATACCAAAACTCTTGGCAATACTAGCATGTTCCCAGCCTTCATGGCTCCCCCTATAGAGACCCATTGGAGCAGTTCTCAGTCCACTCCTGTCTAACATCTGGTGGAAAATGTGAAGCCAGACACCTCAGTTTTAGACCTAGAGAAATCTGCTTTATTTCCTTGCTTATGCTGAGCCCACTGGATCGGGATGGCTCATGGCTTGGACATGATGGGCTCCGTGGATGAAGAACAGATTGTGCAAGCTGAACCCAAGGAAGATGGAGATTATGCTGGCAGGCAAAAGAAAGCACTATGAATAGTTTATGGACCCTCTGTGGCAGCCTTTACCTAGTGTGAACAGCCACAAAACGTCTGTTCAAGCAGTGCTCTAGGAAAGGCCCAAGAGTCCTCTGTCATGAACAGAGAATGCCGAGGCAGAGCTCTCTGCCATCCCCATTTGGCTAGAAGACTCCACTCCATCCTGGCACAACGTGTTGGCCTTGGGTAGCCAGGCTTTTGTCACCTTCTGTTTGGATTACAAGACTGTGATGACCCTTTGGAGACTTCAGCTGATACTGCTCCCTGCAGCAATAGGAACAACTCTGAACGCATCTTACTCATCCTCTATTGCCTACGCTGGCTCCCCAGAAACCTCATACCAAAATTCATGGTGTTGTTCTTTATCCTCATAGACTGGGCCCCAGATATTACAAACACTGCAGAAAGCTCTCAGCTGCAGATGCTGTTCTTTGCCACGGTGAGAGTCTGTTATTAAGGGAATACTTCCATGGTGAAATGATGGAGTTTTCTTGGTGCCAAGTGTTGATAATGATGATTTCTAAAGGTGGTTCTTTCACAGACTGCCCCAAGCCTTATGAATTTTCATTCCTGGCACCAGGCTTATTTCTTCAACTCTGCTAATTTTTGGTATAGAAGTGGGTTTACTGTCCCAGTGTATTTTAAAAAAAAAAAAAAAAAAAAAAAAAAGGTAAAAAAAGTTAAGCAAAAAACATATTTTGGTAAAGAATATTAAAATCCTAAAATCATCTGGAATACTATTGAATGCACTGTTCTGCCCATAGGAATAAGTCATGCCTTGCTAGTACCAGTGGACAATCTTCTGGAAAGTGCCTAAATCCTGCAATAAGGATGGAAGCAGAAAAACAGCACAGAACAGATGCTTGGATATTAGTCTGACATTTGTGTAAGTGCTCAGATGCCCATCTGTGTTTCCACACTATCTCTTTTTGACTGGTAACTCACTGTTGCAATGAAAACACGTTATCACAGTCCACTTTGACAGAGACTTAGAGACTTGTGCTTTACTTAGCATATGTTGTATATCAGAGAACATACAGCAAGTTATCGTGATTCAGTTCATAAGCACAGCTTGTTAAGTCAATGTCTTATGATTTCCAAGGGAAGTCCACAATCAACTGCAGCTTCTCAAACAGCCCCTTCTCATAACATGTAAGGTTTGCTCAGGCCCAAAGCCACTTTTAGCATTCTATACAGAGGATGCTTTTCTCACATTTTTTCAGTAACATATCCTGTCCCTTTCTTAGAACTGAAAGAAGTTCTGATTGTGAGGGGGATGAGATACACTTTTGCTTGAAGGAATTTGTCTTTCTGAGTAGTGTGAATTGTCCCTTTGTCTAAGTCTGGTGACAGACTGTTCTGAATTACGTCAATCCAGGTATATCAGGTTGTTCCACCGGAGCACGAATTCACTGTGTTTTTGGAACTAGGTATGGAGCTATGGTAGGTGCAACTTGGTCCAAGCTGCTAATGTTCCAGTCTTAGGATCTGAAGAACTGGTAGAAAACAACAAACCATCTTTCACTCCTTCCAGTGACAACTCATTCTCTCTTTCCACTCCTACATTATGGAATGTCTTTCTGCAGAGCTAAAAGATATATGTTCTGTAGGTGAGAATAGGTGTTCACAGCAATGCTGGGCATTGAAAAACTCTAAGAGAGATGGATCTTTGCATGGCAGAAAAGGAATATATCCTGACACAATGACCTCAAATAAAAATGACAAGTGAGGCTTCTTCCAGCACAGAGAAAAGTGATGTCTCCAGAACAGGTATGACACAGTTAAGCAGATCCTTAAAGCTTGGATAATGCTGCAGAAAAAGATAACTACTGATAGATACCTGATTTTTTTTCTTATAGACTCTGTCTTTCAACACAGGCACTTTTCAAACACACTTTACAAGAATGCTGGTGTGATCACTTCTTTGTTGGTAATTTTTTTCTTTTTTTTGTCTTCTGAATATTTAAAAGACCAAATGTATGTCAGTGCCTTTCAAAGTCTTTCACATCACAAGAGACATACCTGTAGATTTGTGCAAAGTGAAAATGGATGAAATATCACATGCTTCATTGGAACAACTGCAAATAATCAGAGCTGAAATGAAACCCAAATATTCTGAATAGACAATTTTTGACCAGTAGTTGTTGTTCAAAATCACACACAGAAATAATTCTGACAATCCATTCTGAAGAACAAAGACACTGCAGAGATGTCAAATCTTTCCCCAGATACCCTTAGGTCTTTGCAAGGGATAGACTGAGGAAAGCACAATTTGTAGGGAAAGGTACCATCTTTTCATAGGCAAATAGAGAAAAATGGTGTGAAAAAGAAACAAAAGAGTCCTTTCTTCAGATTGGAAGCAGAAAATTTCAAGCTATATTGTCTCTTTTAGATCTAAAACCAGTGTAATAAAAGACTTGTTGCCATTTGTCTGATAAAATTTGCCTTGTTGATATCCTTAGGCCATCATAGCTGCAACAACATTCTTACTATATGCAAGATATCAACTTCTTTTGTCTTATTCAGAAGGCTGGAAGGGACCGTGACAGGTCATCTAGTCCATCTTCCTCACTTCAGATCAGAATCAAATACACCTAGATCATTCCTGAAACTTATTTATTTAATGTGTTCTTAAAGACTTCTAATGACACAGACTGCACGACCTCCTGAAGCAATCTTTGTCTTACCTTTCTTATTGCAATTTAAACCCATTACTTCTTTGTCCTATCCATCAGGGCCATGGGGAATCACTTCCTCACTTTGTCTTTTCCAAAACCTTTTATGTTCCTGAAGACTGTTGTTAACCTCTCAGTTTTGCCTCTTTTAAGTTAAACAAAACCAGTTCTCCTGTCTCACTGGTCTTTTTCTCTAGGCTATGTCTGACTCTGACTTCTGTGCATTCCTAATTATTTCTGTTGCTGGCCTATAGACTGTGTTTGTCCTGGGATTTTCTTGATATCCCAAAGTATTATTTACTCACTAGTATGGAATATGGAGCATGATCTCAAAATGGAACAAGCTTAGAAAGTGATCTCTCACTTTCAGGAACCAGTGACCTTCTCTACCTGCCTCACTTTAATACTCCTAGAGCACAACAGCCTGTTGGCACTCAAAGTTGAGGTGAATATACATACTTTTCTCTTTGCAAATTTTTTTTGATTCCAAGAGAAGATAGTTACAGCAGACTAATACATGGTTCCATTAAAGGGAACAGTTCTGAGACATCAAGAAGAAAACAAATATTTTGTAGTAATAAGAATTTCAGTTTTCATATGGACATGTTGCAGGCTCTTAGCATTAGACAGGATGCAGCAGGTTATTATTAGAATCAACCCAACTTACCACACACAAAAAGCGTGGTACAAAGAAATAATGAGATGAAGCCCAAGCCACATAATGAGAAAAAAACATAAGACAGACTAGAAAAGAAGACACAATTGTGGTTCTTTTTGGTTTTTTCCTTTTCTCCTCCCCCAGTGCAGACTCCGGCACTGAATTTTTCTTGCACCTTAAGGGAAGATGACTAAGGCCAGGTTCAGGCTGGAATCCACTGATGGAGTGGGGCAGAGAAGTTGATTGAGCAAAGAAAGTGAATTTTCTTCATGTACCACGAGTGGAGCAATGCAATCTATTCTGCTGGAGCTGTATCAGAGCAATGTGATGGCATTCATCTTCCACCCAGAGCCTGGGTAATGCTTGTACCTTTTTGCCTTCAACAGAGAGGCAAAAGGATAAACTGAGATTAACTTTCACAGGATTTTGTTGCAAAACAAGTGTGTAAAAAATGATTTTAAGTGACCTAGATGATGTCTTTTCATATCAATGTTTAGCAATATCTGCCTCTGTAGATGATGTAGCTGTTAGTACTGTAAGGATCCCTTAGGACAAACTCCTGTTATAACATATTTTCTCTGCACCAAAGCCTACAAAAATGTTAAATGAAGCCACTTTAAACAAATATAGGTAACAGAGGGAGAATAAGCCTGTTAACAGAATCAGCATTGCAGTCACTAAGTCATAATATTTTATTTATTTATTATGTCATAATACCTATAACAAAAGTAACTAGATGCTATAAAATAATACTTACAGACATAGAAGTTGAAATGACTCACCAAGTCCAATCCTTCATAAAAACTCCTCTGATTCACAGTATCCAGTGAAAGAAAGAAAAGAAAGTATAGCTCCTCTCCAATCCCAAGTAACGTTTAGTCTTGTGCCTGGCGGAGCACAACAGCTGTAGCACACGATGCTTTCAAAAATGTAGCTTCCAAAAGAGCCTTAGACCACCATGCAGTACTCAGGGTGTGGTCCTCCAACCTGTAAGGGTGACAGAGGAAAGAAAGATGTTTTTTCCCAAATGTGGCTTACTGTCAGCTGCTGGACTAATCCAAACCAGACAATGGAAAGGGTGATAGAGAGGGCAAAAGGAGCAGAAATAAGGTTCTCAGCATGCTGGACAGCAAATGTAGCTAAAAAAAGTGAACCAAAGCACTGCACTTTGGGCCATGTGAAAACGCAAGAAGATATCAAAAGTAAGGTGCAGGGGTATCTGTGCTGCATGTTGAGAGTTAAGGTAAGTTACATAATTGTGAGAAGACAACAACTGGGTCAGAAATAGAGAAAGAAAAGTTGTCCGTGTCATAACTGGGAGCAGCAAAGGAATAAAAGAGGACCTCCTCAGCCAATATCAAGCTGTACTGGAAAAAAGTGATATTGAAGTGCTCTCAACAGACAAACAGCAAACACAACTTCTCTCTGCTATTCTCAGCAAATCACCTGATTTCACCTCTTCTGGCACTTGTGGTCCACCTCTCCCAAACTCAGCCTCAGTAATTTCTTTAACACTTAAGAGTTTGAACAGCTAGCAAGGGATAGTGCAGGGAGAAAAACAGTGTGACCAATGAAAAGAAAATCAGCACCCTCTTTTAAGCACCTGCTTCCTCCATGTCACATCTTTTTTATCCTTTCCTTCCAAACCAGGACATGAAAACAGCATAATGCAGAGGCACTCACATGGCATTCCAAACACATTGCATTGGAAAACACATTCCCTCCCTGACTCTAATAATTTAGCTTTGTTTTAGTTTCACTCTAATGAACATTTATGCTGTAGCCAATCTTCAATTTATACCATCTAGTCCAAAGCACAATTATATGTCGAGCAGAAAATGCAGTTTTGACTCATAATAATAAGATTGGCACTGTGTCTGGCAGTTTTTCACTCTTCCTTTTCATGCTGCAGCCGTATCAGTTGGGCAAAGATTTTGCCATATCTCCTAACAAAAGGTCAGGCTGGCAGACAGAAGGGAAAGACTGAGGGCTATGTAATATTGGAGTAGGACACCTTCTAAGATGCCCAGCATTTTCTGAAAAGACATTAGGAGAGGCACTTTCTCAAAGACCTGTCTACGTTAAAGAAAAGAACAAGGTGTGCACTCTGTATGTGCTATCCACATTGTTCTGTCTTCACTCAGAGAAGACTGTCACATAACCCCACCCGTAAGTTAGACCTTTTTCAGTGCAGACCTAGACCTATGGTGCATTTGAGTGCCTGATGGTGGCAAGTGTGTTCAGAAGGACATTTTCAACTACTTTTGAAACAGAAGTATTGTCTGTTCAAGACTGTCTGGTAGATTTTCCTTTAGGAAAGATGGTCTTGCGTTTAATTTGAAAGTCAAGATGTGTCAATAGTCTTCTTGACTATGCCTCTGACTTGCACGAGATACCAAAGCCATCACTTAACCTCCTTCTCTCTGCTTCATTTTCTTCATCGGTAAAATAACCAATTCTCCCAGGTAGCAGGCTCCAGACTAGTCAATGTCAGTTGTAAATGTGCTTTGAGATTGCAGAGTGAAAGTTGTTAAAAAAGAGTTGAAGAAAATATGGGTCCCGTAGCTATCTTTTGGAATACTGTCACAATTTCAGCCTATACAGCCATTTCTTTCCTGCCTATGTCTTGTACAGAGTTGCTGCTGCAAAGTAGTGTACTGAAACAGCTCCTGGTGAAGAAATCTCTTGAGCATGATGGTCCTCACAGTGGCTGGAAGGTGGCTATGAACAGAGGGACTGTTCCTGTTTGGCATCTTCTTTCTTTTGGCATAATATCAGACCCTATTGCATTTTCACCTGCTTAGCCTGGTGGCACCTCAGCTCATCCTTTGTGTAAATCCTTTATTTCTTTTTTTTTTTTTAACAGTGGGAAAGAGTTCTACCTGGCCTCTTTTGGGGAAATATCGTGCACAGTTGGTGGTGCCCAGAAGGGAGAAGCAGATGCTGTTGAGATATTCATGGTGTCCAAAATAGAAAGCAATTTATATGGACAATTAAGAACAGTCACACGGGACTTTGGTGGTTGGAAGCTACAAGTCTGTAAGCAGACAATTTCTAGGACTTGAAAAAAAAAAAAAAGAATTCACCTGAGGCCATGCAAGAGAAGAAAAGTTATATTGAGAGAACTATTCCCAAGTTCATTCACTAGGGCTTTAAGCTCCTGATTTGCAGTGGAAATGCAATATGTGGTGTCCTGTCATCAACAGGATTTAGAGGACAGAGAAAGCAGTCATAAGAGAACAGGTATGAAATTGTCAGAAAGAGCAAAGGCAAAGCAAGACAGGGTCTTAAAAAATACTACAATAGTCTCTGTCCTGACTCTTGTTTGCCATTATGCTGTACCCTCCTCTGATTCTCTGAGCCCTAGCTCCTCCAGAGTGTTTTCTCTTCTCATTCATGACATTACGGAGGAAAAAGACCTGATGAAGGGTCTGAAATATGGTGGAATGTGTATATGCCTGACATCTATTTTCTTGTCATTGTTTTTGTTCATTTGGCATTGGACAGATGGAGAATGTCAGAATTTTCTGTTGACCTGATATATTTTCCTGCTCCTTCATCAATTAAGAGAGTTTCAGTTTCAGGCACAAAGGAGTTAAATCAATTTGCTTCAGAACAACCCCAAGAAATCACCCAATTTTTTTA
This sequence comes from Corapipo altera, assembly GCF_003945725.1. Lineage (NCBI taxonomy): Eukaryota > Metazoa > Chordata > Aves > Passeriformes > Pipridae > Corapipo > Corapipo altera. The sequence goes on from NW_020884910.1 coordinate 3,905,788, forward strand.
AAAGTCTCTGGAGGGGTGGCTGCTATAGCCTGAGGGATGTGCAAGCTGAAGGTTCAGCAGCCACATTGACATTCGAAGGCATAAGCGTTTAGGAGAAGGGACAGATATTGTGTGGTTTTGTCCCTTCTCTAGCTGACTACATAGCTAAGTGCACTGTCTGTACTTGCATTTTCCCTAGACATTCCTAGGGGCTGCCTTGTTAGGTTCGGAGTCCCTCTGAGAATATCCTTCCTCTCAGTAATACAAAGAACCAGAGGACATTTCTCACTCAGCTCTCCGTAGCCAGAGCTGGCACAGGCTGAGCAGGAGCACATCACGCATTGACTCACTCCTCAGTTATTTGCACATGTGAAGTTGGGTCAGCTCAAAAATCCCCTAATGAACCATCACCCTGCATGATGGTGTGAGATTCTTCTCCAGTTCTTTGCCTGCTGAATTGAACTGTTTTAGCCGAGTAGCTCCAAGACTTCTGCTTCATGCAATGTGGGATCTCAAATGACATTTTTCCTCTGGTCAGTTAAGTCAGATAAAATCTCTGGAAACAGCTCTCCTGAAGCAACCAGCCTCTCACAAGACTGAAACTATAATTTGCAAAAAAAAAAGAAGGGATGGATTGGTGAGACCACATATGGGACCCAACTTACTGCAGGTACTGCTGAAGTCTGTATTTTCCTTGCTTGCTTCATTCAGATTTTGCTGGTGAAAGGAAGTATCTTCTATAAAGGGATGAAAGCTCTACCTTGTTTTAGCATCTTTTGCTTATCTTTCTTCACCATCTCTTTCAGTTGGGTTTCCCATTAAAACCTAATCCTGTATTGTCATGTCCTTTTCCTGGCTGTTATGCTGCTAAGCCTTGGCATTGTGTGAGCTGAAGTGCTTTTTTCTCTTCTTTTTCTTTTCCCCCTTGTCCAGACAGTATGTGTCTCACTCATTCTTTCCTCAGTACTGTTTTTGACCCAACATATACAGACCTACGGGTAAATTAGATGTCTCTGTTATACAACATCTTTAATTTCTGGCTCTATGATGTGTTTTGTCATTCTGAATAAGAGTTTAGCTACTCACAGATAATACTGTAACTGAGGAACTTCTGTGAGATGCAGTTCACATAGGATTTGAGTCCTTGGTTTGAATCAGGAAGAAGGGGGACCTGAAGTTGCCTCTCTCATAAAAGGCAGAGTTGGTTAACAGATATTCTGCAACAGAGTTCTTTCCTGAGAAAATGTTCCAAACAGAAGTTTCATTTAATCCTGTTCATTACAAGAGAAATACCTGGTGTCTACAAACTCAAAAATTCCCATGGAATGTAATAGAAAGATTTTTGTGGAATGATTCAGAACTGGTTCTACTGACAAGGTCTTTAGCCAAGAGAGCCAGCAGGTCCTTGGGATACATCTTCATTCCTGCTTTCTGGAAAAAGTATTACAGAAGAAGGATTTATTCCCCAGAATAACAGGTTAGCATGGAAAAGCAGAGTCCATGGGCATCATTAGAAGCCTCATATATCTAAGCTCACAGCTCCATCATCTTGGTAGGCATGAAAGAGGAATAAATATGATACCAGCCTGCTGCTACTCAGCAGAACTTCTTGGCATAAGGACATCAAGCAGAAGATCCAGAGTCTTCTCTGTCCGATGCTTGTCATTAGCCAGGACAGATGCACAAAGACTGCTTCTTGCTTCCCCATTGCAGAACTGCCCAGGTAGACATCAAGGTCAAAGGAATGACTCTACTGTGGTGTGACATGCCTCCACTCAGTGTGCATGCATTAAAAGGCTTATTCCATGGGGACGAGTAAAAAAAGAGAAATTAAAATTATGCTTTTTTTTTTTCTACTTGGTGCCAGTAACTGTTTTAGCTGCAACAGAGACACTTAGAAAAAAAAAGAGGCTGACAGGCAGAAGAAGGGAAGTAGGAACTGTAGAACAAGACGAAACTAACCAGCAGGGAATGGGTGAAGAAAACAAAAAAAGGGAGGTCAGCAAAGCAGGAACAAAAAAAGAGTAGAAAGAATAAAAGCAGAGGGAAATAACTGAAGTAATTCAAAAGTAGAAGCAAAAATAAAGGAGAAAACATTCACTGAACAGACATGGAACAGAAGGCAACCATATAGGTTACCAATTCCAGCCTCCAAATACTACAGATAATAATGGAATAGACATTAATTGACAAACATCCATAACTTCTGCTTCAATGCTCATTCTCATTCCAAGTTAGAAAACACTGCAACCTTACAACATTTGATGCAAAAGAGTAAATGCTGCAGTGATTATAATATGTCCAACCAAGACAATGGGAAAGATGGAGGGCTTTGGGAAGATCTTAGACTCTTGCAACTGCATACAGGTTGGCACATTGTGGTATTTCCTGAGAGTGGGTCATGCTCCACATCTCTATAGAGGAAGACCAGGGGGGCAATCACTCTGAACAATCCTTGCTCTTCAGTGCAGAAGAAAATCTTTCCCAATGACACATACAATCAATGCTTTTAATTCAAAACACATCAGTCAGGAAGTACCACTAGGAGAACCAGCATAACCCACCTACTATTCTGTCTTTAGCCTTGGATAATTTCTTGTTTGGGTAATTTAATGCTTCAAAGGAAGATCAATTTGCTCTCTCCCCACTCCTCATTCCTCCCATCCTTACGTACACATCCAAGAGAATAAAGAACTGTAAAATGAAGGGACTTCCTTCTTTACCCCAATAGTGGTCAGTGGGAGCTCTGAAGCATGAAATTAATTAATTAAAATATAAATGCAGTGTAATTCCTTCTATGAACTCAGCAAGCTCCACTTTTTAATTATTTAAGTTCCTTGCCCTTGTTATCCTATATGGAAGACCAGAACTTCATTGCTTTGAAGTTTAGAAACCTTCTCCTGATTGCCCAGCTAATTTATACTCATTTGATCTTTTAGCACTGCTTTTCTTCAGCTGAAACAATTCTCCATCGTGGTATTTACAAATAGTGTATTTATGAAGAAAAACCGTACTCTTTCTCTTCTTTCTTTTGCAAATCTAACTGAGCCTCTCACACACACTTTTTGAAGGTCTGCCACTTCCCCTAATCACCCTCACAACTCTTTACTTTATGTCACTTTCCCTTTTTGGATCACAAGTGACCCAAATTGGCCACAATATTTTAAGTGAGGCCTCCTCACTCCCTTGTATCATTGTACTGCTAAAATATTTCCCTTTCTGAAAATACCTTAGCCTGATATATCCCAGAATCACATTAATCCTTTTCAAGGCAATGTCATATTCCAGCAAAACGGCAAAGAAAATGTGAAGCAGAAGAGGGAGATGCTGAACAGAAAAATGAAAGCATCCTGAGGAACAACAGACAATTCTGGAGGGAGATCCCCCCCCCCCGCCCTCTGACTGCCCTGCAAGCATAAAGACATAATCAGCTTTGTAGAAAAGGTAATTCAAAGGAATAATGGAAAGTCAGAAAGCTGTGGCAAGGCACATCTGTACAAAATCACAGTGCGCTAGCTTTGCACGACCTCTCAGCTTCATGCCAAGTCTCTGACACTGTTTGCTAATGTCAGCGTTTTGGCAAAAACAGGACTGACGGTGTCACACTGGTGAGGGGGTGACCTGAGTGCAAAGAAGGCAAGGTGGCTGAATCTGTCTCGTGAGTCCTGGACAGGCCCTTTGCATCAGAGCTCATAGATTGTCTCTCCAGGGTACTGTGTTTTCACTTAGTAATTTAAGAATTAGCACTCCCTGCATGCTTGAGTATGCATGTGTGTGTTTTCTATATGTATGTGTTTGACATACAAAACCTACAGTGTCTTTCTTGAGCCCTAAAATTTTAAGGCTAATATTTTTTAATAAAAATATTTCACTGTCCCATAGACATGCAAATATTGCCCTTTAACCTGCTAAAGAATATAATGGAAGATCTCGGAGTGCTTTAAGAATATTAATGAGATGTTACAATAATCCCCAGGCAGTGTACGCTTATGTATTTTTTCTGTGTATTTCACAAAGAGACAAAATAAGTCCTGCAATAAGTTGCCTCATACATTCCATGATGAAGTGTGATTACGCCTTTTTTTTAAAAATTATTATTTTGAAGAAAAACTTCAACATTGAAACAGTTTACAGAACTTTAAAACAGAAGGTGAAGATAGATAAAGCTCTATATTTTGCTGTTATACAGTGAAGTTGATGGGTTTTGCCTTATAAAAAGACAAATATATAAATAAAACCCAACAAATATTCTCATGGGTGGTTTGTAGAGCAGCACCTCTTTTTCTGCCAGTGCAGAAGGAAACTCAACTTGCAGCAGACATGCGATATGTCAATTCATTTCCATTGTATTGGCAAGAAACAACACGAACAAGACAGATTTATCAAGCTATCTGATAGTCTAAGTGCCAAGAATTCTTCTTCTAGCTCTCTTCTCTCCTCTCCTCTCTGCTTTCCTCCATACACACACATGCACAAATAAAGGCAAATCTGCCACTCTTGCAAGCATAACACTGTAAAGTTCTGCAGCTTTATTGTGGGTGTTTATCATAAAGCATCCTTATCTGTTATCTGCTTATAGAGGAAGCTTTGGCATGTTATTTCAGAGTAATAGCCGAGAGCGAGTTAAATTGCATTAACCTTTAAAGCTGGCATTAATGGGTAACCGTGTCAGCAGACTATATTACTGTACAATTTCTTTTTCCTCTTCTTATGCTAGCTCTGTGTTTGCGGGGGGGGGGGGGGTTTGCTGTAAGTGCCAGCCTTACATCACAGACTTTGAACTCTGACCAATGTATTTGTGCTCTAGAGAAGCACTCAGCTGGAAGAAATGTAGGACTGGCTTCTCCACACCACTGACAGACAACAGGTTTCTTTGCGGTAAGGTGAGTTCTAGACTGCCCTCACAGCCTGAAGCTAGTGGGTTAGGACTTGCTATTGGACATATCAGTGAGAGACAAGTCCTCTCTTATTGCTTCAGAAGGTTGTCATATGATCATTGGGATAGAGAGATCTTAGAACTGAGATTTTTGGATGTGGGCACTAAAATGCATGAGCCATACTATGTTCTCTGTTGCTCTGACACAGAAGACTTCTCCAAGGTATTCCAAGTGTGCAAGCCCAGTTTAACAGCTGCTTTCCATGAACAGGGACAGCTGGAGCTACTCCAGATCTATTATGGTGTAAATGGAACTGGAACGTGGCCTACCACTTATCAGATATTCTTTTCTATGTATTAATTATACATGTAAAAGTCCTGTATTTAGGAATAATCGCAATAATTTATCACTTTCAGAGAACTGTAATTGCAAACACAACATAACCATTCATCAGCTGTTTCAGATGGAAAGGAGTAGGCTGAGAGAAGGCAGCAGCCTCTTTGATCATATTTTGATTGGGAAGTCTCTTCATTACATGTTTGGTTTGTGAACCCTCCTCCCCCTCATAACTCTTCAAGTCTCTTCACAAGCTGTTTTATTGAAAGAATACCTGTGCTTGACTTAATTCCTATCAAAGTCTCCCCTGAGCTTTGGAAGGAGAGCTAGCAGGACAGTGTTGTGAAAGGACACAATGTCCCCACAGAACAGAGACCACATTTTTGAAAATACACAATGGACAAAAAAATGCAGTGATTTTCAAATCTTTCACAAATTGAGAGCCATCAGATTTGGCTTTTGACAAGCCTATCTTACCAAAAAGACCTGTCTTTGGCAAAGGGCAAAAGGCCCAGTGTTAGTTTTAATACTTCTCAGAAAATGTCCTGGTAAAAGCGACACTCTTAGTCCCTAAACCTCCACATAAGGGACATGCTGGGGGTGATGCAGCAGAGGGATGTGATACTTGGCTGCCATGGAGATGAGTACAGCAGAAGAGCCTAAATAGAAGAGAACATTTTACTTTGAAGCACTGTTGAAATAAAGGTACATGTTATATTCACGCCACTAGAGCTTTTTGCCAAAAGCTAACATTAATTGTTTAAATTAACACTGCAATTAACATGCAACTAAATAAATACTTTCTTTTTACTTTTCCTTGTTTCTTAAAAGAAAGCCATAACTGATTGCTTCACGAGCCTCCCCTGGGAGCACACGTGCTGTGCTGCCCTTTAAAATGGAGCTGCACAGCCTCTTCTCCTCAGCAGATCCATGACGTCAGGCATTGCCTCCTGGGGAGTCTTCCAGGCCTTCGGTTGCACCCAGATTTGTGCTTTCTCATGAGTATTCCTTTTTTCGTCACCAGGGCTGTGCTCAGTGCATCTTTTTTGCCATGTCCCCAGAGAGGTCTGTCACAACCCCTGTGTAGGTAATCACATTCCCTCCTTCACGCTGTAGGAATTTACCATCATAGTGCAATTCTGCAAGATGGGCATCAGTAAGAGGGGAACTTCCACATCATTTAGGGTTGGTCTGGTACTGTAGAGTTTTGGGTAGCTTCCCAGATGGTGAAACACACGCCACCTAATGTCTGACCTGTTTTTTGCCTGCATGAATCAATGCACAGCCCTAAAAGAGCTGATCAAAAGCCTTTACTTTTCTATTTCAAACAGCAGAAATTCATCCTATTAGTTACAGAGGTGCCAGTTACAAGGCACAGGGTGTCGGGCAAAAGCAGGTGCACATGAACTTGTACACCAGTAAGCCCCTGCTTTGAGGGGGAATGACTCTGGGTTTGCAGATCTACAGAGGGTTTTGAAACAACGTGTTGCTTTTGAAACAGTAATAAGGATGTCTCTCTCTCCCTACAGAAAATAAAGGAGAAAAATGACAATCATTGATAGAAATGAGGTTGATTTTTCTTAATGATAAATGAAATGAAAATTTCAATGAGAATGATGGATGCCACCAGTCAAAGTTCTTCTTGTTACAGCAGCCAATACCTCTTTATGTACCCGTCTCATTAAAGTGTCAGAGATACTTAAAAAGAAAAAAAAAAAAAGAAATATGCTAAAATTAAAATGGAGAAGAAAAAGTCATTTCACACATTTAATGGCATAATGAAGTCTTTTTAATGTAATTTTCTTTACTATTCTGATTACATATTCACAAAGAGGATCTTCACTTCCATCTTTATTAGGCACTGTGTTTGTCATCATTATGGGTTAAGTATTTTCATAAACATTTGATGAATATTAACCATTTAAAATAAAAAATAACAGTTTATTTTCACTGCAATGACTACTGCACATGGAGATATTAATATTAGAGCAAGTCATATGAAATTACACAGAGCCCTGTCCCTGTGTGCAGGGAAGCAGTGCAGAGGCTGGGAGGGGAGAAACTCTCAACCTAGCGATGTGCAGAGGGGTTTGCAAAGCTGGATCACAACTAGACCTACTGAGAGGAACTGACAGTGATCCCAAAAGACTACTGATTCTCCTCATCAAAGACTAGGTGTTCCTGCATCCTTTCTACCTTGCTTCTTTCCAAACTACACTTTTCTCTTCCCGGTGCTTGCAAGGAGCTAATCCAGTCCCGGCTTTAGTATAATGACCCGGTTAATTTAGATGTTGTCTCTGTCTGGTGCAAATGTCCTAACAAACAATTTTAAATATGGTCTGTTCTCTACAGCAGGGAAATGTCTTCCTAAAACAAACAGTTCCAGAGCCAAGTGCTGCAGAAAGAGGAGAAGGAATGAACATCACAAAACATGGTCCAGCAAAAAGAGGTTGCCTGGAGTTGGGTAAAACCATAACCTGGTTCATCTGTTTTTAAGCACAAGGGGAAAATGCATATGTAATATCTTGTGTCAATAACAGCATTAGTAATAATAAAATTATAAGTGTATTTAATTTTTATTCTTTATTTTTATTAAGAAGGTTTATTTCTCAATGACTGAGTAATTTAAAAAAAGGAAAACAATCATATGTACTGTTTAAACATTGTCTAACCCCTTTCTTCCATCCTGGTTCTCTTTCATTTGTTCTATTTCCCTTTCCCAATCAACAAAATAAAAACATCAGTGATGACATCCTCATTTCAAGGCATCATTTCTGACAGAAGGCTCTTGTAGCACAAAACACCTGACCTGTTTCACATCACCTGTTCCTTTGCTTACCCAGAGGAAACAGGAGGCAGCTGATACCCTGGGGGTCTTCCCACCTGTAAACCAATTTTAGACACCAGGCACCAGCTCACTCTTCCCCATGACTGCCAACTTGTTCAGAGAGGAAAAAGGTATAGAGCAGTGGGTTTCTTGTGTTTTGTTGTGGGTTTTTTTGTTTTTTTTTTTTAAGAAATATACAAAAGGTGAGAGAAAAGGTCCACCTGTGCATCTTAGAGCATCTCTTCCTACCTCCCCAAAATGCAGGGCAATATTACCAGTGCTGACAAACATTATTAGAATGGCTGATGTGAGAAGGAGCAGAGGGTTACTCTTTGTTACCTTCTCAGCCATAAACTGGGTCACTTTAATTAATCCTGTAAGTAGGGGATCCAGAGTAGAAGCATAAAGAACCCAAAGGCCCAATTCAAAAGATCCCAGCCTGTCGCTGACTGGAGAGGGTTAATAGAATTACTGGTGGATGTTTAATTAGGATTTGAGGGATGGGGATTGAGCGTTAGACTGGGGTTTGTTTAGGGCTCATGTGTGCTCAAGCACCAAGGTAATTTCACATTGTGCAGTGCTGCATCCTTTGCTGAGCTCAGCCAGTGCCGTGCAGGAGCTGGAGTAAAAGCTCCACCTGGAGACAGCAGGAGCCTGCATGCTTGTAGTGGATGCTACTGGCAAGGATTTTCTGGGAGACCAAGGGACCCGGGAGCCCTTATCCTGTGAATTAGCTCCGTCCTTGCTCCCAGGCTGCAGCCTTAGCGCTTCTCTTCCTTCCAGCACTTAGTGCCTCTAATTCCCTGGTCCCACGGGGAGCCAGACACCTGCTGTGCGGAAATAGTGAGTAATTGCAGGCCTGCAGCAGGGATGGAAGGAAAGCTTGAGTCAAAGCCTCCTGCCACTCCCTGGCCACCATCTGTGGGAGAAGGCTGGTGCCTCAGAGTGACGTTTGGATCTGGACCACATGCAGCCTCACTGCCAGTTACTCAGCCACAGGATTAGGCAGCCACCCTCTTGCACAGTGCACACTTCCAAGCGGCTAGGGGCCAATATGATGCTGTCTCCAAGCGGAGGATTTGACTCTTGCCTGAAGTCACATGAGAAGCTTTTCTGAGAAATCTCTTCGGTTTGAGGCTCCTTCTCTGTCTAATTTGCCATCATCTCACAACTGACTGCTTTCCCAAGAAAGCTGCTGAGGTCACTGGTACAGGAGGACAAACAAAGAGGCAAGATGTACCTCCTGGGAACAACTCACCACCCTTGTCTGGGGTGGATTTTGAAATCCTGATCTTGAGCAGAAGTTTGCAGTTTGGTATAATGTTTCAGTGCCAGGACTGAAGTGCAAACTGGTATTAAGCCTCAGGGTTCTGGATGATATAAAGCAAATGGATCCTCTTTTTTTCTGGCTAGTGACTAAATAGGCACAAGAAGTGCTCCCAGTAACTGGAACTCAACTATTTACATTGCCAAACTGCTGGTGTGGTCCCTGGCATGGTTTTGGCTGAGGCCAGCCAGCAGCATTCCAAAGGACTCCTGGTCTCAGACTGTTATTCAGTATAGGCCAGGGATCCTTTCCATAGACAGCTTGTACACAGCTGCCTTGGTGTGGAGGGAAGGAGAACTTTGTTGCACAGAAGCAGGGCACTGCAGGCCAAGCAGCCTCTATAGTAGGGAATTTTTTGAGACGTATCTAATATGCTGGTACAAAAGTAGGTTTTTTTCACACAGAGTCTTCTCAGAACCACTCAATGGAGAGACGGGAAATCCCTTTCTGAGGCAGGCTCTCCCCAGCTGGGTTGACCCTCATAAAGGTGTGAGACTTCTCCTGGACTTGGATAAGGCCTTTCAAGCAGGTAGGGAATAAGCAGATCTAGTTCAGCTTAGCAGCAGAACAAAGAAGCTAAGATATGGCAAAAAAACTCATTTATGCTGTTAGAAAGTGGGTGTTGTAGAGCCTGGGTGGCAAGAACAGAGATGACAAGAGAAGCATTCAGCTCCAGCTTGCATGCCTGTGTCTGAGAAGCAAGGTTCAGTATCTCTAAATAATCTTAAACTAGACTGGCTTGTTATTAGTGGAAACCAAGCCCTTGCATGTTATTAGTCGGCAGATGGTATATAAATGTGATGTCAAGAACCAATCTAGTACGACCCGTGGCAAGAAGGAGAATGATTAAACAGGGTAATGAAACAGAGACGAGAAATGCCACAAAAGAGTCAGCACAGAGGGACTCAGATCCCCAGCAGCACAGGGGAAAAACACCACAGGAAAAACCTTTGCCAAGAAAAAAAAATCAAGAAGTGAGTCTGTAAACAGAGCTGACCATGGGGGATAAAGATGAAATGGAAGCAGACTTTTTTACTATCTCAATCAGGGAGAAAAAAGTGACAGGAACTGACTGAGACGCTGAAAAGTGAGTGATATGCTATTGCCAAGAATAATGCTCAAAACACTGTAACAGCTGATAGAGGTACTGAGCGTCATGAACCCAGACAGAATAAGACTTCAGAGACATCTCTCGGTTAAAGGAACAAACAACCAACAAGCCAACCAAAAGCCTTCAGCAACAGAAAAGGGAGCAGATGTTAGCACAGAGAGCACTAGACTCCACAGGCGACTTTGGAGACTGCCATCAGCGACTCCCAGTGAAAAGGCAGGTGAGCCTCTGCCCTGGAATACAAATGAAGTAGAGTTTGTCCTTACCCTAGCATAGTCACAGTAAGCACTCACCTTTCTGTATTCTTATCTGGGACAAATTATGTCCCTCAAGGACTAAGCCAGAAGGGCCAAAAAAATCCCTTTCACTTCCTGATCCCTCACATCTGTGCAAGAGACAGGGTGATTACCCTCCTCTGCTTTCTTATTGTTTCTCTGCTCCAGTATACTTATTTCCAACAAGGTTGTTCAGACTCAACCCAGGGTTCTGGGTTTGTAATTAAAAAAGCCTCGATCAGACTCCTTCCAGGGAGAATAACATGCAATTTTCTTTTTCCAGGGAACACGAAGCTCTTTTCTAATTCTCCACTTAACTTCCAGGTTAAGTGGAGAGGTTCAGCCTCCACTTTTTATGGCCCATATAACCTACTTGTACAACTGGCTCCAGGCAGTAGCCTTTTAACCTTGTCTGATAAGGGCATCTTGTGCTCCGTTCCCTTCAGGCAGATGGAGAGGAGGACAAACCATTTCCATCAGGCCTGCACCATGAAATGTGAAGATACCCAAGTTATATCCAGGCAAGCTCAGGTATCTGTATCAGTGCACAGCCATGTAGAGAGGCAGTTTTTTGGAGACTGATCCTGGCTACCTAATCATGCTTGCAGCACAGTACCCAGGAGACTTGTCTTCTTCCAGAACTGCCTGGCTCAGCTTTGTCTTGGCCGTCTCTTCAGGATTCATTGGTGTGTCACACAAACACACCTGCAGTACAAGGGTCTCAAATGATCTACAGCCTCCAGCAACCCATGGCAACGCTTAGCACAGACCCGGAAGGAGGTTCCTCTGCTGGTGGTGGGTGTATTTTTATTTATTCCTTTATGCATATATACATTGTCATGCATAATTAATGCTTCCACAGTGTATTTTGACCTTGCCTGTGATTTTCATTTTTCCCACCACATCTCTCTTGCCTTAGCATGTGCCAGTTTATTTCTTATTTTTCTCCTCACAGACAACCATCCTCTCTCCTGATTTCTCTCCCCCTTCAGTTTAGACCACTCTCCCACCTCTACACAATACAGGCCATCCTCCCCTATCTCTCTTTCCTCTCTCACTCCATCTCCCTCCCTCCCTCGTTCCCTTCCTCCCTCCCTCCCTTCTTCCTCAGCATTGGCCACCCGCCCCACCTCCCCTTCCCTCTCCTGTCAGCAAAGCAGTTTATCGGCAGTTGCAGTCTCATCTATCAGTCCAATTCATCTTTCCCTGCAGCCTTTGGAGGGAGAGCGAGAGGAAAAACCACAAGCTGCCTTCCTAAAGAAACCAGTGGCAGCCACGGGCATTAATATGAGAAGCTTGGGAAGGTGTCATTTTTCACTCAAGCTGACATTTAAGCTGTTTCATAAATATGAAATCAAACCAAGGACCCAGATGGGCTTCCACCCCCTCCTCTTTTGACTAAGAGCGGTTGTGATACTCTCTTCACCAGCGTAAAAAAAGGGGATGACAGGAGCAAATCCCTGGGGAATGAAGGATAGAAGGAGCAACTGTTCTCAGTGATAGCACCTGTGATGTTTACACTGGTTTCAGCGAAGAGCCACCAACCAGTACAGGAGAGCTATCAGTCACTATTGGTACTGGCAGGTTTTCTGAGGAGGGATTTCCCTCTGAGTGCACAAGGCAATGGGGTGAATATTTTCCCTGCTGTCCCCACAAGGGATGGTAGATATCTTTCCATCAACAGCTCTCTTATCACCATAACTGTTTCACACATATACAGAGCCTGATTTCATGAGAGAATGAAGTATAAATCTCTGTTTCTGGTCCTTTTTAGAAATCCGGCCTGCTTACACCACCCCAGTCCCTATGCAGCCTGTAGTGCCATCACAGGTGTGCAACACCTCGAGTACTGCACATCCCAGGGAACCAGTGCAGTTTTTAGGAGAATTTACTGGACCAGCTAGAAGGTCTGCAACCTCACTTTTCATTCCACTCCCATTAGTAAGCAATTCATTTCACATTTGGGATGAGGAAGAGGTGTCATGTGTACCTGTTAATAATCACAGATCCCAGAAGCAGAGGAAAGAGTGTAGATCCTGCTGCCTCTTTCTCTTGGTATGATAAGGAGGGTCTCTGAGTTTGTCTGTGATGTCTGCTTCATTGTGCCCACCCTGCTAGCACTGCTTCAGTCCAGTCCACCCCACTGTCCCTGCAAATCTGTACTGTAGATGCAGGCAAAGGGAGAGAGCCATAGCCCCAGGAGAGAAGACATGGATATGACACCTTTATATATGCTGCTAGATATTACTGGCAGTTATATAGCTCTTTGGGACCCAAGCATTAATTACAGCTACCCTGAAATTGCTTGCCAGCCTATATAGGATGTGATAGGAGACAGTGGCCTCCTGAGGAAGTGAGCTCTGCCTCTTGGTTTCACCCCATTATATGGTCTCATACCTCAACACAGATCGCTCATAGCACCTTACACTGCTTGGCCCTACTGTAACCCTTGAAAAACTATGGTCAGTCGACTCTCCTCTGGTGACCCAAAACCACCTAATTAGCTGACCACTTTTGTGAGAACAGTGAACTTCAATTAAAGTAGCTTTTCTCCTTCCCTTGTGTTTGACTCAATTATGTGTTTACAGAGAGTAATTGTGTCCCCCAGTCTCCATTCATTTAGACTGAACAGGGAAGGCTCATTTCCTCTGATATGATGGGCTTGCTCGTCCCCTGATCATACCGGTTTTCCATGTTGGTATTTGCTTCAGTTTTAATTCTCTCTTGAAAACAATTGACAAGAATGACACTGGCTGTTCTAGGTGATGTTTACGTCTCCTTCATACAACCACCACGGTACTCCACTGTGTCTGGCATGTGCTCCTCCCATGACAACACATCCTCATACACAAGTTGTGAGCTCGTAGTTGTACTGTGATTGACTGCTACAAGCAAACCTGTCTTCTGTTTTCTTGTTTCAAACTAATAAGCTTTCAGTGTGCGGGTGAAACTCTCACGCACAGTGCCCAAATCTAAATCTGTGGTCTTGCATTTCATGCCTCTGCATTTCCTCACAATCCTGTTAGCCCCATCTCCACAAAACTTTGTGTGATATTTTGGTGATCCTAAGCATTGATGATGCTACCTGTTAATCCACTCCTAATTTTAGGCCAAAAGTTATCATCGAAAATATTTTTCCCAAGACTAAAGCTTAAGAACTTGCCTAGCAACCTCCTTCCAGCACAACTGCCTCCTTCCCTTCTTTCACCAACTCCTTACTCACCTCACAGTTCTTGTACTAATCCTCATCTTCTCTCATTTAACTAATAATTTCCCAGGTGGCACCATACCAAATTTTAATGAAGTACAGATAGAGAAGATCTACTACTTTTCCCTTGTCTAGAACATCAGTTACCTTATCAAAGACAGATATCGAGTTAGTCTGGCACAATCTCTTTTTGATAATGGCATATTGCACTATATCCCATTTTCTATTCCATGTCTTCAATTATTCTTTCTGACATAATTTGCTCTGAATCCATCTATGCCCTTGAGGCCAAAATAACAAGCCCAGAGCTGCCTAGATTGCTCTCCCTCACTTTCTTAAATATGGGTACCACATTTGCTATTATCCAGGCAGAGGAACCCCCAGTGATTGCACAGATTTATTAAAAATCCCATCAACCAGACCTGTGATTTTATGGGCTTGTTCTTTTAGCATGCTGGGGATGGTAGTTTCCTGACCTCCCTGGTTTGAGCACAGTAAGCTCTCTGAATTACTTCCATCCTGCATGCAATCATTGCCCTTTCAGTACACTTATTCCCATTAGTCCACCTGACTTTGCCCCTACACTCTAAATTTCTGCTCTTAGGGGCAAAGTAGCCCTCTAGTTTATAACTCTGTAAATTTTTCTTACTGCATGTAGAGGCTCTACTTCTTTTTACACTTACAGTGTTAAGGATCCTTCTGTTGTTCCATTTCCTTTGCAGGAACTAACTCAGTTTGACTTCTGGCAATACTCACTTCATCCCTGCACTTTCTGACCTCCCAAGACATACCTTTCTTTGTTGCTTAATCCCCTTTCCAAGGCTGCCTTGATGTGCAGGTGGACTAGGTGGTTATCAAGTGCAGCGGACTGCTGGGGGGGGTAATAAAAGGTCCATAGACCTATGGCTTTCTTGGCTTATGCCAAACACTGCAGAGCTAGCCTTGCTGCGACTCCCAACACGAACAGGTCAGGATGGCTGCTACTGCTGCAGGAATATATCCTCTAAACAATGGGAACTGCTGCTCCTATCCTCTGCTCCTCTGGATGCCAGTCAGAGAAGAAAGTTAGATCTTTTCTCTCAGATCCCCCTCCCAGTCATGATGCTTCAACTCTGCTTCCTCCCTCAAAGGCAGAAAGCCCCCTTTCACACATGCCACCACAAGCAGTGGCCCGAGAGGCATAGATGGGTGTCTGCTTTGGGTTCAGAGCAGAAACATAGCACTTCCATAGCTCCTTGGAGGTGGGGGGGAATAGAGAGAGATCTGCATTTTGAGGTGACAGCGGTTGAGTTATTGACAGTATTGAATGGCAGTATTGAATGGTGGAAGGAGAGAGGAAGACTCCTTTCTCTAAGTACAGTTCCCTGAAAACACTCACAACTCCTTTGCAGCTTTCCAGCTCCTCTTGTCTTCACTCACTTCACATCTGCTCTGCACTGCCACCACAAATGATTTCTTTGATCTTTGTGGCAGCATTAGAAATTTATTAATACTGTAGACAACGTGCTGCTTCTGCCCTCCTCTGTTCCTTCTAGTTTGTCTGTTTGTGGCTGAGACATTTTTAAAGTTAAGCTTATAAAAATAGTTACTCATTCATGTCCTCCAAGTTTGCTCTCTTTTCCTAGGATGCAAACTACAAATCGTTTTTGCAATACCCACTAAAATGTATTATGCCACTCCTCTTCCTTTAAAGTCTGTAAGTTCCCAAGTCCAGCTGACTTACTGATTTCTTTGCTTGCACAAAATTTGCTCTTTGGGAACAAAAGGAAACTCACAGTTATGTTTCATTCCTATTTATCCAGCCACTCAGTTTGAACCAAAACATATAGCTGTAGGACTTGAAGGGACCTTGATAGCTCACATAGTCCATCTCTGCCCCAAGCGGTGATCAGCTGTCCAGACCTCCATCACTCCTGACAGCCAGGTGTTTAACCTGCTCTTTTAAACCTCCACTGGCAAAGCCTCCATAACCTCCCCAAGCAATCTGTTCTTTGTATTACTCTCCCTCACCTCAAAAAGTGTTCCCCAATGTCTCATCTGAATCTCTTTTCCTGCAATTTAAGACCATTATTGCTTGTCCTCTCTACCACGGATTCAAAGAAAAGGTTATTGTCTTCATGGCAGCTTCCTCCTTCCTCATAAACCCTTTGAGACCTCTCTTCCCTGGCTAAGCAGCTCCCAGCTTATTCAATCTTTCCTCATGCTTTGTGGTTTCTACATCTCTGAGCATTCCTGGTTTTGTCTTCTGGACTAAATCCAGGAAACCTGCATCTTTCTTAAAATATAGCATCCAAAAATGATGCAGTCGAGGCTAAAGGATTACTTCACGTATCTCAAACACGATACTGCTGTTTATACATCCCAGCGAACGTTTGCTTTCTTTGCAACAGGTGATTTATTGTGATTGACTTACAGGCAACATGTGATCCACTGTAATCCTCTATATACTTCTCATCAGAACTATACCCACCTGCTCCTGTTTCATGCTGGTACTATCAATAGCTTCTCAGCACCTTGTACTCATCTTCATTGATTTGCATCCCTTCTTTTTTTCAGATTATTTCCCCAATCCATCTAGAAAATTTTGAATTTGAATCCTGCCCTCTCTACAATGTGTATGATTTTCAACAGGGTATTCTATAATTTATTAAGGGCATGCATTATTCCATAACCTAAGTCATCAGTGACCATGGTACCCAACTTGATGCATCCTTCTAGTCATCCAGTGAATCACTGATAACTGTTTTACAAGTGCAGTTTTCCAAAGAGTTTTGAATCCATACCATAGCAATTTTAACCAGGCTGCATTGCTCTAGCCTGCTAATGGAAGTCTCACACGAGACAGTGTCAAAACCTAACAAGTCAAGGTGCTTTGTCGTTATCTACAAGGCTTGTTACCTGTCAGAGTAGGAAATCAGGTTGGCTTTATACAATTTGTTCCTGACAAAATCAAATTGCCTGTTATTTACCATGTTGCTATCCAACTCATGATCAATCTATTGTTAGGTCCCACATAAAGCTCTCCTGTAAAATTCTCTCTGCTAACTGAAATCAAGGATACAATAGCAGCACTTTTGATGAGGCTCAGTGATTATTTGGTGATGAAGCCTTTTAGCTGTCACATTCAAGAATAACCAGGCCCTACTTTCATTAATAGCACTTATTTTACAATCTACATTTCAGAAAATACAGTCTTCTAAACTGACTCAAGTCCCAGTTATATTTCTCTCTCTCTTTCATACATGTTGAAGTGCTTCATGATCCAATGAGCTAGAGCAGACATCCAGGGGTAACGTTTTTTCAGTTACTTCTCTATGTGATTTTGACCCAAGCAAATTAACCTTTAGCTTTGCTACTACTTATTTGCCCATCACACCATTAATGGGCATAATTGTAGTTAACTTTATCTTTGTTTCTGTCTTCCCTGAAAACAATATACCCTTCAATACATATGTTCCAGTCACAACTGTCTCTCTAACATGGTTAATAACACAGGCGTTTTGCTGTTTCTCATGTTCCTTGGACTAACATTAATGCACCTTGGCATTTCAGTCTAATCTTGACCATTTTTCTAGCTAAACTGTGTACAAGTGTTCCTCAAACAGTATCACTAGTTTCACTACTGTTCCAGTCAACATTTGTGTTCTCATTTTCTTTGCCTTTTTGTTTCACTCCTTGCTATATGTCCACCTATTGCAATATACTCTCTCATCAATATTGCTCTTCCTGTGTATTAAACAAAAAAGCATAGAGACAAATATGGTACAAGATTTTCTCAAACTTTCACTCTATTTCCTAGACTAGGGCCTCATTATTAATTGTGCTACCTTAATGCCAGAAATCAGTCTCTCAGGCATTCAGGAATCATTTCTCCCTGGAGGATGGCTCTCCTTTAGGGAATGCCTCTCAGTGGTTATGCTTTCCGAAAATCTCACCAACTATATGAGCCCCAGGACTCTTACTGCCTCTGGGCAAACAAGAAATCCCACCAAGTACACCTGAGCTTCACTTACTGATCTTTCTTACTTTCCTTATCACAGCACAGGTATTTTTAACCTTCTCTACTAGGATTCTGGCAGTAACACTTGTCCCCCCAATGAAGGTCAACCACCAGATTTCTTCACAGGACGGTCCTTTGGTCTTCATGGTGGAATTCAGGACTAGATGTAAAAGTACCGGGAAGATGATATCAAGAAGAAGAAGAAAAAAAAAAGAAAATTAAAGAAAGAAAGAGAAAAAAAGAAAGAAAGAAAGAAGAAAGAAAGAAAAAGAGAGAAAGAAAGAAAGAAAGAAGGAAGAAAGAAACAAAGAGAAAGTAGGAGAAATAGCAGAGGGAGAGATAGGGCCCTGGAGACATGCTGTTAAAAAATTATATTTAGAATCTCTGAGTCTCCAAGGAACAGCAGAGGCAGAAGTCAATTCTACTACCTCAAAGGGAGATTTCCAAATACCATACCCAGTGGGAAATTACACAAACCTTACTCCCTATGTCCTTGCAGCTCCCATGATCTTTTCCATTTCATAAGGTAATTGTGAATCTCTACCACTGAAGGTTGGCAGTCTTTCCATGGAATGTGGTAGTATAACAAATGTTATTTGCGTACATGTCTAATCCAGTGATTTAATATATCTGAACAAAATTTTGAATCTCTATGCCAAAGGAAGTTCTGCAATTTCACATTTGTCTTTCTTAAGAAAAAAACCCAAACAAACAAAAAATCAAAAACAAAAAATCAAAACAAACCATAGAAAGTCTCAGTGAAAAATTGATCATTTTAGGTCAATCAGAATGTTTTGTATGTATCTTAGTTTTAGTGTTACATTATACTGTAGTTCCAAAGAGAAAAAAAGAAACCAAGCAAAACATTATAAAAAAGCCTTTCAACCTCCTGGAAGTGTTGATGTGTTTTCTGAGTGAAATTTCATCAAATGGGGCACATTTCTACAGACCCTGAAGCTTTCATAAAATCAGCCTTTACAAATGGAAAATTCTTATACTAAAAAAAATAGTCAAATACATCTCCTGTTGAGTTTCTAACCTTCATCACTAGAAGTACAATCTCTGTCACTTGTGTCACTAAACAGCCTTCTAGGTGCGAGTGGTAACAATCTCAGCAGTTCCTCTGGCCAGACACTCAAGAGAGCACGCTCAAATTCATTTGGTTTCACATCTGTGACCTGCTGAAATCTGCAGGTACACAGCCTGTCTTTAAAGAGCCTGTGCAAGATACCTTCAAAACACAATACCTTTTGCTAGATTTGAACTTGCTGTATGAGGTGAAATTTCTGCTGGAAATGTTTGCTTGCTTCTGATACACTGCAGGGCAGCAGAGGATGAAGAGTCATCACACCGAGACCTGCTCTGCCACAGGAGCAGAGGAAAATGTACCCACCAGCCACTCGGCAGCCCCAGGGAAAATCTCTGAGTAACAGGAAAGTTTTCTGAAGGAAGGAAATGATAGCTTCAGCTTCCTTTGAAAGCCACTGTCTTCCTCTGTCTCCAGGACAAGCACAGATCTGGCTCAATTCCTCTCTTTGGCTTTCCCAGGTAATTTCCACTGCATGACTGATGTTGTATTTCTTCTCTTGTATTTCTGAAATTATTCTTCTCTGTTGCGCAGTTACTCTCACCTACATTTCTGGAGAGTGATAAACATGTTAACAAATGCAGCTCTCTGCCTATCAAACCTAAAAATCACGAAAGCTGCAAGTTCAGAAGATCAAACTACAAATCCTTGCTGCTGCGATGCAGCAGATGAAGGGCTTTGAAATACAGCAGGTGCATTGGATAGTTATAATCTGGTTGAAACATTTGGGATGTTCATGCATCAGATCTATCCTCCCCACTCAACAGATATGGACAACCTGGGAAAAGGTCTTGGATATAATCCACTGCCTGCTTTTGTCACAGAGACCTTTCTTGCTTCATTCAGTGGCAATGAAGACACTTGTTATCTTCAAAGTGTTGCACTTAGGTCAGCTGTGGTCTAGTATCAGTGAAGAGTGAGTAGGACAGAAAATTGGTTGCTATCTAGGAACTAATGAATGGACCATCAGAGAGATCACTACAGCGTGCGCTTGGCTGACCATCGTGGATTAGCAGAAGGATTAATTACAGTATGGACAGTGGGATTTGCCCATGTAAATACAGGGACATGAGCTGTAGAAATTTGCATCTGGGGAAGCCATTCTAAGCTCCCCCTGTAAGTCAGTAAAGCTCTAATCAATATAACTAACACTGTTTAAGGTGCAGTTCATCTCATCCTAAAATAAACACCTATGTTTTATCTGCTGAAGCACTCTCCTCAGTATCCATTAACAATAATGGCATGCAGATGTCTAGGGGGGGTAAATCTAGGACAGAGACACCTGTGCTGTAGATATCCATCGCTAAGTGATACAAGTTCTCCCTCGCATTCCCTTCCAAGCTATAAATGGGGCTCTGTTAGGCAGCAAGAAATAGGCTTGTGTTATCTGTGCACAATTTGTTGGGGACTTTGCTTCTATATCCTCTTGTAGCTAATGGTCTGTTCCATTAATTCTTAAGGTTAAGGTGACCTTGCAAAGCTAAATAAGTGCATTTCTCAAATAGCACACAGCAAATATATGTATGCACACATTTAGATAGTCCTGAAAGAAATTAACCCTACCTCTCTAACTCATTTCCCACTTTCCTTTCAGTTGCAAGATAATCCACTTAAATAGAGTTCTCAACCTTTTTACAGGCATGAAATAACATGAAAAAGATGGAAAAACCAAATTGGTTAGTTCCTTTCCCGTTCATGGAATTAAAAGTATAATTATTTCCTCGTTAAAGCAAAAATTAAATATTTTCTAGGCTTTCATCCTTTTTGTCTTCATTATACTACCTCTTGAAATAAAAAAGAAAAATGAAACTTCATAAAAATAAACCAAAATTGATGCAAATAAAATAATTGGCAGGGCATGAAAATACTGCTTGTATCCTGGAGACAGACTACGTTGTCGGTCATTTCTTAATTTTCAATCTATTAAGATGATTTCCTGTGACTGTGGCTTTTTTTCTGGCAGCCATTCCATGGGGTGGAAGGGAGTACTTTTGGGTTTTCTTTTCTTGATCAGGAAAGAAAAACACGTGTCAGGTCCATTTCCAAGAAGTCTAGAGACAGAGATCCTGGTCTCTGAGTCCGAGTGTGTGGAAGGGAGCAGATCAAGTAAATTTGCAAATCCAACTTTCACATCACTGTAGTATCTGCTCAACAGCACCTTTATTGTATGTCTCCTATGAGAAGACAAGGTTTAAGGTAACACTGCACACACAAAACATTCCACACAGAAAAATCTCTGCACCACCAACACACCCTAACTTGGACCCAGGTCTGGTTCTGAACTTACAGCAAAGTCACAGCAATTTGTGAGCAGTCTAAATCTGGATGTATATGAGTTTCTGTGGCCAGACTGACAGCCACATGGGGATTTCCTTCATTGGTTACTTTCTTCCCTTGCTTGTGACACTTCCCCCTTGCTCCTCTTGATGAGCAGGAGACATTGGTATAATCAGTCAAGGCTATTAGATGTACCTGCCGAAGTTTATAACTAAACTGTCTCAGTTTGAAATGAACAGCATGTCTTCAAAAGTGTCAGGAGTGATGTAAGGCCAAATGAAACTGACTTTAGAACCACAATGAAATTTTCATCTTAATTAAGATAAAAACACTTGTCTAAAATTCCAACTGCTCCACCTGAAATCATTTTAGAAAACTTTGTAAGTCTGAAAGTGGAAAAGCTCTTTGGCCTCTTCACCTTTGCTATTTTTTCCCTTGCTTCTAGTCAGAACCAAATATGATAGTGTGCAAAAGTTTTATCTAAAAGCAAGAATTATCAGATGTTCTCAAACTAAAATTTCCTGCCTGTGATCAGAACCTGGCATAGCTGAGCAGGCAAAATGCTCCTCCATCACTGTTCATCCCTCCACCTCCGACACATACTATTCCTCTGTATGCATACGTTTGCATGTGTCCATGACTTTCCAATGACTTTGAGAATCCAAATTATTATTATTATGTAGATATCTTGTGTATATTTCCCAAAAGTATGTTGGGAGTTGTACACAAACTTCCCTGGAAACTGTATATTTTCCACAATACTTGTCTTGTGTTCACCTCCACCTATGCAGAGGGAGAACTAAATCACAACTTGCTATTAAGGTATAAACCCTTGGCGATCAAGTAAAAGGGACTCTCTATTAGCTTTGTTCTTCAGGAATCTCTCTGCCTTTCAGCCTTGTATCAGATGATAGCAACAGCTCCTGTTCTCATCTGAACCACTGTCAGGCATAAATTAGCCAAGCTGATGTTGCTGGCTGAATCTGATTTCTGTATCAGATGCATTTGATAATGAGACAGTTTTCTTACTATCTGCTGCATGTCATTAGGGGCTGGCATGGTCTGGATGATAGTCTTGAATGAGAGAAGGAGGAACTGGGTTCCACAAGCAGCTCTTGCCATGGAGATGAGATCCAGCTCTGCAGGAGGTACTTCATCTCCCTGTGTCCTTTCTGTCCTGCACAGCAGTCCCAAATGAAAGCTAAATGGTTTTCTACCACATTTTCAGTTTTGTAGGTCACAAATACTAAATAAAGAGCACATCTGCTTACAATAATGCCCAGTTCTCTCTGTTCTTGGTTTTCTGAGGGGTCAAATCACTTCCACACTCAGCATTATACACAAGAGAGAGATTAATACCATAGCTATATCTACAACATACAGCAACACAGACTTACACAGAGCAGCTTGAAAGGAATTGCTATAGGTTGGAGAAGAAAGTTTAACCAGGGTGGTGAGTGGAACAAATGAACCAGTGAGGAGGCAGGTTCTTTCCATTCCACACAGTTTTAGAGGTAGCACAGGGGTCTTTTACTGTACCATGTTAGAGTATATCACTCACCCACAGCCATTCCTCCAGCTCCCCACTCTCTGTGAGGTTCCACCTTTTTAAGCCTTTTCAGCAGTCAGGACTAAAACCATTGGGGTGAACAAGTAAGGTTTTAGTAGAACGACACATGTTAGCATTTTATGAAACCTCATGTGGCCTCTGGTCTTGGAGCAGAGGCCATGTGGTCCTTCATGGACACTGGGCACTGGGAGAGAAGTCATTGTGGACTTGTCACAGCTTCTGAGATCCCAGGTCCAAAACTTCCTAACTGATCCTTCAACCAGTCAATAATGCAGCTTCCTGCTGCCCACTACCTCTTGTCTGACCTACTGGTGGTGACCACCAAAATTGCGAATAGTTTACAACTCAGCTGTCTGGAAAAACACTTAAGAATAATTTTTATGGGGCTACACCCTCTACACTTCACAAGAAGCAGCTCTGAACCTTTAGCTGCACTTCCCTTCGGGAGCTGTGATTTCTTTTGGATTCTCAGAGCCATAAACTGGTGACTTTTTTGCAGCATGTAACTCATGAAGGAAGACAAGTCATCACCACTCAGTGCAGATCTGGGGCTTGAGACTATTTGGCTATTTAGTGGAACCATGCTAACTCAGCAGGCAGAGCTGTTACCAGCTCCCTTGATAGGATGTCCTTTGTGTCAGTCCACAGTAACCCCCTCTGGCCTGCTGGAAAAAAAGCATCAACCTCTTCTGGAAACCACACTCACATCTCAGTGGAGCTGCACCTAGAGAGCCAGGGTCAAAGCCCACCAGAGACTCGGGAGCCTGGGAGGGAAAAAAAGAGATCTCTGAGGCATCTGAGCAAGCAAGACCTAAACCAATCCAGCTCCCTGGATGCAACCATGTTTTCGCACTGACCTTGTTCACGGCTACTGTCATTTGGAAGTGCAGAAGGTAGTGCAAAGGCAGAAAGAGGAGATGAAAGAGGTGACAAAGTAGAAGGGTAGAAAACTGACAAGCAGAGTGAAGGCTAGAAATATACCCCAAATGGTCTGGGGCAGACCTTTTTACAGTACCAGGTTTTTCAAATCTCCTAGAGCAGGAAGAAGCAGATAGGCATAGCAGATTGAAAGGTGGGACCTAGACACTGACAAAACTACTACACTCTTTATGAAGCATGTAGCAAGTGGCAAATATATGAAACTCCAGGGAACTTATACTCCAGTCTCATGTCCTTCTACTGCATTTCCACTCCTTCAGCACTAATAGCCTCCAAACTCTTCAGGAAACTATACTGGACAGATGATCAGCCAAACCACACCAACTACTGTGACAGGTCAAGAGATGAAAAGGCTGAGAGAATTGCTCAAGTAGTAAATCCCAAATGAAGCTTAGCAGAGAAGTCAGGAGACATTCAGGTGGTTCTCAGACTGAGACCCTGCCTCCTCATGCTATTGGAGAACAAGAAACATATCAATGGGCAACTAATAAAACCTGTTTTCTTATGTTAGGGTGCTAAAGGTCCCTAACTTTCTGTATATACATTGCCTATAGTCTGTTGATGCGTCATCTATTTTTTCCTTTTTATTTTCCCTCTCCTCATTCTGACCCGTATTTCACATTCACTCTATTTGTTTTTTGCTCTAGCTTATTCCCAACTGCCTTTTCACCTCATTTTTTCAATAGCTGTTTTCTCTCTCTCACCAATCTCTCTGCTTTTTCCTTTCCTAAGGGGAGTGTGGACTGGGAAACATCTGAATTAAAATGTGTGCACATCTGATGCATGCAAGAGCTTGATACAAGGCATGAGAAGTTTGCCATATCCCTAGCGATTAGCTCTTTGACTGCCATCTTTCTAGCAGCAGGATTTTCTTCAAGAGGAAGTACATGGTACAATCAGCTCAGTTAAGGGAAATTAAATGAATTTGGGATTGATAAAAACCACACACAATCAAATTCTGAAAGAGTGAAAGGAGACGCATCTTTGGTATCCGTCCTGACTCAAATTGCTTTTCAGCAGTGAAAGTAAAACATATCCTGTTTACAAAACACAGGGAAAAGAAAAACAGAGCATGATGTATCCTGGACAACTAGCATTTAAAGACATAAACATGTGACTAATGCAAATTCAAAAGAGTTCTTTTATTTCATACAAACAGTTAATTACTAGTGTCAGGCAGTAGACCAAACAGCGCAGAAATTGTCTACTTATTGAAATTAACTGAAATGGAAAGAAAATAAAGAATGAGAAAGAGAGAAAAAAATAAGTATTTTTTTTAATACCTGATAATGAATGTAATGCTGTAAATTAGAGATAAAGAACCCTGTTCTGCCAAGAGTTACACCAGTGTGTAACAGGGGACATAGCTGGGCCCAACTGATGCTGCAGGGATTTTTGCTGACCCACTGCCATCACTCTGTTTTCATTTTGTTTTCCCCTCTCTTGCCCTCCCCCAAGGCAAAATTCCTGAATCAGCTGTATGCAATCAAAGCATTCTGCCACCATACAAGCAAAATGGGGAGCTCTTGAACACTCTCATGGCAAGCTGCCCACATCCCACTAGTATATTTTAGCTGTCAGGTGGATTAAATATCACTCTTTAAACAAACTCACGAAAATGTAAGAGCCCTGCCATTTTGTCTTTCTCAAGATGAGTTTTCTGTTGCAGACTAAAGGTGGGCAAGAACAAAGTTTATGTCATTAAACACTCAATGGTCTAAAAGCCAGATATTCAGGAGTTTAGCATCCAGTGAGTGACGCAGTAAGGGTTCTTCCAAAGGATTCAGCCCCTATTAGGCCCTGGCAGGAAGCAGCCAGGTTTTTGGATGCTCTCTAACTTTAACTCAGGTGAACTGCAAGTGCAGAGGGCTTCATAGGACCCTGCAGAGCTCAACAACTGTGTGGACAAACAGTGATGCCAGAAAGCTGACACTGACCGGCAATCATGTGTCTTTCTTTAGAAATACCATAAATATACCAAAAATACCATAAAACTAGATTGTTTAGTATTTTTCTGCAGATCCCATAGTCAGACACTGACAGCTCAAATGCAGCTATCACTGATTTTGGGCTCGATTTAAGTCACTTAGACATGCTACCTAGGCATGTCTTTCCATGCCTGGAGGAGCTGGGGACTACTTTAAAAAATTGCCTCGGTACTGTCTCCAACTCAACATCCGGCCATGAGCCTGACATTCTCCCCTGAGCCTGCAGAAGTCCTTAAGGACATCATGTTCACCACTGCTGGACAGCCCATGAATGTGACAGTCCCCTGCCTCCTGCCACAGGCCTGCCCGACCAAATCAGACTTTGATGTTAGTCTGTGGTGAGATGGAGTTTTCTGTGTCCCAAAGGAAAGCGAAACTTACTTGAAGTTACAGGCTTATGGTCTCGGAATCTTTCTGCTTCAGCTGATATATTGTCTAAATCTAAAACTTATTTAAAAACCTGTCTGGATGCGACGGCTTTTAATTAATCTTCTCTTAGTTTTTATACTATATAGTACCTTGAAGACGCAAGATCAATCACTGCTGTATTGTAATGTAGAGTTGGGAGACAGAAAGATAAATGAGCTATCAAGTTTAGCATTTTGATAGCTAAGTTTAATTTTAACTAGCTCGGGGAACATACTGTAGATAGGTGGATAAAGTCACGAAATGGAGCTTTTGTCTTTAAGACCCAACCTAAAGTCCATCATAAAGGAATAAAACAAGTTCCTTAATGTCTGCTTAGTCTCATATGGACTTTTCAAAAAAATAAACAATTGCTGAAAATGAGGAACATCATCAAACAGCCAAAATAAGAATCACACAAATCTTACGGTATGTGACTATATTTGGCACCTTTCATCTGCATATTCTACAGCTTCCACCATCCAAAGGCTCATTCATAAAGGCATTGGGACCATTTCCAATGCATAATATTAGGCATACATGAGAGCTGTGGCAGAAACAGGTCTCAGTACTTTATAAGGAGGGGTAAATACACTGTCAGGCACATGATGAGGAAGATAGAGGAAGTTTATCACTCAAGGGTACAAAATGAATCAGCAGCAGAGCAGGCAGCAGAACCAAGGAATCCTGACTCATCATTTATTCCATCCATGAGGCTTTCCACAGCATTGCAAGTAATTGATATAACAGCCAACCAAGTCATTCATCCTTTCGAAAGTGCCCATTCGGGGATGAGGCACATTCAGGTCCTTATGCCTTTTATGACTCACAGTGACTCAAATTCTGATGTGTTTCATGGGGTCCATCATAGAAACTTCAATTTCTGTGTTTTCTGCTTGGTCCATTGTAATCATTCTCATTCTAATTCATGCCATACATCCATCACAGTGACGACTTCCAACGTGCTCCACCCAGTCCTACTGCAATGACTAACACTAATGCACTGCACCAGGCTGTGAGGAATTTCCATCATGCATCATTTTAAGATCACATTCTCTTCAACAGGAAGCTCGGATTAAGGCAGTTCTTGTCCACACAGTTGCTCTGAATCTTAACTCTGGCCTTTTTCCATTAGATCACTAAAAAGGTTGAGCAGGGAAGCTAAAAAAAAGGCAGCTCTCTTTCTGTCTGCATTTCCAAGGAATTTATAAACACCCATCAGTCAACTTTTCCACAGGCTGGATGAAAATTTCTTTTTCCCAGAGGTATATTCTGATACACTGGAATGAGAATTAGTGAAATTCACAAAAGCCAAAAGAAATGCTGAAATCATTGCTTCCTGTTCTCTCAGGTCTAGTGTAACAGTTGGATTTGGGGTATTTTTTGGTTGGGGGAACAACATACCTGTACATACTTTCTCACGTAGTAAAGAAAGTAGATGCAATTGGCATGACTGATAATTATATCTCACCCAAATAATTAAGTTTATGGTTACTGTGCTGATACTGAGGCTCTGAGCACACAGTTAATAACACATAGCATCCGTTATTTTACCAACGGGTTGAAAATGCTGTGGCTATGTGACACAAAGACCCAGCCCCAGTATTAATTCATTCAGCTGGTTGAAGATTTGTCCAGAATATTTTGATGATTTAACTTTGCTCCAAAGGACTCTATATGGTATAAGATACCATCTGTCCTCCACTATGTGGCATTAAGCCAGTATTAAAGAAAATAAATTAAAAAAATAAACTTCTGTAGCTTCTGGTTTTGCTAATTCAACAGACAGGTATATTTTTGCCCATGCCCAAGCCGCTTCAAACATGTAACAGGAGCTAGTGCATCAGGGCACATGGCCTCAGAGTTGAGATGCTGTTTTCTTCCCATCTCACTCCATATGCTTGTCAGTGCAAGATTATGTGCTGCTCTTGCATTGGTACAGGGATTTTAGCCAGTGTGTTCCATGTTGTGGTGTGTAATGTTGTAGCTTTGGGACTGCAGACATCCTGGGAGGACTTGTGCCAAAAGAGGGCTTGTGTTCTGCAAGAGCAGGCTCTCATTATTAGAGCCCAATGCATAGTGAAGACGTGCAGGTCAACCATTTTTAAAAGGTTAGAAATAGAATATGACTCTGGCCATTTTTATACTCTGTTTATACCCGCTTTAGAGAGCCCTCACACGTTCAAAGTCCCATTGGAACAAGAGTTCACAGGGAGTAAATCTCGGGCCTGTAGCTTAGAACCACTTAATCACACAACAGACTTCATTTCTGGCAGAAGTAATTAACAAAGGTTCACTCATCTAATCAGGGAACAAAGGCACGGCTCTGTCAGCTCATTGACCAATCATGCCACCTGAATATTGAATCATGAATATTGACTACTCACAGCAAAGGGCCTGCAGGTAGCTCCCACACCAAAATACGCATAAACTGAGGCTGCAGGTCAGTCGATGCAAATCCACAGAGTAAAACAACTACTGCTGAACACAGAGAGCTGGCAAACAGGGGAGCCAAGGGTGGGGGGACAAAACAAAGCAGCTAAATTTGCCAGCCTGCTTGGCTGAGTATAAAACAGAGTGCAAGAGTGCAAGAAAAAGGGAGTGGAAAGAAGGGTTGGAAAAGAGGATGCTCCCTGCAGTGTGCTCTTGACAAATGCTGCCCAGAGGAAAGTTTAGGAGTGTGGGAGCACTTGGGTTTCAACAGGGCATGTCAAACAGCAGTGAATTCTTGTCTAAAAGCCCATCTTGCAGACTCTACACCATGTACCAATCCTCCCAGACAGAGCATTCCTCATTCACTTCCCTTTTCCATATGCTTGTTTTGACCGGTGCCAAGCAAGGGCATTCTGCCAAAGCTGATTTCTTCTGCCCTGCTTGGGAGCTTGCTCCTTTGCACTGGGTTCAGGCTTCCTTTTTCATACTGAGGTGCACTCTGCTGTGGTATGAGAAAAGTGTGGGACAGGGAGGTGGCTGTGGCTCCGTACTAGGTTATTCTGGTAATGGCTAGGGGCAGAACTGAGGCTGAGCATCCTGAGACACTGAGAAAGTTCCCATTCAGATCATAGCCTCACACCATGCTCCTGCCTGTGCAGTATAATGAATAATAGCCCCATCATCCAGACACCTTTTTTAGGGGGGATCCAGCAAAAACGGAACCAAAATGAAGAGCTCAGGCTCATTCTAATTTATCATGTAAGCCTGACTCCCAGACAAACAGTCTTCAGAAAGAATTCACACCTTCAGAAAGCAGCCGCAACCCTGTTCATGGACTTTAAAAACAGAAACAAATCTAAGCAAACCCTGAAAGAGTTGGAGTGAAACAGTGCAATAGCTTGTTCAATTCAAAGGGAAGTCATTTAAGCAATTCTACCATAGTGATGCCAACAGAAAACTGATATGAAAGAGAGTAATAGAGTGTAAAAAGCTAAATAGAGAATTTAAGTTTATACATCCAAGTATAGCAGGGTAGGCAATGAGAAATTCTAAGGCTAACCCAGTCTTGCAGTCAAAACACTACGCAGAGAAGCTGTAGATCTGCGATTTATTTTCAGACCTGGCACAGTTTTTATTAATGACTTGAGCACCATCAGTACACCTTGTTCTAAATCTTTATTTCCTTAATCATGAGAGAGAGCAATAATGCCAATAAACTACTTCAGAAGAAGTATGAAGGACATGGTAACATTTGCAAGATGTTCAGACACTAGTTTGACTGAGGAGACGAGAAAAGGCAGGAAAACAGGGTCCTCTTCTGTGAGGACACAGTCAAGCATGATAGAAGGTGTCCAGCTGCCCACACAGAGAGAGACAACGTTGGATCCAGCGTGGCTGCTGTTGGTCATGCAGGGTAAAACCTGTGGAGAAATCTAGTTGCCAGTCTGGGTTTGCCAAATTGCTCAGCTACTCAGCTGAGGCCCAGGTGTTTATCTGACTTAGGCTGTAACACGTTGGGTTACATTCAAGGTCAGGAAGACTTCACAAGAGGAATTAACTGAATGCACAAATGAATCTGCAAAGCCAGGAGACCAGGCCAAACTGAGAGGGGAACCAGGGAATCAACGCATTTTTTAAAACCAAAAAACTTCCTCCCAGTTCTTTTCCACCCTCACCCCAAATGTTATATAGGAAGACCAAAGCAGAATCTGATGTAGAGATGATTATGATGGAGATTGTCAGGCCTGTGCATCTCTCCAGCCCTTTCCAGCAATGACCTGTGATAGTAAAGAAATAAGCTGAGAACTAAGAGTTTCATAGTAAAGAGATGTGAAGAGTAAATTAACTCACCAGAGTAACCCACCAATCTCCTCTAGGATCACAGGATCATAGTATCATAGAATGGTTTAGATTGGAAGGAACCTCAAAAATCATCCAGTTCCAACCCCATGCCAAAGGCAGGGACACCTTCCATTGGATTGGGTTGCTCAAAGCCCCATCCAACTGGGCCTCAAACACTTCCAGGGATGGGGCATTCACAGCTTCTCTGACTAACCTGTTCCATTGCCTCACCACCCTAACAGTAAAGAGCTTCCTCCCAATTTATAACCTAAACCTAATCTCTTTCAGTTTAAAGCCTTTCCCCCTTGATCATTCCTTCTATGGGAGGGTGTCTGCATGAGTATGTGTATGTAGACAAACACTCCTCTCATGAGGCTGTGAAATCAGGCAATTAAAGGGATGTAACAGATCTCACCTGTATGGAAAGAATAATTTCCTATTTTCTACCTCCCAAGAATCTCTCCTCTTTTACCTCTTCCAATGTTTCTGTTTATTGGAAGGAACAGTGTACTTTATTTATCACTTCTCCTCCTGCTCTCATCACTTCAGCTACTGAGGGCACACGGATGGCAATTCAGTGTCCTGTGCAGCAGTGCAGCTGGCTTGTGCCAGTCTCTGAATCAGTGCAAAGACGTGGCCAAGACGGGAGAATGTTTCCCAGAGTAGTTGCAGCTGCCCCTTTGCAAAAGATACACTGAGGCTTCCACATGAAGACTTCACTACTATAGGCTTATGTTTCTTGGTATACCAGTCATAACTGTTCCTGAGGTCAAAGGCAACATAGCACCTTCCTTCCAGAGTGAGAAGAAGTCGCAGTTACTTCTCCCAGGTGATTACTCAAACAAGGGAACTGCTCAAGAGCTTTAATTGCTAACAGCAGCTCGGCTTCTCCAGCACAGGGCAGTGAACGTTGATAGAGTAGTTATAACAGTTTGCACTCCTCTGCCTCGGAGCAACAGAGCTTTTCTCCTTTTGAGGTATCACAGGAAGAGAAATGAGGTAAATGAGAAGGGGCACCGTTTGCAAAAGAAAATGAGAGATTAGGATAGATGAACAATAGCAGAAAAGACACATTGATTATCTCAAATCGCCTGGCAGAGGAGATTAGACAAAGAACAAATTTAAACATTCAGGGAGAAGGAAAAACAAGGTTAGTACTCTGCCTTGCTCTCCCTTGCTGGCCTTCATCTCCTGCTTGCCTGATGTAGCATGAGTGCTGCCACATTGCTGTGGACCAGAGAAATCCCAGTGCTACATGGAGAAGGCAAGCAATGCCAAAGGTATGGCAAAGGAGCTGGAAATGGGTACCAATGGGGAGTCATAGGTTTTCCTTGGGGTGAGAGAGGTGGGACAGGTCTTGCAACAGCAGTGCTATGTCAGCCAGGTCTCTGCCACGGCTGTTTGGTACCAGCCAGGATGGCAGTGGGGAGTCTGGTCTCCAGCTGTGCTGGTCTCTCATGTTCACAACAGGACTGTGTCAGCCCTGGGTTACCCACACATCAGAGTACCCAGAAAGTAGAGGAGAAGCCATGTCTTCTTGTCAGCTGTCTGCTGCATGCCAAGGTAGGGCAGTTCAGAGGCACAGCTGGAGATGGCGTGGAAGGGAAGGACAGAGCTGCAATGTTTTTCAAGGATATAGCAACCTTCATAGCCAATCAAACCAATTGTCCAACTCTTGTAACACCTTCTCTCAGGCAGTGGCTATGGGCATTAAGGACAGATGTAAAACACTTAAAATGCGAAATAACTAATATGTCCACTGGGGAAGTTTTGTTATAACGCCAGGCAGTTCGTGGTTGGATTTATGCCCTGAATCTCAAGGGCTGATATTTCTTATAAATTTTTTATTTTCTTTAATGTAACTGTGAATATTCTCACTATCCACAAATATACCTTCCTTTTCTTTTTCTCTTTTTTTTTTTGGTAAGGCCATGAGCTCAGTGGGTGACACGCTGCAGCAGGGAGTTCCACAGTTTAATGGGGTACTATAAAAAAAAATTCTCAATACTTCCATATCTACATTGGCTTTTGATTCAAAGGATACGCTTTTGTCCCAGTACTGAGAACCTTTTTAAATATTATAATTTATATACTTTTAACATACTCCTTCTTATTCATCTCTTCTCTGAACAATATCTTCCTTCATCTTTTTCAGTTTCTCCTTATCTGAAAATCCTTCCAAGCCTCTAGACCATTTTCACTGCCTATCTCCAAGTTCTGCTATATTCTTTTCTTTAAAAAAAAAAAAAAAGCTGATGAGAAATTAGCTAAGTATGAAAGGTGAGGGTTTATCAGTGAGTTTATAATGGTATTATATCTTTAATGGTAATTTCTGTCCTATGCTGTAGATATTTATTCTATGCATCTAGCTATGCTAAGTTCAAGGAAAGATGGGGGGTTCTAACTTCTCTGAATAAGCATCTTTGTACAACAGCTCTCTCCTTCAGTTTCTCATGCCTGTGAATACAACTGCCATCTTCTGTCTTAGTGTATGTTATCAGGCTGTGTTTCTTGTTGGGAATTATCATCAGAATCATGACCTGGTAGGTTTATATAGCTGCCCAAGTCCTATCAAAGGAGAAGTTGAAACATTTTCTGTTATTTTTAAATATAGCCTTGTGTCGCCTTGTTTAACTTTAATGTTCTGTTTAATGCATCTCTCTGTAGTCATCTAAGGAAATGCTCCACAAAGAAAAAAAGCACTGAGAAAACTTGCTGGGTTTTTTTCCTCTGTTCAGTTCTGCTCTGAAGTGATGTTCAGAGAGGAAGGATTGCCTGGGTGATAGGACTAGTGCAAAGCCTATGGTAGAAAGAGTCAAGTCCCTGCACTGCACTCCCTTCACCTCCCTCATGCGATCTTGTTACTAGCAGAGGTTATGGGTAGGCAATCACAAGTGATCGAGTTTCTGATGCTTAGCTAGTTACTGTTCATCAGCTGAACCACAGAAGCAAAGGTGTCCATACTTCATATCCTTAGAGACAGCAAAATAAAATCTCTTCACTGAAACTACCTTCTAGGAGCACACCAAAGGGCAATTAAAGCTGGCCAGCTCTCACTCAGCTATGAAAGCACATCCATTCTCTCAAGGTTTCTGCACCTGCAACGATTCCTTAAGTCACAAGAGAGTGGGGAGGAAGCAGCAGGAAAAAACTGTAAGGTACACGTATAGAATAATCTGTCACAGCACTGCAGCCACATGGCTACGTGTCTATTGCATGCCCGAGAATACAAAACAGCAGCAGCTATGGCACCACACAGAAAGGTGGCCTCTCTGATCTTAGGTCCTCCTTCTCTCTTCCTCTCAATAAACCTCATCTGGGGTCAGCTAAAGGGTGAGCCCAGCCATATGGACCAAAAAGAGAAGATGTAGTGGGGGAGGTCTTGGAGCCAGGACAATGTTCCAATGTTCCTGACACTGCCACAGGAAGGATGGCAGCAAGGACATGTGCCAGGATAGAGTGGCACCAGAACATGCACCTCCATTGGGTGGTGTGCTAGCTGGAGCAGACACTGCTGCTGAGAGAGGCAAGCCCCACATCCCCCAGGAAAATGCACAGGCAAAGTAGGCAGCATGTCTAAGGTCAGTGCTTGGTTAAGGTAGTGCAACAACCTGTTTTGGCTATATTTAAAGCCAGCTCTGAGCCGCCATGACACAAGTGCTGTTTGGTGTGAAAAAGAAATAGAGTTAACAAACATTGCTAATAGGAGGAGGAAATAAAAAGAACCTTCTCCTTATTGTGACACATTGCTGTATTATTTTCAGGGCTAGTTTTTTTGCAGGTTTGGAAATAAACTCTGAGCTGTTTTGCAAACCCTTCATATTCACTGCAAACATCTTATTTTATTATCTGCCTTTTTGTTGTTGGTCTTCTTTCTTCTTCCTCCTCCTTTTATTTTTTTTTTAATCCATTCAACCATTTATTGGAACTTCTATTCTCCAGTGTGCATTTCTTCTTTGCTACACTATCTCCTGCTTTTCACAGATAAACACCTCACACCTGGGAGACAGGCTCCTCTAATTAGTATTAAAACCTGAAGTTTTTTTCCACCCCTCTTTGAAGCTTTCTAGGATGCCTTTTCATGAATAATAATGCTCTCAATTCAACATAATGCAACGTTCAATCAAAAGATGCTGTAGCAATCACTTTCCAACAAGGAACATTGGCCTTTCCTCTTCTTCTGTACAGCTGATGATGAGGCAATAAAAAGTCCAGCCTGGAAGAAAGATGTGCTCAGAAGTTGTGGTTTCCACTTATGGCAGACTGTGGCCCTCGAGATGCTCTGTGCAGAAGGTTCAGTGTCATTTGTCATCTCTCCAGCTCCCCATTGCCATTCTGTGACACGACAGGAGTTCTGGCTGCCTGATGCCCTGTCAAATAAATCCCTTTAGAACAGCAGTTCCCTCTCAGCCAGCCAGCCCCCCTGCACAGCATGGGACACCCACAAATCTTTTCCTTCTTCTCTGCAGATCACTTCTGGTTTAAGTCCCAGACTGCTGCATAAGTGATGCCAAATGTGCTGCTGCCTGCAGAAGACACCAAGGTCCCAGGCACTATGAATGCACATGCTGTAGACCATTTCCAGTGGAGACTTCCTTCACAGAAATTCACAGAATCTCCTATCTTTCCACAGAACATGTAGGTTTCAATGGATGGAAAAATCAGCATTCTTCAACAAGAAGCTGTTTCCTGACAGTTTTACTAATCACTTCTATTCAGAAGCCAGCTATGGTCACAGCCTCTGCTCCCTGAAGCCAGACAAGTAGTACCACAAACTCCATACGTGGTACTGCCAACAACCAACAGGGAACTACTGCAGCCATGGCTACATAACATCTGCCACAACATAAGCCATCTAGTCCTACAATCATTAGGATTATTTTTTCTTATATTAACATTCTAAAAGTGAATTTCTTTGCTCTGTGTTTGCATGTACACACAAATGCACAGAGAAATTTTTGCAGATGCATGCTAAAATGTTGACAGAGGAACTCGAACGCTGTTGTAGCAACATCTGTAACTTGGCACCCTGGCATGGGAATCAGTTCTACTATCTTTGCTCTTGAGTGAAGTTCAAAGGAGCTTCAGCCTTCCCTTTTCTGCCAAATATCATTACAATTGCTATTTCAGTTCCACTCAGCTGCTCCCAAAAAGCCCATTTCATGAATAAGACTTTACATTGCTATACATAGCACCACTGAACTCTGTTGGGCAAGCTGGAAAGCACTACTAAGAGTGATAGCAGTTAACCAATAGATATGTTTTAGAATAAAATAACTGAAGAGAGTGTTCCAATGTCAGTGCCAAGCAGGGCAGAGGCACTGACAGTTTTTATGCCCACAACAGCTTCTGAAGGCTCTCTCAGTTTCCTACTGCAGCTGATCTCAACTAGCCATATTGAGGTACTGCCATAAAGGACTGAAGAAAAAAAACCTTCCCAGTGTCAGATCCCACCTTCTCTCTCTTGCAAGTCAGCTAAAACTTCTGAACAGCAGGATATGTCCTACGTTTTCTAGTCAGTCCATAAGCACATTCCTACTGATTCCAACAGATGTCTAAGAGATGAAGAAATCATTTGGGACTCTGGATTTCTCCATGGACAGGTCCTTCAGAACTACACAGCCAAGTGGGATTTGGTGCCTGAGCAGTGCCACCCTCATGGGTGCACTGTGACAATGAGTCACAACTCACAAGGGGATACTGTACTGAAGGAAAAGTGTCAGCTAGGGAGAAGGCTTGGGAAGACATGGCACTTGGGACATCTGTTCCCTATCATCCCAATCCTAGACAGCCTTGAGGACCTTAAGTAATCCAAGGAGACCAAGGAACTAAACAGAGCAGTAGAGGGATATTTTTCTGGACGTGGAAGAACAGGAATGAATCCTGCAGACATATGGGGAGTGATTCAACTGTATAAGCATCAGACTGTAGTACTATCTGAGGTGTCCGAGGAGTGCTGAGTTATCTGTACAGGACTACTAGATGTGACAAAAAATTCATGGGAGAGTCCTGCTCTTCTGGAGAGGCAGCTGGAGTGCCTACAGAACTGCTCACCTGTCTGGGGGTGTCTTTAGACAGTCAGAAAGGCAGTCAGAATTTAGGCAGCTAGACTCGTGTTCTGTGGGTTTCTAGTACCTCCTCAGGCATCTGCTACTGGACTGTGAGGCAAGCCAAGATGCCAAGCTAGACGCACTGCTAGTCTGATGCATAAAGACAGTGCTAGGTGGCAAAGATCCCCATTCCTGATGTAGAATGTCAGGGGAAACATGAGAATGCAGCATTGTAATTACAAGTTTGCTTTTCATTAAATGTTTCTTGCCAGTCTCCTCCCATCCCATCCCCCTCCTCCTCCCCAAATAAAGAGCAAGCTAGGCTCAGTGCAGTTCTGAAAATTATCTAAATGCCCACTGGGCTGAAGGGTCAGCTAGTTCACCAGCCATAACAATTAAATTCTGGTTATTACCCTTTCATTACTATACAAACTAATCCCATACATCTCATGAGCTGGTGTTGAGGTGACTTCACGCTTCTTACAACTTGTGCCATTAATTAGAGTGCAGTCAGCTCTCCTCTGATTTGCAGCCCCCTTCTCCTCACCACCTTTGTAGCCCTGTGTCCCTGTATCCACTATGCTCCTGGCACCCCTCATTCCTGCCTCACAGCTCCCCCTCTACCCCAGAACTGAGGTCCCCATTAAAAGCTTTGCCTGTTTTCCTTGCTTTTCCCCT
>NW_020884910.1:3943006-4196332 GCF_003945725.1 Corapipo altera
CTGAGGTCCCCATTAAAAGCTTTGCCTGTTTTCCTTGCTTTTCCCCTGTTATTCTAGCCCTGAGGTCCCCATTAAAAGCTTTGCCTGTTTTCCTTGCTTTTCCCCTGTTATTCTAGCCCTGAGTTCCCCTTCCAATTCTGCCTCTTATCTTGAATTTGAAGCCTCTCTCTCTGTGCTGAGACCCTTGCCTATTAAACCAGCTTTTACTTAAACAGAATCAGCTAATCATATTGAATTATGCCAGATTTTAATGTGGCTTCCTAACATAGATACATGCCCATAGGGATCCAGGCTGAGAACACCAAGCCCACATCATCTGTGATCTCAGACACTACAAGATATAACCCTTGATCATATTCCTAATGCTAATTAGTTATCACCTTTTCATTTTCCTAAGATATATGTGTCTAAGAACACTGTTGCTGATTTGGTCATGGACAATTAATGGTTGTATACGCAGTACATAGTGGCATTTCTACCAGAAAGTTTAATACTAGTGAAGTGGCTGCATTGAATCAAAAATTATAAACTTTTGCAGCTCTCCTGTAATTGCTATTCAGAGAGTCATTCTAATAGCAAGACTTCAAAAGCAAATGAGCAGAAG
The DNA here is from genome assembly GCF_003945725.1 of Corapipo altera. Taxonomy (NCBI): domain Eukaryota; kingdom Metazoa; phylum Chordata; class Aves; order Passeriformes; family Pipridae; genus Corapipo; species Corapipo altera. The sequence goes on from NW_020884910.1 coordinate 3,943,611, forward strand.
CATTTTTGTAACGAAAGCAAACTATCTTCCATGAAAACCATAGAAATCCCTGTTTTTCGAATAACTCTGCATTATATCCTGAGAAATGCAGACTCCGATCTAAAACTCCAGCCCTAAAATATCTTATTACTTTTTGTAATTTCTACTCTCAAACTGTTATCATGTAAACCAACAATTACAAAAACAACAATGGTGCAGGTTTCCCCACTCCCATTACATTCTCTGAATAGTAGCGGCAACATATCCCCCAGACACTATTAGGAATCACACTACAGTTCATGCTCTTATGCTACTGCAAAATCATCTCACATAATGAACCACGTACAGTGTAATTGATGGAAGTCATATAACTCATGCAAACAAATGGATGCCTAACAAATAAACATTTCCAAAATGAACTAGCACTATTTGTGTGCTCAGCTGAGATATGAACTGCATCTGCTGCAGGTGACAGACAGAAAGTGACAGAGACTGAAAAAATAAAATGAAAACCTAAATATTTACTAATTTAATCAGTTCTTTCCTCCATATTTACGTTTGGGGGAATATACTTTCTAGAGGTCTTAATTTTAGTCCTAAATCATAATTCCAGTCCTAAGTCTTTGTGTGATCTAGTATACAGGCATCAGAACTGCTCCACAGCCAAGGTTATGTATGGAGATTTCCATTGGCTGGTATATAATTACTGAATTCATTTTTAAAATTTGGCAACAGGGAAAAATGGATTTATTAAATAATGGCTTCAGTTGAAGATTTAGAAACTCTTACAAAGAAGACATTTAAAGATGCCCATTGAAATTCAGGCCTGTTTTTCTTATATTTCTTTGGGTTTCACTATCTTAAATCACATATGCTGTGCACAGATCACATTTCACCCAGTATCTCATCTTTACAATCTCTCAGACATAGGGCGGGTATTGGGACTTGAAACGAAGACCTTTAAAAGTTATTTCTATCATTTTTTTGCAACTGGATTTAGCCTGGCAGAGAAAACCAATAGATGCGAGGGCTGTCATCAACACCATGCTCTGCTATGCATCAAGGTGAGAAAGAGACCTTTGTGCACAATGTAGTTTATGGACATTGCATTTCACTTAATGAAAGGGAGTAAAATACAGCTGCCCTTTCCAAATAGCAGAGTCTTCCCCTGTTTCCCTTTCAAGCATATTGTCAGTGTAAATGGAAACAAGCAAATCCCAACCCCAAGCGGATCATGTAATTCTTATAAAAAAAAAAATTAGTTAGTCTTAGAACTCATCGTAACCTCATAGGTGCAAAAGGTTTGTAAAGACGGAGCCACTTGCAGAAAGCGCAGACTAGGATTGCAACTTCTTACTCATGTGAAAACAGCAGCTGCTTTCGTTCTCCTAAGATTTTCCCTCAGGTTAGCTGCTGTCCTTCCTTGCCAGGAGAAAATACTGCTGGGATCTCTATAAGTTAACAGCAAAAAGTGCTGTGGGAACCTGACTCGGGTGCACGTAAGCAAACAGCTGTGGTGGTCTCAGAAGTCCCCTCTCGCTAGCTGCCTGCTCCCAAGTCAGCTTGCTTGATGTTGCTGATGGCAGAACTTATCTGGTCTTTAGATGCTGCCGTACACAGCAGCAGCCCAAACTCACCTTCAACAGCTTCTTCTGTTGGCATCTTGGGCAGTCAGCTGCAGTGGCTGGACAGCAAATAAGACATCTCTCTGGTTTTTTTATTCCAGACGCAGAGAGACCCAACGAAAGAGTGAGGTAGGCACCAGAGGGTGTCTGTGGTAACAGTGATATCTGCCAAACACTGAACACCAGAGCTGCCAGGAACTTTATCTGTTAGCCACACTGAAACAAGAGCCCAAAGTGTCATCTGAGGTCTTGCTTGCAAGGGAGAGCTCCAGCAGTCATGTCAGTGGGGATGCAGATACTGAGCTTAGCAGAATGAATCCCAGCATGAACACCATTATCCCCACATGAGAAAAGGGGGCTTAGGGGCAGAGCGCTGGGGTATTGCAAACATCTTCCCAAATAACATCAGCTAATCTGAAACAGGCCAAAAAATTGCAGTCTGTACAAGGATTATACCTGTAAACCTTATCAGTTTAAATCTACCTTTGCAGTCATATGAGAAGGATGTTCCTATACAGGCAGAGTCTAAGGAAGGGATAAAGCACACACCAGGAGGACCTGCTGGTTATGCAGGGTCAAGGGGAGAAAGGGCTGACGCACAGCTTGAGAGGAAAGCTGGGGGGGCAGGTCTGACATATCAGTGGTTAGGAGAGTGAGGGAAGATAAAATGCCCTTCAGGAGGAGGTTCTTGGGGATTATAGCTCTACACCCTTGAGCACACTGCTGTACAGCAGTCATGGTAATAATTAATAACAAGGAAATGATTCTCGCCCTGTTCTGGTCACCTTATTAAAGTGAGGATATTGTGGAAATGGAAAAATCCCAGCAGGACAGCACCTAGGATGATAGATGGATGGGATGCATTTTTAAAAGAGCTCACTACATTTCAGGAAACATATTTCTGAAGGGAGAGTGGCTGCAAAGCTTTTATATTCCTTGTCTACTCTGCTGCTACCAGCTGCTGTCAGAGAAAGGACAGGACGAGGTGAAGTGGGCCCTTGCTCTGACCAACTGGTGGCCAATTATGTTGTGGTCTGTGGCCCTAAAATGCTTTGCTAAACCAGCAGCCATGTCTTTATGCTTCTGTTGCCATTCTCTTTTGTCCTTTGTGTTCTTACTGAGATAAGGTACAGAAGCTGTACTTTCTTAATGGCCAGAGTGGCACACAAAATCTAGCAGGAGATACTGTTTGCCACAAAGGATTCCTAGAATCCTGTTTTCAAATGTTAGGCCAAGCTGTAGTTTCTGCTTTAACAAAGGATGCTCTTAAGTAGTTTCAATGCACAAGAAGTCAAAACAGGCTTTGGTTGGATATCCTGGTGTGGCAAAGCTGTCTTGAACATAAATGGTGAATTCTGATGTACACAAACGCAAAGGAGGGAATAGATTCTGGTAAAACCGCTTTTAGCCTCGAGCGGTCCCACCACAGGGGCTCTGTAAAGCCTAGAGGTCACCTCTCCTGCATGAAGCAAACAAGGAACCCAGCAAAGAAAACTTTCCATGAGATCTTTCAGTGCTTTTTGCTTTGCCCCTGCAAATTCAGTCTGCAGCTTCTCTTGCCAAGGTTTGTAGTTGACATGGTGGGCTAACTGAGAATAGACCATTCAACCTGCTCCCACTGAGCCACAAAGGACAGACCTTTTCCAGGGATCTGTGTTACAGTTTAAAGGGGAGGGAAGAAAAACAAAGAAACAAAGGAAAACCTTAGCCCTCCAAAACAATTGAACAAATATTTCCCCGGTTAATAAATAACAGGCTTGGCTGGGGAATTGTAATTGTGTGTATAATGCATCTCAGATCTACAGTATAATTACACTCTGGAAACCACTGACTAATAAAAGGCACCAGCCAGGGGAAAGGATGCCGTCTTGCCATGGGTTGACAGGCAAGCAACAAACAAGGTGCACTTTTTCACCTTATATTCAATAAAACTAGGCTATTAAATATGCAAGCAGAGCAACTCCATTAAGCAATTCACTTCCTTCCTTTTCTTCCTCTTTTTTTTTTCTCTTCTCCTCCTTTTGTTTCCATCAAGACAGGGAAGGTTAAAAAAAAAAAAAGCTATATATGAAACCCCTGACTATACGTGAGCTGTGCTTTAATGAGGCTGCATCTTGGTCCCTCTGCTATACTAAGTAAACATGTTTCTCCCCCTACAAAGAAAGGTTTTGCTTGTCTGGGCCGAAGGGAAAAAAGCTTAGGGAATAATAGGAGGTTTTTTCTCTGCCCACTCCCCTTCCTCCATTCCCACTAATATAAAAACCTTCATTACATTACAGAGTGAACATTCATTCACAAACTTATGGCAATATAAGCTATTTCCGTACCACTCACAATGCATTTGAACATTTATAGGAAATCAGAGACCAGGGGAATCACCCAAAAATCATGTTTCAGTTTCTAAGACTTATGCAATCACACCTGGATTTAAACAAAACAGCCAGCTCCTTTTCTTCAGTATGCTCTAAACTGAGACACTCAGTGCATACCTCCAGCAACTCTGCCAGCAACTGCCAGAGACTCACTCAGACACTTATGATGTCAACCCTGGCTGGAGAACTGAAAAACCAGAGTATATAAGAGGACTGCTACAAGAGTATTGCATGACTATTTTGAGGCTCTGGGAAACATCTGATGTAGTGCTTAGCTGTGGGATCCCCAGTACGATACAGAAGGGGCAGCGTAAAAGGTTCAGTATACAAAATAAACCCCCTTCCCACCCTTCACTGAAGCACTGAGCAGGACTGAAGGACTGGAGCCTTTGCTTCCTCTGCCTGTAAGCCAAACACTCAGCTGCTGCTCCCATGTCTTTGTAAGAAAAGGGGAGGCAGCATGAGCCCTCACACTTCCAGCTGCCCTGGGAAAAGGAAGGAGAGCACTGATATGAATCCTTTTTTTCTTTGTCCCTGACCTGCCCATCACAAGCTCATAGCAGAGATGGGTGAGCACAGTGAGCAGGCTGAGCTGCTTCAGCCTCCTCATGAACCCTCCCAGCCTACGACTATGGTGAGATGTGTCCGTCTGCAGGTTTTTGCTTCTCTGCTTCCCAGGAAGGAAGCAGCACAGACATGCTTCCCACAGACTGAGGAGTCAGGTATTAAACTAGAATCCTGCATCCACATGCACCAAGTGGGTGAGCTGCTAATTGAGAAACCCCACTGCTGATTAGCAAGCACTTCTAGTCTCAGTCGCTTCCAGCCGATGCACCTCATTTCCCACCTGTGCCTGCAAGAGTGCAAGTCCAGTAATGACCCCGCTGAGCTCCCCGGGATGTGAAGCCTGGCCTTGAAACACGCAAGGGAAAGCAATTGAGCTGCGCTCGCTGTCACTGCCTCCCTCCCGGGGCCTGGGGAGGGAGCGGAGAGAGGGGAGTTGAGTTGGGAACGTTTCCTGACTCAGCAGCAGTGCGTTCATTCGCGGAGGCGCTGCGGCTGCCACTGCTAATAGGTTGTGGTAATGGAGAAGCGTCTCGCAGGCAGGACGGTGGGAGGCTGATCAGCTCCAGCAGAAGAAGTGAGGTCAGTGGTAATGAGCGACAGCGATGAGGAATGCAAATTGCGGGAGGATTTATGGAGCAGTTTCTGCTCAGTGAGCAGATTCCAGATAAGTAGACTGTTAATAAGGCAGGCAAGCTTTTTGGCAGTGCCAGCTGTTAGAGGGGGACTGGCATGCTTTTTTTGACTGGCATTCACACAAGGCTGGTTGCAAGGGTGCCTGCCGACAGCACAAACACCATTGCATACACGTTCCCTCACCACACACACACGGGGTGGCACGTGCCAACGTGTGCTGCTGTGCTCTGCCACTACACAGCAGGATATGGTCCTGTGCCAGGACCAAGGAACGCTGAAAGAAAGTAGGGATGGGTGGCAGAAGACTGCTTACCAGAACACAAGGGAAAGCTGAAAAAAAGCACAATTTAGCAGGCTCGAGGCCTAACCAAAACCATTTTTATCCTCTCTTCTTCTTTCAGTTCCTCCCTCCTTTCTTGATCTCAGAATACGCTATGGTGTTGGATGAATATCTCTCACCAGCCCCCACGTGAAGTGATCTGAAGGCATACAGAGCAAATCCCAGCAGAGCTGGGAAGGGCAAGCTTACCTTGCCTGCCTCTTGCCTGCTCTGGCTTGAGTCTCTCAGGATTATTGCTGCTGTGAATTACTAATGGTAGATGTCATGGACTCTGCTGTGGAATGCCAGTCTCAGTGCAGTCTGCAGTGTGCTGGTGACATACCAGAAATCTTTTTTTCCTTTTAGTATTATTCCTTCTGAAAGCTGTGGGATTTTGTCAACGTTTGCCTTTTGGCATCAGGAGAGTAGCCAGTTTCTCAGCCATAGCGCTGCCACCTTCAGCTGCTTGGTGTGGTGACACTCCTGAGCCTGCAAAGCTTCCCTTCCCAGCACTGACCTTGCAACTTTCCTCCAAGGAATCTGCCTACCAGAAAATTAGATCCCAGTCTTCAGGTTAATGAGACCTCACAGATGAGCTGCCATTGAGCCCTCATTGTTAGTAGGAGCAAGTCCACCCCATCAGAGGAGGTGAGTTGTGAAGCCTCACTTAAAGTGCTTGTTGTAAATCCTGAGTTGGGCCTGCCCCATCAGATTGTGCTAGGAAGGCTGTGCCTCAAGGAGAGGTGGTGGGAGCAGTCTCTTCTGGAGGGATCATGCACAAGACAGAGGAACAGTAATGGACCCTCCTCTAACACTGGACAAAGCAGAGCGAGTTCCCAGATTAAGGGGCCTCCTGCCCCTGTTCTGAGCCAGCACACAGGGCTCCCACAGACGTGTATACTGGGTGACATGGCAAGGGAGAGCAGGTGACATGGACAGGGGAACCTGGATTCTGCAGCAGTCACTGCACAGACTGTGTTATCTGCAGGATCCCAGCAGCCGTGTTCCTTGGCTTCTTGGCAGCACCGACCTTCTGGATACATTTAGGCTTGTCCTTCTGGAGCAGCAGAGGGCCACGGCAGTGCAGGTTGCTTCTTTACAGCACCACAACAGAGGAGTGAGAGACAGGAAACAAATGAGTTAATTTCATCCTGAATACATGAGACTTGACAAGTCTATTAAAGGGCTGTAGCCTGCTGTGTCTCATTATGAAAAATTAGTGCTGTCCTATAAAAATACTGGAGACAGTGTGTCACTTAAGGAAAGGATGTCTTGAGGATACAGTCTTTTCTTAATAGGCCCTACATCATCAGGGACAGACATACATCAGGAGTGAACCAAGGGGATTTGGACCTGGGAGCTAGTACCTCTCATGTCTGACACCTTTAGGATACTCTAGTTTCTCCATCTCTTTCTGCTTGAATGAGGAGAAGCTGAAGTAGCCAGGGGTCAAATGGACTAAAGCAGAATTTTGGTTGCTTCCTGAAGTGTCTCAAAGAAAAACCCAGTAAGAAAAACAATACATTGGATTCAAACAAACAAAACTGAGTAAAGGTTTTCAGCAAAATAAAAGTAAACCACAAACATTTCATCTTGGGTCAATCCCACATTGGGTCAATTCAAACACAGTGTTTTATTTCCTCTCTGGATTATTCAAACTGCTGCCTAATCTTTTTAATGTAGATCAGTGTTAATGCCATTTCAAAAAACAAAGATATTTCTGTGAAAAGAACATAAAAATTAAATATTTGAGTGTTTCAAAACCAAAACACTACAGTCAAATCCAAGATGTTTTGACATTTACAGTAATTCTTATCTCTCTTTTCCCCCTAGGTTTTTTAGGAGGGGTTTGGAGGTTTGCATTTTTTTGCTATAACTCTTTACCAGATTTGAACTAAGCATATCCACAATTTTGGCTCTCCACTTCTCATTCTCTCCCCATCCCAGACCCTTCCCCACCTCTTTTAGTGCTTGTTTTGCTATCTCTGTTTGCAAGGCTGAACCTTCTCATGGCTCTGGGGACTGATCCAGTGTAAAGCCAAGAATAAAAATGTGTTTCACTCTGCCTCTTCCCCAGTACCTGGGAAGGACCCCAGGAACTCAAACATCTCTGTGCCATCTAGCACCTTGCTAGCTTTGCTATGACCACAGGCAAACAAGCTCATCAACTACATGTAAGAAAATGATCAATGGGAAGGCAGGGATGAGTCCTACTAAGCTGGGCATCTTTACTGGAGGGCAGTAAAGAAAACTAGCTGCCCCTACTGAAGCACAGTAAAGCCTGACCAATAAAGTTATGGCTGTAATGGGGTAAAGGGCAGCAGCCTCTTATATAGTAACAGAAGCAAGCTGTATTCACCAGCACCCTCAGACATCAGATCTTCACATCTCAGGGATGTTCAAGCAAAGGCTAACTCAGTACATTTTTCTGACCTCTTTTCTTATAATTAAAGTGAAAAGATTTCCCCTGCCAGTTACCTCTCCAGGAATGTTGTCTTCCAGAAATGCAGAGGAAAGAACACATATGACAGCTGGAAGAGAAACCAGGCTTTGCCTCACAAAAGAAAATACAAATGAGCAATCTGAGTGCCATCAACCTGCTGTGAGAGAGAAAGAGAGCGAGAGAGAGATCGAGGTAGGATCAAATCCCTTGTTAGACCTTAAGCTCTCTGGAATTAGGCCACTTTAAGAAGCAAAGGGACTAGAGTTTAAAGGATTCAGAGAATTTCCCATTTCTTGAGATAACTATGACCTTTACAAAGAAAACTACAAAGAACCCAGAGCATAAAGGAATGAGACTTCTGTGTCTTTCCTTTTCTTTTTCTTTCTTTCTTTTTCTTTCCTTTTCTTTTCCCCTCTCTTGGTTTTCTTTGTAGAAACAGATAATTGTGCTGCCCTTTCTTGGAAAGATGCAGTTCTCCCTCAGTTAGAGCTTCATAATAAAATTGCCGGTACTGCTGCCGCTGGCCTAATGGGAAATTTGCATGGAGAATACAGCTGTGTGAGATTCACCATTAAAAAACCCTGCCTCCACAGTATGCTCTGGAGTAGAGGTAGAAAGATCCAACAACTGGGCTCAACTCTAGCCCAAATCTGTTGAAGTCTTACCCTACGCCCACTGATGCCTAAGAGAAATGCCCTAATGCAGATGGACGTGTGCTAGCACACGTTTCTACCTCTGTTCAAATGTTTCACAGCTACACAGGCATGGAGTGGTCAGTGGTGTTTCAGTTTTTCTGGGAACCAGTTCCTTGTATCCACTGACACTCCACTCAGAGTTGAAGCTGGGCAAAGCAAATACACCTGTTGATATGTACATTGTGCTTTTCTGTCAGTCTACCACGAAGATTTACATGCTTTGAAGAAAATGCTTGGAAGAAATTCTCTATAGCTGCAACTAGCTATAGAGAAGTAACTACAAGCCACTAGCATGTGAAACACAGAAAGCAGGCAGAAGATGAGAAGGGAAAAGGAATTAAAGAGCTTGTTTGCTACAGAAAGAAGAAATATACCTCTTCTACACATAGAGATAGAGAGAGTACTGTGTAGTCACAGGAGTATTGAGCATGACACACCCATGACATGTATACAATGAAGGTATGCCCTGTGGTACCCCTGTACACAAAGCTTAAAGCTTTCACAGGCACACAAGAGACTGGAGACAATCAGGACACCCTAAATGGAAAAACTGAAAACACAGACTTGCACAGACAGTTGTTATCAGAAACTCAAATGTGAAAAAAACTTCTGTGATCATGCAATCATTTCCATAGGCACAGAAAATTCCAGGCATGCAGGTCTGCAGCCACACACATGATACAAGCTACCCACACTGTGTGACAGACTTCGTACACCATCACATGCTCTCAGAAACATGCACATGTTCCACTTCCCAACACACATTTTTATAGCAACCATTTATACAGCAGCACAAATGTAAACCTGTTCCCAATAGGTTTCCACACAGGCTCAGTAATAACCATCCACACACATCACTGAACAACTAATCTACATCTGCAGGTATTCCTGGCCACAACCCATGCAGGCACAGGGAAATGGGACACTTGCCCAGCGTATTGGGTTTCTGTGGGCAGGTTTTGGTAGTGGGGGTGGGAGACTACAGGGGTGGCTTCTGTGAGACGCTGCCAGAAGCTTCCTCCATGTCTGGCAGAGCCAATGCCAGCCCACTCCAGGATGGACCCACCACTGGTCAAGGCTGAGCCAAACAGGAATGACAGTAACACCTCTGCGACAACATATTTAAGAAGGAAAAACAAAGTTGTTGGGCAGATGAAAATTGCAGCCAGAGAAGAGCAGAGTGAGAACATGTGAACAATAATGTAAGACACCAAGGTCAGTGGAGAAGGAGGGGAGGTGATGCTCCAGGTGCTGGAGCTGAGGTTCCCCTGCAGCCCGTGATGAAGACCATGGTGAAGCAGGCTGCCCTCTTGCAGTCCATGGAGGACCACAGGAATGCATAGATTCACCTGCAGCCCATGGAGGAGACTCACAGCAGAGCAGGTGGATGCCTGAAGGAGGCTGTGACCCCATGGGAGGTCCATGCTGGAGCAAAGTCCTGGCAAGGACCTGCTGACCCATGGGGAGAGGAGCCCAAGCTATAGCAGGTTTTCTTGGTAGGACTTGTGGCCCTGTGCAGGACCCATGCTGGAGCAGCCTGTGCCTGAAGGACTGCACTCTGTGGAAAAATGACCCACATTGCTGCAGTTTGTGAAGAACTGTTGCCTGTGGGATGGACTCACACTGGAGAAGTTCCTGAAGGACTGTCTCCCGTGGGAGGGACCCCACACTGGAGCAGGGGAAGGACTCCTCTCCCCGAGTAGCAGCAGAAACAACAACTGATCATAACCCCCATTCCATGCCTCCCTATGCTGCTGGGGGGGAGGAGGTAGAACTTGGAAGGAGGGAGAGGTGGGGGAAGGTGTTTTTAAGATTTATTTTACTTCTCATTCTCCTGCTCTGATTCTGTTAGTAATAAACTTAATTAATATTCCCACTCTGAGTCTGTTTTGCCCATGATGTTGATTGATAAATGACATCTCCTGGTCCTTATCTCAGCTCATGAACCCTATGTTATATTTTCTCTCTTCTGTCCAGTTGCAGAGGAGAGTGAGAGAGCGGCTTAAGTGAGCACCTGGTGTCCAGTCAGGGTCATCCTACTACAACCAGCCAGATGCAGATCAGTTGTAGGCATAGGAACACCTGCTTACCAGACTGATACAGTGAATGACCAGGCATCACAACCTCTTTGGTGAAGGTCTGTCTAGCTCCTAGGAACTCACCCCTTCTCTTTGAGGTTCAGCTTCTTCATCCACTTCATGTTCTTTGTCTGCAAAATTGTTCTTTCCATTCCTCCATCCCTCTTTCCCTCTGAAACTGTCTTCAGAGAAAAATAACACAGCTGAACTAATAGCCTAACACATAGCTGTCTGATGGCCTTCCTTTCATGCTTGCCACTCAAGCACAGACCCCCATGTGGACAAATGCACATTCAGCTGCCAGTTGCAGCACAGTCCAAAAAAGCATTAGAAGGTAAATGAAAGGGAGAAAAACTTCAGGGATAAATCCCTCGTTGGGTGCCAGGCAGCTAAAATCAACAGCATAACACCAGGGCTGGACTTGGCCTGGTATTTTGATGAACTAAACAATTAATTAACAAATATCTCCCCAGCAGATCTATTCTTGCGGCACAGCGTGCGAGGAACACACAGATCTGTGTAAGAGTTCTATCGCCACCATTACATGCTGGAGAATAGCATATAATTAATTATAATGATGGCAAAGATTAGATCGAAATTCCTCTACGGTGTGTACACAGCCCAAACAGACAAAATAAATCAGAGCGCCCATACCCTAATCCAGCAGCTTCAGAGGATTAAAGAGGTGCATTCTAATCACAGGCTCAGAGCAGCCCCATTCAGTATGCACAGAGCTGCCCCCCATATGCAACTGTGTCTCAGGGACCCTAGGAAAAGTATCTCACTTCAGACAAAAAACATAATTTAGGCTTTGCTCATCTGCTGTCATTTATGATCTCCTGGCTTGCTTTCCCTCCCCAGATTTTAGCCTACACATCCCAGGCAAATTCCATAGGTAATAATTCATCTCTCTTTAAGCCTCTCCTGCAATGTCAGCTGGGGAAGACTCTAGTTTTCATTGCTCTACTAACATTCTGTGTGCTGTGCTTTGTTGCTCAACAGTGGGTGCACCAATCTGGAGGTGGCAGAATTGAAGACAGGAGGAAAAAGGAGAATTCCCCCACCCCCTGAGATTTTATTGAAAGGAAAATGCTTTCTTTCTCTTAATTTTGTTAATATGAACTATACAAGAAGGCTGAGGTTACACTGCTAGTTCTGTTCTCTGTCCATCACAAATGATTTTCAAATTCCAGTAAAAAAATTATTTCTCAAAATGGAAGGGAAAAAAAAGAAAAAAGGAAAATTATAAAGAAACAACAGCTTTTCATGTAACAAGGGTAAAATTCATTAATTCTGTCACTAATCATTGGGTTAGCTCCACCCCTGGGGAGGCTGAGACTGAATCAACCCTATTACCCCTACTGTGAAACTGAGCTCTTATGTTAGCTGAGAAAAGAGTTGGGTAGTCCAGCGATGAAAAACACCACAATTTGTTGGAATGAAAAGCTTAATTAAAACATGCTTTTCCAAAGGAATAAATTAAAACAAAACAAAACAAAACCACAACTGGAAACACAGTAATTTTTCCACTTTTCCAATCCAAGCAATGTCTTTTGACATTCCTCAAAACCAAACACTTCATTTTGGGAAGTTATACTGAATGTTTCACGGGCTTGTTTTTGCCTATGCTGGAACTGATCTTCCTCATTCAGCTGCTCTCTGACTTTCACCCTCCGCTATTCAGCTCAGTGGGAGCACATCTGAAGTATTTTATTGGAAATGTGTTTCAGACAAGCAGACAGGTCTGCGAGAGCTGTATGTACAATGCATCCAAACTACAGCTCCCATGAGGCACTGCAGCCCCATGGGCAGGTGCCACTTGATTTCAAATAAATGTACAGCAAAATTCTTTGATGCATTTCAGCAAGTCCAAATGTTTGAACCAATCCAAGTCAAAACATTCTGTTTAGAGTCTGATGTTTTAAAGCTGTCAAAAGTTGCTGTATTTTATTTATGATAGTGAAGTAAACTATGTTTTCCCTTGGAGAATCATTTCCATGGGAAATCTCATGCCCAGGGAAGTTCTGGAAGATAAAAGACTTGGTAGAGTTTCCTCTGGTCTTTCACACAGGTAACATCTTCACTGCAATTATATTGCAGGGTAAATTGCACGAAGCATGAACATACATGAGCTAGCTTAACCTCACATGCTGTTGATATGAGTAGCAATAAAGTTACAAGAGTAACTGTATAAATTCATCTGAGAAGCTATGTAAATAAACTGTTGGCCCACACTAGCATTCATGAAGTTCACCACTACTTTAAATTCAGCTAGGGTGGTTATTTCTATTCATCCTGAAATCATGCCTAGGCTCCAACATGGACATGTCATCCAAGGGGTGGCTCTGTATCAGATAAAAAGCAAGGCACAGTACTTAGGAACATCCCAAATGGGTGAAATGAGATCTTCCAGTGCACTTTTCCTGAGAATAGTTACCTCATACATGGCCTTAAAGGAAAGGTAGCAGGATATTACCATAGAGTGAAAAGAGCGTATGCATCCTTATGACTCCATGAGACACCTGAAGAACTCCATCACCTCCAAATAAAAAGAAAAAATAAACTAAATCCACATGTTCTTGCATCTCTCCCCCTCTCTTTTTGTCATTTTAAGGTAAAAAGTGTAATATAACCTTCCATCATTTCATCACAGCCTCATGCTGTGAACCAGTCAATACTTTTTATTATCACTTATTATCACAAAAGCCGCATCACTCTCTGATCCATCAAGTATGGATCAAGGTCCCATTCCACCTGGTGCTGAACAAGCAGAGAACAAAAAGACGGTCTTCGCCCAAAGGAAAATCTAAATATAAGGCAAGAGTGTGGCTGGCTAGAGACAGATGGGGAAGAAGGAGGTAATCAGATATTATGCGGAGCTGTAGAAGCATAGAATCACAGAATGGTTTGGGTTGGAAGGCACCTTAAAGATCATCTAGTTCCAAACCCCCTGCCATGGGCACAGATAGCATCCGTTAGTTCAGTTTGTCCAGGGCTCCATCCAACCTAGCCTTGAACACCTCCAGGGATGAGGCATGTCACAATACTCGTCACTGTAACAGGCAGACCTCTGTATACTGAGTGCCTAACTTATATCTTGGTTTTGGTTTTGCATGGGTTATTTTGGCTTGGTTTCTTTGAGGGGGATGAGGAATATGGGCAACAATAAAGACAAATGTGGGACAGAACACAGAGGTGCCTTTGCAGATACTGGCAGGGAGCAGGGAAGGAAGCAGAAAGATGCTCTTCTGCAAACCTGGCAAGTGTGTGACTGGTGCCAGAATAGAGAATTGATAAGAAGACAGGGCTGACCCGCCATGGCTGAGCAGGGAGACCATAATGGGACCTTGAACCGAAAGCAACTCACTGTGTTAGAGAGGGGATGAGGAAAACTGGATGAAGGGTTAGTTATCAAAGTGGAGCAGCAGAGGGTAAACTTTGTCACAATGTCCTACAAAGTCTTTGTAGAGGTCCCAGAAAAATGTGCTAGAACACCCAGGGTAAGAGAGGCCCTGACTTAGAAATGCTTGAAAAAGGCCCTGCTGGGCCTGACTGCTCACAATTACCAGCTGGAAGCAAGGTGAGAAAGGCTGAAAATTCAGAGGACCCCCTGATCCCAGCCCAGCCCTGGGTTTCAATGGTGATGATGTGGAAACCAAGCCAAAACCCATGGCACAGAGGATTGTATTCTGAAATCTGAAGTGCATTTTAAACAGCAAATTTCTCAGAGCTTTCTCCTAAAATGAGCAGAGAAGCATTTGATCTGCCTCCTTTTCCATTCATTCCCTTTTCCTCTCTAATTTTTCCTTTGTGAGGAAACACTGAAACCAGAAGGATCTCTCAGATACCAGACCTGACCAAGCGTGGGGCAGAATCTGCTCATTCCAATTATCTGCCAGCCTAATCATAAAAACATCACGGTGCACACTCCATATGTCATTTTTATTGAATTCATTCAGGAGTTTCTCGATTAATTTTTTATTATTCCTTTCCAAATCCCAGGGTTCCCATAACAGGGGCTGATCAGCTAAAGCAATTCTCACACAGAGAGGAAACAGTGCGAATTATTTTGGCTCTCTCATCCTTCTGTCACGTCAACAGAATTCCCTATGGCCTCTTCTTCAAGTCCCTCCAACCTGAAGAAGACTGTAGGCCGTCAGAGCCTCTTATGCCCTTGGTCCTCATCCCTCCAGACAGGAGAGCCTGACCCCCACTAAGGACAGTGCTCGGGTACAGTCTTAGCAACACCCCATCTGAAGGAGGAGAAATGTACATTTTTACACTGAATAATCCCAGACATAAGAAGTCCACTCTCAACATCTCTGGGAAGACACCTGGCCCAGACCAGCAGTATTTTGGTACTTGGACTAAACTTGGCATCAGTGGCACTGAGTGGATCCAATACAAGGAAAAAACAGGACACTTTTTCAGCCTGAAACATCTCCCTTGCCTTGCCTTCCCTTGCCTGAGAAATCTGATCTTTCATGGATCTAGCAACTGCATGCCTACCTACATGATTTTTCATGCCATCTTTGTTTATCTCTACATTAGCAATTCCTACACTACCGCATTCAGCAGAGAGGCTGTAGCATTCCTATTCTTCCCAGCCAAAGCTTCTTCGTCTATTCCAGCTCAATAAAAGAGACAATAAAGGAGCTTTCCATGCCACATCTGGGATGCATCCCACCTGTGCAATTCCCTTCAACTAGGCAGAATGAGACCTAAAGGTACTGAGAGCTTCCCCAGGCAGTTGTGTTGCCAGTGAAAAAAATACTACAGGGAGAATAGTAGCTAACGGTTTGTTATCTCTAGGGTAGGATATTCCTGTCCCAGTATCTTGTTTGGCATCTTCATCACCACCTCATTAAAGCTTCAGTTCATTAATTAAATATTTAATACATTAAATGAGGTTCCTTTTGTACCAAGGAGCTGAGATCTTGTTGCTGGTGAGCGTGATGCTGTGTATCCTCCTGGGAGGTTCCAATTTGCCACACTAATTGCACGGAGACTCTTCAAAAAGCCCTATGCTGAATCTTCAGCTGCTGAACAAATTGTACATTCCATCTCAGCAGGAGAGGAGTCTGAGCTGGAAAAGACAGAGAGCAGCAACTTACTCTTTACCATGGCCCCTGGCAGTCTGGAGAGATCACCCGTCTGACAGGGCACAGTGCAAGGCAACAACCCCAAGAGAGAAAATAACTTCCAGTCCTCATCTACATTGGTGTGCAGGGTGAGATGCAGCGCTCCACAGCTTTGCTAAATCGAGGAGGAGCCTTGCTAATTAGGGCTGTTAGATGGGAACCAGTTAAAAGCTTTCTATTAGCATTTTAAAAGGTCCCACTACTGCACCAGAGATTTCTGCTCCCTTGGTTATATATATTGCAGCTGTACTGCCAGTTCACTCAGTGCAGCTAAGATAGACTCTGGTAAGAGCAGAGGTGCAGAAAGAGGAAGCTGGAAGAAAGAAAAGAGGGCAGGAATTTCCCAAAGCAGATGGGTTGCTGGTGGAACAGAAACTTGGGCCAGCTGTAAAACCATATTGCTGCCTTACTCTGCCCTCATCTACACTTTTTTGTCCCCAGCCTGCTGTTTGCTTCCACCTCTGTCACTGTGGTGAGAAATCAACTATTCATGTGACTGAGCTGTGATAGAGAGGGTTGACACCTCTGGCAAGAGAGGGCAGAAAAGCTAATTATTTTTTTAAACCTTTGTTCAGCCCCTTCCCCTTTTTCACACACACCCCCATCCCTGATACCTATACAGAAAAATTTAGCCTTACTTTTATTGATATCCACACAACGCTAAGGATACAAGATCCCTGTGGGAAATGCAATGGCCTAAACATGTGGTTTACCTTGTAGTCCCATTTCCTAGACTGAAGGAGGGACACACCATAATCATTGAAAACAGCATTAGTACTGTTTGAAATCAAATAACTAAACTGGAAAAGCAAAGTCTGTAGACAGCAGAGACTGGGACCCCAGACTTCCAGCATCAAAAATGTGGCTTTTGTAAGATAAATAAATCCCTTAGGAACAGGTGGCAGAAGGAATTGGAAGGGACCTGGCTCTCCATGGTAAAAGATGTGAGCCTTTTAAGATTAATATCTAACTTGGAAGATTAGGTAAGGAAGCTTAAAAAGGAGTTTAAAGGGTTTATTGGGCATGAATTTTGAGGTGGGAGAGCTTTCCAGGAAGGTGAAAATGTAGGTGGATTAAGGCTTTGCTCTGGGAAGTGAGGGGAGGAGGAGAGATGGCAGAGAGAACACAAATTACAGTAACAGGCTGAAGTACTGAACACCAATTAAGAAACAAGCAGGAGGCTTTAGGTTGCCTGTGTGTGGTTCGGATGTTCTTAAAAGAATGAAATCAGGCTGGTAAACAGGCCCAGTAAATCCCAGTCTTACTCAGTGTTAGGAGGGGTCTCCTTCCTGTAGTGATCTGCAACCTCAGAGTAGGTTTGTCTTGGCTACAAGGCACTTGACCCAGACTGCATCTTCTGCCCCTGCTCTTCAGTTGAATTTTCCAAGCCTGGTTCTCCACAGCTTAAGTGGGAGAGGTCCTCACATGCCTGGATATTAAATAGATCCAGCAACATCAACTCCTTCTTTCCTCCTCCATTGACCAGGGGGACCAAGGTAATGAAGAAGAAAGAAGCAAACCACAGGGTCTCTGGGCAGGCCTCCCAGCACCCAAAGGGACTGACTGCCAGGAAATCAACTTCTCAGAGCACAGGGAAGGGAAAGGACACCCGTGTTTCTGCCCTGGCACATTTTTCATTTCTTTTTTTATTCTTTCTTTTAATGCTGTACTAAGAAAAGGAAACTCTATAAAAACAGGGGGGAAAAATGAGAGAAGAATATTAAAAACTCTGAAGCATTTGGGGAAAGACAGACATAGTCCTCCTTTGGGATGGGAAAAACACCAGGTGAAGTAGCAGTTTGAGACATCCTCTGTGCAGCAGTGAGCTGCAGTCCCAAGGGGTGAGACTGAAGGGGTTGCTATCTTCTTTCTGGACACCTGACTGGAAGCAGATTGCTCATACACTGGGCAGCCCACAGGAACCATCATGATGAATACAACAGATGAACAAATTCATCCACAGCTAATAAAATATCTCCATGGGGTTAGGTACCACTTGGTGCTTAATAAATAAGATTTAGTACACTGACAGTGGACAACACTTCAAGGGCTATTTGGTCATGGGTAAGGACCATTAACTACAGATGTAGGAAGTGAATAATGTACACAACACAGTCCTCGTCCAAGATCATGTTGCAGATCAGTGATGAAATCAGGTATCCAGCCCAAGTCCGTTGAAGGTTGTTCTCCTGCTCTACTCGGGAGATCTACACCACCTCTCACTAAAGCAAGTGCCAGACACGAGCAACCCTATTGAAATCAATGCTGTTACACTGTTGTATGTTTTGTAGAACTGAAAAGCAGTTAAAAGGACAGGTCTTCCTTAGCACAAAAGCCAAGGTGGGGAGAAAAAAGCCTATTGGTAGGGCTAGGTCTGGATAAAGGAAAGTTTGCTCATATAAAACTTAAAAGCTGGTAATATGAAATCATCAGTCTTCACAGTGCTCCGTTTGGCCCTTTTCACAACACTAAATTCACTTGGAACTATGCACGCTTGAAGAATTTCAGTGATGACCAGCCAAGCATCTATCTTTCTCCATCTTACTTCAGAGAACATGATCTTCTGTGATAGTCAGAGATAAATTTTTTTCACTGAGAACTTTTTTCTCTTAATTATTCTAGAAGGAACAGTTCTGATGCTGCAGGTCTTTCTCAAGTAAAATCCGTGGTGTAGTAGAGTACAAACACCTGATCACATATAAGAGCCCAATCCATATCTCAAGGACATAAATCGCAAGGCCACCTGTAGTGGATGTCTGAATATCTGGGATCACGGAACGAGATGAGTTTGAAAGCGATGTCAAAATATTCCCATTACATGGAAATGAGCATGTACTCAGCTTTGTGTGTGTCAAGGTTGCTGTGACACAGACTGTCCAAAGCCATGGTTTACTGGGGAAGGGGGCAAGGATTTAACAAAAATATGTATTTTTTCCCCTGCTAGTTCTTAAAAAAAAAAAAAAAATAGATAAAGTTGATGGTTATTACCACTTTGGATTGGCATATTGTATTTGCCTGGATCTAATATTTTTCATGCCCTTGCTGCTGATACTGCTGTTGTGCACTAAAGCTGTAATAAGTTAGGTAAATCCCAGATTACTCTTGAACAAACACAAGCTCTGGGTTATGAATGCTTCCTTCTCAGTCTTTTCGGGGCAGAAGAGCAGGATGGTAGTCTTCTTTGTTCCAACTCTTCTTTTCTGTAACACTGAATTGTTTTGAAAGACACCCACTAGCTGCTTTTTATACTCCAAATCACAATTTCACCTTTTCCCCCCACAAGACTCTCTTTTAAGGCTATTTTCTAGTTAAGAAAGGGAGGCAAATTTTTTCCAACATGCAACCCAGTGAAAGGATACTAGTGGAAAATTTGGTCATATAGGATTTGAAGCCCATTAGATACCCAGCACAAAGTCCTGGATGGGGTGAAATCTGTGCCGGTGCTGAAATGACAGCCATGATACTTTCCCATCACCAGTCCACACACTAGCAATTTATGGAGTTTGGATGCAATTGCTGGCAATGACTTAACTGCCAGCATGGACACAACAAATCACTTTCAGCACCATGTCAGCTCTCTGATTAAATTGTGGATCTTAGAAGGCCCAGCCTCATGGGATCTGTATATAAGGACAGACAAAGGCAGACATGAGTTTTGCCAGGGCCACATACAGGTGAGAAATGGATAGGGGCACAGATCTGCAGAGCCACACAACCATTCCTGTGCCCCACGACTTGGAGTGTGATGTCAGACAAAGCTAATGAGGGGGAACAGACCTGTCTGAGCCCTCTCCTTCAGCCTGTGCGTGAAATTCGTGTCTGAGTGTTACACAGGGAGATGCCATCTGTTTTGTCTGGGTCAAGGATATGCTGCCCTTCCATTAGGGCAAATCTAAGCAAGGAAACCAAGGCAGTTGGAGAGAGCCAAAAGCAGGGAGCTAGAAGGGAGTGATTTTTTATACCTGTGGGTCTAGTCCAGATGGGATCAGGTAGGAGGATGAGGAGAACCTGCCAGCTGAAGTAAGCATGGAGATGGAGGCTCACAAAACCCTGTCCATAGGGCAGGAGTGAGGAGGGGTAGGAAGCTCCTGCCAAGTAGGGCTATGCCACAAGAAGAGAGATTAACTAACATCTGAGGAACTGACTGTAACAGCAACAGCCAGTTCAATCAAATAACTTCCAGCATACACTAACAGTATTTATCAGATGCATACAGAGTACCTAAACCCATAGTACCTAAACGCTTTCTACAGATCGTAGCCTATCATTACAGTTAGCCATGTGCTTGTTTTCCCAATGTACTACCTGCAGCACATTAGTTACCCCAAGTATAGATACCCAAAGAAAAGGCAGAGCTGTATGAAACAGCTAGAAAACACTCTGCAACAGAAGACTGATTTAAACAAGCCTGACCTTCTCTTTTGTGTCCATAAACACCTGCTGTGATGCTTCTGCATGTGTCCATGCAACATCTTGCAAATCCAGACTAGGATAGGTTTTGCAGATGAACAGAAGATTTAAATTAAAGAAAGCCTAAGCAAAGATGGTGGAGCCAAGAGTGATTTCCCATTCTCCCTTCCACAGATAAGATGCAGCAGGCAGACGGGATAACTCTCATCTCAATTACACAGGAACAGCCCTGAAGGCAGTCCACAATCCTTCAGAGGGCATTGCTGTGATTGTGATCAAAACCTGTCCAAAGGCTGCTAAAAGTGAAACCAACTTCTGTTCCTTAAACATCCCAAACCTCAAATAATACTTGCAGTAACAGCAGGGCCACAGTCTCAGGTAGAGGGTGCAGGAATACCCAGATTCTTGTATCAAACCTACCCTTAGCAGTATCTCTAACACTGAGTATTAAGCTAAATTGATATGTTGCATGAATAATTTACAGACTTTGTCCAGGGTCTTTTTGCCCCTTCAACTAAAAATAAGAAACCCCACACACTCCTCTTGATTTCATTTTCGTTGCATATAACATGAGCACTTCTCCCAAGGTCTTTAAAAGACAGTCTGCATTCTTTGTGACTCACTAAGCTATCATCTGGTGACTGAAGGTGTAAGACAGACCAGATGTCTACTGGGGTTACTTGAAAATGCTAGTCTGCAGGGCCTGCAGAGCAGCCTGTTATCAAATGCACAGGGGAAGGTGCCACCTTCTCAGACCTGTCACGGAAACTACTGGTATGATCATTCCTTAACCCACAGCAGTTAAAATAAAGCAGATTAGAGCTGAGTGGGATCATTTTGATGGGCACTGCTTTGGTAAACTGCTCACACTAATATCTGTGTGGCATAGCTGGCTGTAAAAGGGTAGGCAACGTCTTCCACTGCTCCAGCTGGATCCAGAAAGGGACATGCACTCTGAATCAGACTAGGACTAATCATCTTATTTCTAAAAAGAATCAGAAGCTTCCTTTTGGCATAATCCCCTAAATCTTTCTAGCTACTTTTCTGTCTCCTAGGGCATACTGCTTCCAGTTTTCAGGAGAATGCTGATGCACTCTTGCAATGAAGGAGGAGGCTTGCAATAGAGGCCACCAGACTGCCTGCCACAGTGCTGAAAGGCACAGAAGCTACACAGGGAAATCCCACGCTGTCTTTCCCTAGAGTTCTGAGATACCCATGAGCACCTTTAGCAGGGGAAAAGGCAGTTCAATTTACACAACTGAACTAATCTATCAGCTCAGCAATTCACAAGTTTTCTTTCTGGCAATGATTATGGCAAATGTCAGCCAGAGGCAAAAGTTTCCAGATCATTTTCAATAAATGCATTTGAAAATGTTATATGAAATAATGTGGGCACCTGAGGAATGTGGGTTTGCATTTATCTGTAAAGATAAAAGATGCATCTAGACATACACAGGGATTTTCAAAAGTATTTAGCAGCATGCAGGATCCTAACTCCTACTCAAAACAGCACCAAGGCAAATTAAAGCATCCTGTCAGATACTTTTGGTGACCTTCAAAACTCCAGCCTCTCACACCAAACAGCAACACAGAGCTCCAAGCAGGAGCAGAGTTTACAACCCCCAGAGGCCTGGCACAAATGCAGTCAGGCAGTAGAGGTAAGAGCATACAACTACATCCTCTGCATCTGCTGCTACACAACACTCTGCTAAAGGTCATGAAATATGTGTGGTTAGGCAAGCTGGGCAAGGACGAAGCCACAGCTTTGTTATCAATACTATGCAATCAGCTCTGTCACAGATTCATAGGATGGTTTGGGTTGGAAGGGACCTTAAAGATCATCTAGTTCCAACCCCCCACCACCTTCTACTAAACCAGGTTGCTCAGGGCCCCACCCAATCTGGCCTTGAACACTTCCAGGGGTGGGGCATGAAACTTTCTCAGTGTGATAGGAAAAAAGTTTTTTCAACTCTTACCCCAGCATGCAACTTAATGGTTTTTTTCCTAATAGAGGAGCCTCAAATTTAAATCTATGCCCAAGAAAGAAAAAACAACCCTAATTTCACTTCGCCTCACTCCTCAAATTATTCTCTCTTCCAAAGCACAATGACTTATCTATGCCTTCTTCATTTTGTTAATTACACTTACCCAGTCAGAGGCAGGGAAGGAGGAGACCAATGCCACGTGAATGCTGACCCACTACCTTTTACAACAGCAGTACTAAATGACAAACACACTTAGGAAATCCAATTAGTGGGGACTCCACAGGATGCAATTTGTTCATAAGCAGAAATCACTGAATACTTTGGCAAATGCACGTGTAAAATGAACGTTTGTTCTAGAGTGGATAAACACACTGCATCGATTAGACAGGCGGCTGTTAAAAGTTTGTTTGTCTCTCCCAGATTAGTCAAACGAG
Source organism: Corapipo altera (assembly GCF_003945725.1). Taxonomy (NCBI): domain Eukaryota; kingdom Metazoa; phylum Chordata; class Aves; order Passeriformes; family Pipridae; genus Corapipo; species Corapipo altera. The sequence goes on from NW_020884910.1 coordinate 3,966,292, forward strand.
AGGATAGATAGACAAGTAGATAAGTTGACAGACAAACAGATAGATAGAATTGTTCCTGCAAAACTGCAGGTTGCATTTTCAGGAAGGTGGTTTGGGTAAAATCGATAAACCAATTTCTGAGAACTGGAGTGCCGCCCATCATTAGAAAAAGGCCCCTGAAACCACCCCATGCTCAGCTGTGAGATCTCCCTTCATGGGTTTCAATGAGAGTGAAATTGAGTGACTTCAATAATTTCATGCCGGGTTATGGGAGGGAGGTGAGGAAGGGTGAGTTCCCAACCATCTAATAGGTCTCTAACAGCTCGATAATTGGCCCATCCTGTGGGTGATTAAGGATGAAAATAACTAATTTCCGCTCATCTTACAGACTAATCAGATCACCTCACCCCTACCATTTTCTCCTCTATTTAAAGACACAGTCTCCTTCTTTCTGGCATCAAAGGCTAGCAGGATGCAATTATTTAAGTTAGTAAAGGAAGTAGTTCAGGCCAGGCTGGTGTTAGTGAGTTTAAGATACCAATTGGTTGCTCTGTAATAAACCTTTTACTTCTGGTTTCTTCTGTAGTGCTCCAGCCTCATGTGCAGCATAGGAATATCTCTACAGGAGCCCAGTGGTGTGTGCTGGAAAGAGGGAGAGTTGGGCTCAGACTGAACCCAAATCTGAATATCACAACACTTGAGCATCATCCCCAGCTTTGGCTTCTTAGCCTGCTTTCAAGAATTTGCCTGGCATGTGATTCCTTGTCAGAAAGGCCAACTTTCAGCACTGTTGTTAGCCTGTAAATGTGTGACTAGCAGTCAATTACTTTATATTGTAAAAGTCAAGTCCCCTTTCACGCAGTCAGGTTCTTCTGAAATAACCCTTCTTGGGGTGTATGTGTGGAGATTCCTCCCTTGGGCTGGGGACACCCCCCAAGGTTACTCTTCCAGGTTGAGAGAAAGAGGTCTCCCCATGAGCATTGGTTTGGCTGAGTTACATCAAATCTCTACTTAATAATTATTTCTTTTTGCTAGCTTTAATATAACTGCTTCAATAATTGCTTTGTTACAGTGCATTATACTACTTTATACTATATTATACTCTACTAGTAGATTTTTAGCATTTATATTGTGCAGTAAATAGTTCTGATTAAGCTCTTTTATCTGATCATTTGTAATAGTAAAATATTCATTTTATATAAGTATTCTCATTTTGCCAGTCATTAAAACCTGTGAGACAAAAGTGGTTCAATCACACATCTATAATTCCTTAAATTTAAACTATCAACATAATCCACAGCTAAGATTGGATGCAGCTGCACCTAGACTCCTCTCTGAGAAGGGGTTTAGAAAGCAAGATAGTCCTTTCTGCATCTTGTGACTCAACGGCAGAGCTTTTTAATAAATTTTGCCTAAACCTTCCACTGTCCTGTGACAGCCAGGAACAGGCAAGAGGCTTCAGTGATGAAATTAAGGGCTGGACAAATCCCACTTGAACTGGGGATCTCATTTCACTCCTTACCTTGAAGCCCTGTACCAACCCCAATTGTGTTATTTCCTACATTGCTCAGTGCAGCACTAAGTGTTTTGTCACAGTTCAGACAGTCCTTGTCTAGATTCACTGTTGTGCCTCTACAGACCCTCTCTTAGGGAGGTTCACAGACATTGGTTCTTCATGTCCCACCTGTATACATAGGTCTAAAAAAGCGTTCTGGTTTATACGGGCATTCGGTACCTCCTGGTTTAGTGCTAAACTGAGTACTGGCAGGAAAAGCACAAGTGATAAGAAGACTGGTCTGACAACTGTCTTTGACTAATCCACACTATAAAAGAAGCAGTGAGGTCATTCTTCAGTAGAAATAGTTGTGCCTGCTTTCTCCAGAGACTCCAGTGAGGAACTCATGGAGACCCCAGAGAAACACAGGGAAGGACCTCAAGCTCACATCTCTCTCCCCAGGTGAGAAGCCTGCAGTACGCTGTTTTAAATCATAAATTCCATTCTCCAGACTCTTTTGCAGGATGCCCTGGAACAGTCCAGGCTCAGGAGATTACAGCATGGTGTAACCCATGCCCCTAAGGAAGAAGAAAGCAAGATTTTCTTTCCTGAGAGAGAAGAAGAGAGAAGCTTGACAAAGGGGGGGGGGAGGGAAGTAAGTTGGCAGAGATTTCTTCTATCATGCTTGCTATTCTGGGTACCAAACACACTCTTCTAAAAGTCTGCAAAGAGCAAACTATGGTTCATACAGAAAACTCAAGCACAGCTGTTTCAATACTATGAGTCTCTGTCAGGAGACCAAAGATCAAGACGGTGGAATTGAGACTGAGACCTTAGTGGTGGCCTTGGCACTGCTGTTCCTTTACATTGGGCAATTAAGCAGTATTCACAGATGGAGAACTCCAGTCCTGGAGCTGAATTGGGTCAGTTCACTGGCATAATTCTGATTATTTGCAAAGAATGCCAGTGTCAAGCCCTATTTCCCTGAATGTAGCAGAAACCATAATGAACAGCAGTTTTCTCCCTCATTATTTTCAGGTCTGCTTCTCCAGTTAGTTCTGTGTCCAACACATCTTATCTACCTGCTTGCTTTCAGTGACGCATTCACAGCTGCTTCCCTCGCTCCATTTTATCCCTCCTTTTGCTGCTATTACCCTGGAAACCTCTTGGCCCTTATAATTTTTGCCTCATGCCTTAAGCAGTAGCCTTTTCTTCACCTCCAGAAGGGACAGTTTCATTTTACCTGGAAAGAAAGATGCAAATCGCAGACCCTGACTTTCATCATATCCCTGCCAAGAAGGATGTCACTGTCGTGGCTTCTTGATAGGACTTCTTTTTCAGGCACATCCTTCACTGCTTCTGCTATGGAATTAAAAAGACATCCTCTCCCCAGAAGAAAGCCACTGATGCACACATAGCAGTACACACACTCATTCAAAAGAAATGAACAAGGCTGTAGGTATGACAAGCCAAAACTTTGACCACTCATCCCACTCTCATCAAAAGCACATCTCTGTTCAGGACATAATGATCCCACAGCAGAAATAGCTGCTATTATTCCCTATCATCACAGCTTCCCTATTTCTCACCAAATGTACCCCATCTCCAGCCACCATATGCAGCCTGGGCAGGCTGCCAGCTCATTTTGTATGTGCTGCTCTGCAATGCTAGAATTTTCAATCAGGAGCAGGCCTAGTAGCTAATGGCAAACATGTCCATGCAAGGACATCCCCCTGAATTTCAGTCTGGGCTCCTGTCTGCTTACTAACATCCTCAGACAACCCATCAACAAAGATGTTGGAACACCAGTCATTTGTGACTTAGGGGTTGAAGGCTGCTTTCAGCTTTACCAAGGCTTTGGTGCCCATTACAGTGTGCAAGAACATTTCTAGATGCTCTCTGGGCACTTGTTTCAGAGGTTCAGGGAATTATATGTACAGGGCTGTGGAGCTGTCACAACCTGAATGAGTGAGATTTTAAACTTCTCAGCTGAAACATGTGGCAAAAGTACACCTCCAAAGTACAGCAGAGAATTGGCTCCTCCTGCCCCTTTCAAGGAATCTCATGTCTCCCTGGCAGTAGAAAGGTCACTGCCATTAAGTGCTTCACTGCTGGCTTATAGAAGGAGAAAGCAAAAGGACCTTATCGAAAAGTACAGTGAGGATTTCATCTTGGCACCTCAGTGTGGTATTTGTGGTTCATCAGTGAAGCTTGGAAAAACATTACCATTTGCATTACTTTTGGCTCTATCCTGCCTGCATCATTCACGAATTTGAAAGGAGACCATAAGCAAGATGAGGGGGCCCAAAAAATAACGAAAGGGTTAAGTCACCCTTTGACAAACTAAGGCAAACAGAGCAAATTGTAACAGCAAATATTTTGCCCCATGACATAGGGGTCTATTTCTCCCCTTTATCTCAGCTTGTGGAATATCCCTGTGCAAATGGCAATTGCCTTACTTGCTATCAGAATTTGTGTGAGAAATGTACACATTCTGGTGGTAGAGTGACCCCAGATATTCAGTTTGTGAGCTGCAGTGCTGAGTCCCAGTCGACCACACTTTGCAACTTCCTGCTTATCCATCATTCTGCTGATAAGCATTTCCAGTGTGAAAATGTACTTGTAGGGTTTTCAACTAAATTCTCTTGATTGCAAGCTCTTTCTCGGAGTCCTCAAGTTAGCAATTCCCTTCTATATATCAGTAATACCTAACACTCCCTGAATTCCCAGACAGCACACTGAGAAAAAGAGGGTGTGGAGGAAAGGAAGGAAAACACACAGTCAATGAGGGCATTATGAGAAATTTACACAGTTATGAGATTACATTTTTTTAAAAGGTTTGCCGAGCTCCAGGGTGGAGCCAGCAGCAAGATAACAAGTGCAGAGAATCTTACTTTCAGGTTTTTTTGCAAGTATCTCACATAGCTCTGGTCCTCCATTCAGCACACATTTCAGTATGCATTTAGAATTACTTATTCCTAATGCCCAGAAGGCTATTCCAGCTTTTCCAGGAAGGCTTATAGTAACAGTCTTCAGCCTACACATAAGGAAACACAGGCTTACACATATGACCGAATAATGACAGTGCTGATTGAGGTCTTCATTATGTGTATGTACTCACAGGATGGTTCAATTTACCTGTTCTGTTGCACTTTTCCTTGCAAGTAGTCACTGCAGCTGGGCTTGCATCCCTTCTCCAGCACAATGTACTACACTCACTCACAGAATTGATCTGCCCTGAAAACCACTTCTCTCACATTTTTAAATCTCTTGGCGTAAAACCTGTTATTCTCTTGACATTAGGCTACTCAATATCTGTCACTTCCCCCCCTTAAAAAAAATTGACTTCCGAGTGACATTATATGATAAGCAGTTATATACTGAGACTTCTAACCAGATGGAGCCCTTCCATCACTGGAGGCAACACAGAGCATGTGGGATAAATGCTCGGCGGCACAGAGTCCCTCCACTTGCTGCCTCACAGAAAGAGCTGCTCCTTGCCTCACAAAGCCCTGCTGTTTGTACCTGCTACACAGCTCTGAGAAATAGACTTTCTACATGAATATCTGCAAGAGTCCCAGTGCCAGAAAGGCTGGTGCTCTCTAGGGTAGATTTGCAACCAGATTCAAACCATCTTTTTTCTCTGCTACCCCATTTTCCCAATTCATACCTCATATCTCAGCATTACTGTTGGATAGAAATCTAGCCCAGCAACTTCTGGGACTGGAGCAGGACCTAGCAGACTGTTCCAAACCTGGAAATGAATCCATGGTGTATCTTACCCTAAGGAAACCCTAATCTCTTTGCAAACAAAGGGATGTAGGTCATTCAACACAACTGAAAAATACATATGCCTCCAGAATGCAAAACGACACAGAACCGTGGTACACGTGAGTTTGGATTAAAAGCAGTCAATAATTCACTGAAAGCAAAGAGCAAACTGCAGAGGGAGACTGGCTATGGCCAGGACACCAGGACCCAGCATTTAGTTTTCTGGTCAGAAGATCCAAGAGGCCCAGGATATCAGTCATGCATTGCAGCCGGTTGCAGGCATTTCTGTCAGCCCAGTGCCCTGTCCTGTTGTACCAGGACAGAGCACTTCTGGGCTGAGCCCAGTCACCTGAGCCACCCAAACTCCTGCACCATCTTGTGTTTTAATGGGAGTTGCAGGACCCCTCAAAGGTCAATAATAACTGATATTATTATTAATATAATAGCAGTCAAAATATGGAAAAGAAAATCATACTTTCAGCATCTTAAAGTAGAGTTTTCTGGGTTGTAAAAACAGCCCACCCTGCCAGCAGTTTCTCATGGAACTTAGTTCTGCCATAAAATGCTAATCAGCCTGAACTGTCACGTCGCCCCTGCACCATATCTTTTTATGAGCACATTAACATGGTCGTTAGGAAGAGGGGACTCATATGGACACAAATACATACCACAATCATTTATTTCCCCCTCTAACTCCATCCTGAGTTACTCTAATTCATTTTCAGGAAGCGGTTTTCCTTCGCCTCCTTTGAGGGGGTTTCTGTTTTCTGGAAACCCGGACATGCCCAGACCACCAAGCTGTTGTGTCACCACAATGCATCATTTATCCCCTATGACAGATGTCACAGGAGTAGGTAGAGCCACCTCCACCATAAGGGAGAACACTCATGCTCTCTGTGATCTTCACAAGGAGTCGTGTTGTTGAAATAAAATACTAATGAGAAGGTTAAAAGTTAAAAATTCACTGAATCACTGAAATATAACACAGGACAAACAAAAGGATTTATGAAGAATGAGAGAATAACCAAACCTGTAAGAACCAAGAGCCATGACCTGAGAAATAAGAACAGGAGGATGCTATAAATCAAACTACAAAGCCAAAGAACAACTTAGCTTGAATTTTGTGCCCATTAACGTAGTAAAATGCCCACCTATAGGCTATGATCGCCCCTTACTCACATAAGCCACTTCCTCTGCATACCCACAGAATATGCATGGTAAAATAAATGTGTACTGTACCTTTAAATGGAGACAGGAGAGTGAAAAGCCAAGGACTATAGCTTTAGGTTGTTAGGCATACAGGAAATGCCAATTTTTTATTGTTCCAAGTGTATAAAAATGAGCAGCTGGCATACTGAAGGGCTGCTAGCTTTGTGGATTTACCACCTATTACCCATCTCTGCACAGATATGAAATAAAATCAAATATCTCGACTCTGTGTGTGGATTGGCTTCTTGGACGCTGGGTTAAAGATCCCTGTTTTAAGGATAACAGTGTCACGTGGATCACTAGATGTAGTTATCTTTGTTTGGAGTAAGGGCCTGTCAAAGGTTTGATAAAAATCACCTTTTTCCTTCAGACACCAAAAACGATCCCTCTGAATGTGATATAAAGATAGAACTGGGAATAAAGTTTGGTGATTCAGATACAGAGATACAGGTCACTGCCACTCAAGCTAAGAGAGAGCTAAAGCCAATTTTAGGAGTAGATAGCCAATCTCTAGAGGGCACCTTCATACACACAAGGCAGTGTGATGCAGAGTAAAGGACAGGAAATAACTGAGAGCAAAGAGAACAAGGATGTTGGTCTTGTGGGTGTAACCCCCTGACTGGTAGGGGAGATGATGACCCCCAGCTCTACATTCGTGGCACCCAGAAACAAAACGTTGCTAACAGGCCTGCAGTGTCACTGCTTACTTAGTCCCCTTCTTACCAGAGCTAGCAGCATCCACTTGGGCGAAACAAGAATAAGGCAGTAGGAGCTTTAGTGCAAATGATTTCTTTTCCCAATTCTTTTTTTTCCCCTATCAGTGAATTGTCCCCTCCTTCCATCTCCTATTCATTCCCTATCTCACTGTATGCAAACCACAATCCCCCTTTTCTTCTTTCTGCTTTATTTTCCTGAACACTCATTAACTACTCACAAAGGACCGTGCCTGGCAGATCGGAGCTGCAATTATCTCCTGGTTCTGACCCGTGTTCAGCGGTCAGAGATTAGCATCAGCAATAATAATGGAGTGGGAGATGCAAGCAGCTGCATGCTGGGGATTTGACAAGTGTCCAGACTGCTAGAGCCAACGTGAGGGGAAGGGAATCCACACAGGGGACTGTGTCCTCTGGAAGGTGGAAAGATCGAAATGCACACATCCAATAGATCCCTCAAGCCTGCTCAGGGAAGATGATCAACTTGTCTTCTTATCTCTACTTCCACACATTCCAGTGAGCCCATGAACCTAAGGGAGGCAGATCTTTCCTGCTGCAGTTACCCTGCTGACTTCAAACTTCACATATTTTTTTTTTCACTTGCAAAGTGAAAAAGCCACCAGGCAAATCATACACATCAGCAAGGAACAACGTCCCAGACTGCTAAAATAAACAGTCCTGCCTTTTCCCACCTCCAGTAAAGGACAGGAAAATTATTAGATTGACTTTCCTGACTTCCAGAGTGCCTTCCCAGTGAGTGCCTTCCCATGCAACTTTCATGCTTTCTGTCCACACACTCATCTGTTTAAGGCATCCATCTGTTTAAGTCCACCATACTGCAATTAAGAGTCCACAGCAGGCTTTAGTGCTGGTCTCCTTCTCATTTTTCTTAGCTTTTCCACAGCTTTGTTTTCTAAATTCTGTGGCTTTGTTTGTATACAGGTTTATTATTTCTTGGTTTTGGTTACTGAAAGCAGGCAAGTCCTGTAATAAGTTTGGAAAAATAGTGGATCTTAGGCACAGTCTTATCTCCTGTATCCATCAACTCTACTAGGGCTATCTCTATGTCACATCCTTGGCTGAAGCTTCATCACAGAAAGTGAAAGGTGTCAAAACTTTCCAGGCAGTGTTGGAATTTGCTTGTCACTTAACACCTTCTGGATAATACCTTTCCCCCTCCACCCCCTTCCCCGTCACCATCCCCCCCAGTAGGGAGTTTGTAGACAAGATTCCTAAATTCAGGGATGTATGAGTTCAGGATAAAACTTAATCTATTTGGCAATAACATTATAAGCTTAACTGATAGGCAGCAAAAAAACCCAAATCAAACCAACAAACTAAAAAACACCAAACCAAAACAAACAAAAACCACCCCCCTCCAAAAAAAAAAAAAAAAAAAAAACAAAAAACACACACAAAAAACCCCCCAAAACCAACAAAAAAAAAAAAAAAAGCACGTACAGCTATTAAGAGAATGGCTATGAACTTAGCTCATACCAATTTCCAGTTAAGGTGCTTGATCCATTCCTGACCTCATTTGAAATATTCAGTCTTCTAGAAAACAGGAATGGAATTCTCATCAGCACTTTTGAAGAGATGACTTCAAATTCATCCTGCTTCTGGTTATCTTACAAATAACATGAGAACAGACCCTATCAGAGCATATCACTGCTCTCTGAATCTGGTATCTGCTAACACCTGGACATTTGGAAGTGCAGTGATAATGACAAAGAAAAAAGAAAAAATTAATTGAAACTTTCTGAGCCTCAAAAGCTGGTCAGCTTGAGATTTGGAGAAAGTTCAAATTTGATTTGTATTGTAGGTGATTAACTGTTCATCCTAAAAATATCCTAAGTATATTTTCACAGTTATAAGACATATGAAAAATTACAGAAAGAAAATACTAGGAAACAATTTCTTGAGTTGTTAAATGTTTGCAGTTCAAGTGGCCTCACACCCACTTTTGTGCACTGCTTTAAATATACAGATTTTTATTTTTTTTTACTGGCACAAAAACTTTCAACGATTAACTTTGTATTTCTTTAGGCAAGCACTTACACCAGGAGCTGCTACTTGCTTGCTTCCCTTGAGTAAGGAGCAATATTGTTAGATGACCAATCACAACTGCAGATTGAGTGAAGATAGAAAGGGCTGTGAAGTGTAAGGAAAAAAAAAAAATGGGGGGGGGGCACAAAGTAGCAGCATTCCACTTTTCTAATTGCAGAACATGGATTGAACAATGTCACGTTTGTAATCAATTCCAATATGCCAATTTCAAAGGCAAAACTGGTTCAAGAAGATTTGTGACAACATCCACAGCTTCTGCCTGGAGGATGCGTGTTCCAGGCCAACCACAGATATATTTTATCACAGAAATCATTTTTAGCTGCTACAGTGAAATCATTAATTGATCATTTGTCACCCCCTTGAAATGAATAAATTCCCCCCTCTGCTCTCATTCTTGCTGCTCAGGAGAACACAGTATTTTGTCACTGAAAGGACCAGGGAGATAACACTAGCCCTTCACATATATGCAACCTTCTAGTTATGTTAAGTCCAAGTCATACTGCTACTGCTGAATGAAAGTCTGAACTCCTACGCATTAGTTACTCCCATTTGGTATGTGAACAGAGGATGCTGCTTTGCAGGGCTGTCGATCCAGCATGAAACTCACTTTAGAAAACTGTTTTTAAAGAAGAGAATATCTGCATGAGGGAGGGGAGAAGGTGGGGGAAATATATCTCTTGGTACTTTTGTTCATTATTTAAAGCAACTGTTATTTTCTCTCTCATTTTTGCTTTCAAATTTGATATCCAAGAGACAAGATTTCTTCTACTAGGCACCACCGGGGGAAACAGACTGTGCAATCAGTCTGTTTCAGAGAATGTTTCATTCCAGCATTTCAGGCAGGAGAAAGGTCCAGAGCAGATGCAAGAAGCATCAACCAGGAATCTTAAGAGATTTTGAAATGCAGCTCTGATCTTTGCTGGTTCAAACCTCACTGAGCCACTGCTTTGGGTGCCTATGTGTGGCATAATGAAGGTATCCTGTCCTGTATCAAAAATAGTGTGGCTAAGAGAACCAGGGAAGTGATTGTACCACTGTACTTGGCGCTGGTGAGGCTGCACCTCAAATCCTGTGTCCAGTTTTGGGCCCTTCACTACAAGAAAGACATTGAGGTGCTGGAGCAAGTCCAGAGAAGGGCAGCAAAGCTGATGAAGGGTCTAGAGAGTAAGTCATATGAGGAGCAGCTGAGGGAGCTGGGGTTGTTTAGTCTGGAGAAGAGGAGACTGAGGGGAGACCTTATCACTCTCTACAACTACCTGAAAGGAGGTTGTAGCCAGGTGGGGGTCAGCCTCTTCTCCCAGACAAGTGACAGGATGAGAGGACACGCTCAAGACACAAATGGACATGACACTTAGTGCCATGACCTTTAGACAAGGTGGTGAATGGTCAAAGGTTAGACTTGATCTTGGAGATCTCTTCCAATCTAAATGATTCTGTGTATATACCTTGCTTACACTACCAAATACGGAATGCAAGGAAGGGAAAACTAGGAAGGGAAACTGTTAATCAGATGAATTTTTTAGGGCTCCTCCTGCCAAGCACCATTAGAGAGAGCCACTGTAATGAGCATCTGACCAATGCACTCGGGTCTCCACACCTCTAAGATAATCTTGTGGTTCATCGCTGACTGCTCTGCTCAGGTCAGGACTCAATAGGTTGCAAAATACCAACATTAAAGAAGCTGCAATGCCTGACTGTATCCACCAGTTTTTTCCAGAAGCTAACAGCCCTGTTCCTCAGAGGACTTCAGGTGATGCTGGGTTTAACTGTCTTTACTGAAATAACACAGTCATGTCTTGACCTGAACTTAAGACCCCAGAGTCAGCCCTGATGATACTTGGTGCAACCATAACTGAACTTTGCAGCTGGTTTTGTCCCTAATAATGAACCAAACAAATACCTGGATTCAAACACAGTAGTTTGTGTATTTACTTTTTTCAGACCAGAAATTAGCCATGGGTAACTCATGCACTATAGAGAAGGCCATTAGATAAATAAAGAGTGCATAATAACCTGGCATGCCTTTATGAGACAGGGAAAAAGCAGTATATCATGGAATTTCAGGTAGGGAGTACAGCATCAGCAAGCTGGAGGGAAGAACATTATTAACAAAGCACTTTCACTGAGCTACTTGATAACTTTGGATGAGGTAAGCTGAGTCTGGAGGATATGTTAACTTTGTGCATACACAGAATGGGCAAGCCTTGTGACTGTTAATGGCTTTGTTAAATCATTTCTCTCAGCGAGTCTGTCTGTAATAAAGGATTGCAGCAGCTACCCTCATTTTTTAAGCTGCTTTGAGTTTTGCACATGGAAAGTATTAAGTGCTGGCATTACATCTGTAAAATTAAGGCCCTAAAAAGGTCAAAGTCATCAGCTTAATTTTGCAAAGAGGATTGAGCAAAACTGGGATCTCAGGGTATCTGATTAGTTGTACATTCCAGTTTTTTCTGTTGTCTACTCTACTGTACTTTGACTATGTTTTCTCTCCCAAAGGTTTGTGGAGGCTTTAAGTTAATTTTGTGATACCATAAGGTGCCAGACTGCCAAACTGCAAGATTAAAAGGATCTTGCGTGTTTAGATCTGCAAGCAATACCAGCACTAGCTTCTCTATCCATTATAACATCTCCCTTTCCCTCACTCCCTTCCTACCCTAAAATAACCTCAGCGATTAAACAGAGAAGGGACTCACAGAAGGAAGAAAAACTGCAATCTCTGTGTCCCATTCTGTCCCAGCCCTTTCTGGATAACTGCCCAACAGGAAGGCTATTTATACCAGATTATTTTTCAGGAGGTGGATGAAGGGCTCTGCTATATCTCAGCTACCCATATGATAGGCAATTAATCAGCCATCAAATCAATAATTTGCAGATGCGAGGCAGGGTCATAACCCAAAGGTGGGAAGCATTAAACATCCTTCCAAGTTGCATACATGTAGTCACATGAGCTTGAGCTCTGGAAGGTGACAAGTGACATCCACCAAAGTGAGCATGAACAATGAAATATGTGAACTAAACAGCCTCTGTTTTGACCATCAGCTCTCTCCCTCCAAGTCATACAAGCGTTTAGGTTGGAAACGACCTTTAAGACCACCTACTTCCAACATCCCTGCCATGGGCAGGGACACCTTCTACAAAATCCAGTTGCTCAAAGGTGGTTTGAAGGAAGTAGATATGTTGCATTTGACAAAGAAAGGAGACAACATCCACTCCAGCGGACTGCCACTGCATCACAATCACCTCAGCCTCAAGGGAGAAAGCAAATAGTCAACCAAGCCCTTTTGGTGTGCTATAATTAAAACATCAATAATTTTTCAGAGCATGCTAAACCTAAATTCTGTCACCTTGGAAATCCCATCTTCATTTGCTCAGTACGGAGAGTTCTTGTGTTATTTATCACACAGAAAAACATTGCTCTGCAGGACCATCAATCCAGCGTGAAATTCAATGTGTTGAAAGAAAAGGAAATCTGGTGAAAAACAAAGGCAAAACCAAAAATCTCCCAAAGGTAGTTGACACCAGGGGAAGCGAAAATGTGGTTGCTCTCTCCTAAGGTATGGGAAAGGAGTTCTTAATGGTGGGCAGAGGAAGGGAGAAAAAAACATGCTGGAGAATTGGTTCTACCAAAAATAATCTAGGATTAGTTTCTGAGCAAAATGAAGAAAGTCAATTAAGATGAAGAATGCCTCTATGGAACCCTGCAGAGGTGTTTCAGGCTGTCTCCTGTCTCCACCAAATGCAGGTGGAAACTACTACTCAGATTTGATCTACATGGGTTTATATTCCCCTTCTCCTGCCAGTAGGAGGATTAGAAATGGACAGAGCTTTCTATTTCAGTATCAACATTCATCAGAAAGCATGTTTTCAACAACCAGTGGGAGATATAACCAGTCCATCCACCTTCACATTCCTTTCAGCATAGAGCTTCCCTCTTGGGGCTCACTGACTCTCTTTCTTCAAATCCAGTTTCAGAATACACTTCTTCTTGAAGTTTCCCAAGAAGCTAGTGTAAAAGTATTTCCCCTTACGCCATATGTGACAAAAATATCCTGGTATGAAAAAAACCACCTACACATCAACATCTAAGAGCTAATCTAATGTATATCACAACATTTGTCAGAGAGTAGAAAGAGTAATCATTTGCTCCCTTCACCTATCGTACTGCCTGCTCCACTAGCCTCTGCAGAAAGACTTTTCTATCCACAGCTGATGGAGTTTATATCTCTTTCAAAGAAAAGGACCTGGGAACAGAAGGCATCCTATATCCTGCCATCAGGCACCCTGACTGAAGAGACATTGCCCTTTGGCAATGACACTTACAGCAACACTTCACAGGGTGGTCAGGGTGAGGAGTTTGAACCTAGACATCCGAACTGTAGATGTTTAAAGTCTTGGTACATGAATATCAGCCTCTATCTCTCCTACGAGATATGTTGCCAGCTTACAACAAAAAAAACCCAAAACAAAACAACAAAATACCAAAACAACCTCATGATCTCAGAGACAGAGTTCATTTGAGAAACCCAACTTCATTGACATCCTAACTACAACTTTCTCAATACTACAGCAATACTGTAGCATCAAATTACCTTGAGTTAGACTAAGTGTTTAATTTTCCTCGTCAGGAAACCATGGTTTCCAAAACTGAAAAAAAAAAAAAAGAGAAATTCCTATTTTTTGCAGTCAACTCTTGGAGAAAAACAGAGCTGAGAGAAGTTAGTAAGTGTAAGGATTACTTTGTACGTCTTTACCCGGCATGTAAAGTACTGTACACTCTAGCATCTACCACAGAGCAAACACCTGAAAATTAAGGGAAATTAAAGTACCAAGATGTGTTTTGTGGAAAGTTGGAGGCTCACAGCAATTTCTATTACATTCAGAGAGCTTCATTCAGGAGAAAAGGGAATCGGTGACCTGCAACTCATCTATACTTGTCTCTTCTCTTGCTGTGACTTCAGCTTGACAATACAGTGGAATTCTATTTCACCAATCTTCCCTTGAAGGAATCGTTTGACTCAAAAGATCAAACCTACTTCCCCACCAAACAATAGTCTCTGTGTAGAGACAGATGTCTTTGCCCTTTTGATCAGAGAACCATCAGCTGGATCAGATTGGAGGTGACTTATGTTAATACTTTTAAAAAAAAGGAAAGAATTTGGTATCTCACATATGTAAGCTGCTAATTAAAGCCAATTAGAACCTGACTGACCCATAATCATATTAAAAGACTTAGAGCAGAACCCAGCTGTGTCCCTACAAAAAGGGGGTTTTGCATTTCTGCATACAATTCACAGGAAGGGAGAGGAGAGGCAGAGGGAAGCTCCCCACTGTAAAGGTCTTCCCATCTTTGCTTGAGACAATCCATATAAGTACACCTGGATGGCATAAACCCTCACAAGGGAATTCAGGTATATAAGGACTTCACCTGTCTGCATATTCCACTGCTTGGATGGGGGATTTCACATGGTGAGCATCCCTCTCATGTACCATATCACAGTAGGCACTCTCAAAATGAAAGTCAAATTACTAAGGGCAAATAACAGAGATCTGTCTCCTAAATTCTCATGTATTGTTTATAGAATTATCTACCTTTTAATTATTGAGTTAGCCTCCACAGCTTCATACCACCCATCCTTCTAGGCAAGAGACCTTTCACAGTACCTATGGACATGCACTGATCCCTGTCTGTCAGAAGCAGTAGGGCCTCAAAAAGCCGTGCCCTGTTCTAATGCCATCTGTACATTTAGGCAGGAGACACCAGGCTACAGCTTCTGCTTTAGGACTGGCCAGAATGGCACACATGCTTTGAGCTACATATTGAAATATGATAAATCGAGACCATGAAGAGAAAGGGCAGGATGCCTTTTTTTTGAGGCAGCTATACACCAGTTCACAGGAGAAGCAGGACATGAGCTGGGCTCTCTTAAACCCTAAGCTGATGTATTAACTGCAGGGCTGTTTTCTTCCTCTACTGCTTACTTTAGTTGCTGCTTGTGTTGTTGAGAGAGGGAAAATTGGTACAAAACAGTACCTGAAAACTTGCATCTGCATTAAGATCAACCCAGCCTCCTTCCAGGGATTCATGTGCCCATATTCTTCATTTATCTTCATTTCACACTGCCGTTCATGCCAGCTATGCCGTCTCTGCCAAAAAGCTTTTGGAAAGAGGAAGTGTCATGAGAACCACTGCAATTATAGATCCAAACCCACACCAGCTGAGTCAGTACAGCCATTTCAAAAACTTCTTTTGTGTCTAAGATCATGTGTTCATACACATACATCTATATTTTTATGCATATTTGTTTTCTTACTTTTCTTTGTTAAGCAAAAGCTACCATGATCTTCAAATTCGTAAGTTTGCCACCAAACTTTAGACAATGCAGCAATGTGATGTTTGGAGCAGACTAAAAAGGAGCTTGCCACACAAATGCTGACTTCATGGCACAGGTGCACTTTGGAGCTGTGCTCCCTGAACTCTGTGCAGGGAGGTCATACAAAGGAATCCTTAGTAAGCCTGTGAAATTGCACTGATCAGTAACACAAATGTGATGGATAAGGTAAAGGGGATCCTGGTGAGCTGTAGAAAGAGCCCAGCTTTGCTAGAACATTGTCATAGGGCTGGCTGTAAGCAGCCACTTAAACATACGGTTTCTGCTGTTCCTTCCTAGGATCCTCAGCTTAAAAAATAAACCTATCCCAAAATTGTGTGTGATTGCCTCCACTAACTACACAGGATGAACAATATAGTCTAGCTTTCAATCTACCACCCTGTTCCTCTCCACATGATCCCAATAACAGCTACTCCAGTGTTGCAGAAAGGGCAGGAAATGCTTAAAAACCTTACACCTTGTCCATATACAAGGATAGCCAAACAGCCCTGGGAAGGCACAGCTCTATTTTCTCATTTGCCTATGCCTACACATGGCTCACTGTGAGGACAGGGGGTACCAGAGGAAATGTAACAAGTGGAGTTCACAATATGAGCAGAAGCCAAATGAAGTCAGCGATGCAGAAGCAAAGGGTGGAGGAAACAGACCATGGCTATTCCAGGGTAAGGCTGTTCCCCAAACCACTTCACGTCATCTAAGCAGTGAACAAACCTTGAGCTGGTTCCAGTCTGCTGGCCTGGAACACCTCAGGGGCATTCTTCTGGAGCGTGCTCTTGAGTGTATCCTGACTTTACACAGCATTATGCAGGCTTGCCATGAAAAACCCTCCTGGATTCTGTAACAAAATAGAAATTCAGGAATGAAAAAAAAAACAACAAACCCAAAGCTTTCAAAAGGAGCCAGTACCTGATTTATGGCTTTATGTCGAGCCAATGCTAGCTTGGTTGGGAGTTTCAGAATTTCTGCAAGGAAAAGGTTGTTTTGAAACCTCCTGAACTTTTCTGAGCCAGAAGGGGGTCTGAAAGAAAGCCTTTTTTTTATTTTCTCTTTTTTCTCTCTCTTTTATTTGGTGCTCTCTGGGACAATCCCCCAGTGAGACATCTGCTAGCCAGCAGAAACAGAGATTCAGTCTCTCTGCATCAGTGCAGGATGCAAACAGCAGTCTGTAACTGCTTGAGGGGCTAGGTCATGGCAGGCTCCGTGGACCTGTCACAGCAAAAGCTATTTGTCAGGCACACAATGGCTTAAGGGTGCAGTGGCCTCCCCTTTGCAATAACCTGCCTACCCCTAACACAGTGTGCCCTGGGAGATGAGGCGGTGCTGTATGCAGATGGCGTGGCTGTACCCAGGCTGTACAGACACGACAGAGACACTCCAAGGCAAGTAAAGCAGGACTAGAATTCTGCCACAGCACAAGCACTTCTTGGAGGCTGGTTTGCCCACCCATGCCAACCACTGCACTCTCCTGCTATGCAACAGGCTGGACTGAGAGTCCAGAGCACCTGAAAACATCCATATCCTTCCTCTCAGACATTAAACACTATGGGTTGTTTTCACAGCTGCCTTTTTTTTCCTATTACTCCTCCACCTGTCACATCTGCCTTCTTTGTTGCACTTCTCTAAGATCTTATGCTGCACACTTGGAGGAGAAAGGCTCAGTCTTGCCGTCCCTTCCAACACAGCTCCCTCTCATGTACCCTGCTAAAGATGAGGAACCTTCCCACACAAGAAGCTTTACTCAGGATATTCAGGCACTGGAGTAGAATGTACCTTGCACAGAGTACACCCTGAGAGAAAGCAATGGCTGCCTCTTTGCAGCATGTTGTCCTTACCCTCACAACTCCCAGACCAGTCCCTGCACAGCACCCACACAGGTGGTCCAGTCATTCCCATAATTCTACTAGAAACTCTGACTTACAGGACAACAGGCAGAATGTGTCTGTGACTGTCCCCTAATTCCCACAACCCTCCCTCTCTCTGTCCCTGCCAGGCATAGATGATGTGTGGTGGTTTCAGATGACTACTTTATATCCTCATGAGTCAAACCCTAGTATCCCTTAATATTTGCTCCCAGCACATAAGTGGTGTCTCATGCTGTTTCCCTCTGTGACCTCAATATCCAATTCCTGTTCCCCTTGGTTGCTTTACTTGCAGGAATAATACCATCTGTAGCAAAGATAATACCCTGTAGCAGCTCCTCAGTACATGTGGTCAGTCTGATTCCTTCCACCAAACCCCACAGAAGGCAGAGCAAAGTGCCATGTGTAACCCACACGTTCAGCTAACACAAAAGCTTCTAACAGCAGCTCCTTTAAAACCTCAGACTAATCCTATTAACTGCTAGCAGCAGGTGCAAAGGGGTTGCTGCACCCAGTCCTATGCCCCCCACAGGTAGAGAGATGCTCATGGAGTGACCATACCCACACAGGCAAGCACACAGATGTTCTCGCACACACAGACCTATTCACACACTCACCCCACGCAGCACTCACGGGCAGTTCTGCTCAGTTTTACTGGGAGAGATAAGCTGCACATACGCTGCCGAGCAAAGAGAAAGCAGAGCTCCAGGTCTCCATCAGAGGCAGGCACAGACTTTTCAGAGGAAGGCTTCAGTGCCTGTCTGTGATTTTATCTCCTATGTCCATTTGTCGTTAGCATCAATTGCCGATTTGGTGGCATACCGATAG
Source organism: Corapipo altera (assembly GCF_003945725.1). Taxonomy (NCBI): domain Eukaryota; kingdom Metazoa; phylum Chordata; class Aves; order Passeriformes; family Pipridae; genus Corapipo; species Corapipo altera. The sequence continues at coordinate 3,984,602 of NW_020884910.1, forward strand.
CATGATGTGATCTCTGTTGTCTCTCTCCTTTCCTCTGGGGTTAGGCACTGCTTTTTCTCATTACCTTTTTGCTGAAAAGTGTTTATCATGGCAGATAATCTGAAAGAAAGCTCCTTCTTGAAATCATTTGTCTTTTAGCCATGGGAGTAGGAAGCGCCTCTCAGTTTCAGCATCTCCTGCCATTTTAGTCATTCTTCTCTCTTACACTCCTGTACTTCAGCTCTGCTGTCCAGATATAAGTTCTGGTCTGCATTTTTGCTCGTGTAGCCAAAAAAAACCCACCCCAAACCAATCAGACTTGGCATAAAAATTTTGGTTGTAGGAGAATCAGTAGAGGGGGGCAAAGTACTTAGTTCACACTCCCTAACTGCCTGTTGCACTAAATCTATCGGCCTTCACCTGGCAGGTTTGATGCTGGCAGTTAGAGATACCCTCAATCCCCAACAGTGGGTGACTGCTCCACCAGTAGCATGGATAGGGGTGCAGGCAGAGCTTTACAGAAGACAATACTGCTTTCACTCAGATGTGAGTTTTGAACCTCCAGTTCTTTAAGAGCACAAAGCTGAGTGGCTCAGATCAAGTGGCATCAAGTACAGCAGATTTTTCTGCATGTTAGTTAGAAGTGGGGAAGGAAAAGAAGTTTGTTCTATAGGCAATTTTATGGGCATCATTGTGTAATGCAGAGAAAAACAGTGAGATTAAGATTTTTATTTTAATCTCTTGTGAAACCTGAAGATTTTTTTCATTGTAAGCTGGTGATGAAAAATTGTAATTTTTGTTCTTCCCCATGGAATGGAAATTTCAATTCAAAATGTTGACATTTTTGATCTAACACAGCTACTTACAGGAATTGCTTCCTGGCCTGGTTATGGATCCAGGAACACAGTGAGACACAGGACTCACACAGGCTGCTTCAAGTTGACCAGATAAAACTCATTACATTGCCATTGCCTTATGAGTTTATAGGTCTTCAGTTGTACCTAGTGCACAGTGGAAATGGGGGTGTTGGAAAGGCTATCTGTGAAAGTGATGCACCCTAGGGAAACACAGTTTGAAATCTGTTCAGAAGAAACCTGCATTTTATCCTGGGGCAAAAAGAAAAGACATTTGTGAGGAACATTTTCACACAGGTCTAGTACAGATGGCACTGTGAAGGGAACAGGAGGAGTATCTCATGCAGGTACACCATTATACAATTTTGCTGTTGCTGTAATGACACATGTAGTTTGTTACCTCTTAAAATCAGCCCCACTCTGTGCCTGTGCATGGCAGAGTGGGCCCACATGCCACCTCTCGTACAGGGATCTATAGGCAACAGCCTGCTTCTACATGCACACATGGGTCAGAGCTCACACTATGATAGCACAGACCCACACACAGAAGCCTGAAGGATTCTGACACCTATTAGAAGTCAGGAACAGGAGTAACATACCCTGTTATCCTAATATACACACACATAGTGTTATTACACACACTCATGCTAAGAACTTGCAACACATTTTCCTATATTGTCTCAAAATTTCCCTAGGACCAGACATGCTTACTCATCGGTTTAATCCCAAACACACATAGCATTCAGTTCTGCCACTCACAAATCATCCCATCTCCCCTGGGAGAATGGATCTGGCAGCCCTGTCTCCACTGAGACAGAGGCTGCGATTTGTGCCAACAAGAAGAGAAATCCCGCCAAAACCTTGAGAACAGCCGTGGGCTCATTCACATTTTCTTCTGGTCCTCAAGGGAAAGAAGAAGAAGAATAAAAAACCCAAACCAGCTGTGAATTTATTGACTCTCCCTTAAGAATCTCTGGTGCAGTAAATTCCACCTTCATGGTGCTGGCTAATTATGCATTTATTTAACTCTGTTGCTGTGGTTTTTTTAATGATTCTCTTCTGTTGTTTGAAGTTCACTGTCTATTATATGCAATAAAAACCTCTGTCATATTTTTGCCTCATTATTCCTAACAAATAGTGCATTTTCTGCCCCCCTTCCCCTCTCTCTTCCCCTGCTCTGCATTGCTCCCTGCCACCCTCACCTCTCCAACTAGCACTCCCTGAGTTTCAAAGACCAGCTGTTAGCATTTTGTCAACGGAGTGCTTTTGAGAAACTTCTGTCACGGGCTCCAGCACAGCAGGGGCTGCTGAATAAAATATCAGCCCTTCAAAAGGGAATTAAGGCAGAGAACAAAAGCAGCAGGGTGAACAAGGAGGGGAGAGGCCTGCCCTTCAGTCCCCTCCCGCCTGGCAGTTTGAAAGAGGGAGCCCTTCTGTAACACTCCAAGTCAGATGCACGGGACAGATGTGGTGTCCAGCTACTCGATGAAAATTGCCTTTGGCATAAGAAAGAGGAGTAGTGAAACACTCCTAGGGAAGAAGTAGTGCAACACTTAGTTCAGCGGCATTGAACTCTTGAGTGCAAGTTTTATCCACTCCCAACTACGACTTGCAAGATCTGACTCCACTCCCCAACTTCTTACACTTGCCCAAGCTTCACTGCTGAAGTGTTTCTTCCAGCCCAAAAAGCGGTTTTAAGACTTGTTAATATTTTTTTTCCAAGTAAAACACAAATTTTCCCAAACCAAGTAAAAAAAGGAAGTGGATTGATTCACTTGGTTTCCTCTAATAATTTCCAAATCAGAAAGCACCACTCACTTCTATCTTCAACAGGGACATTTGGGCAATTACAGGCCCATCAGCCGTATCTTGATTCCTGGGAAGGTGATGGAACAAATGCTTCTGAAAACCATTTCCAAACATATTAAGGATAAAAGGACTGTAATTGGGAGTAGTTAGCATGGATTTATGAAATAGAAATCATGCCTGGCCAAACTGACACCCTTCTGCAATGAAATTGCCAGTTTAGAAAAAGAGGGAAAGGCTTGATGGTTCTGTGATTCATGAATCACCTGGACAATGGGGAAGAGAGCACTCAGCAAACTTGCAGAAGATACAATACTGGGAGAAATGGCTGATGCACCAAAAGGTTGTGCTGCCACTCAGAGGGACTTTGCCAGGCTAAAGAACTGAGACAACAGGAATCTCAAGAAGTTTGAAGGGAAGCACTGAGTCCTGCACCCAGGAAAGAAAACTTCATGCACCAGTATATCCTGATCTGTCCAATGTTCAGGTACCAAGACAGGAGCTAGTTTGTCCCACTTACCTTCCCTGCCACCATCTCATCATAACTTGAAGGCTTTCCTTTGTGTCTCCCCTTGACCTAGGCATTCTGAGAAACTGGAATTATGGGTTCTGAACAACCTGTTAATCCAGGTGCTAATACCACATGCCACTCTTACAGCCCACCTTCCTGGTCATTCTGGTCCTTCTAACATCCAGACCTTCCCGTTACTTCTTCATTCATACTAGTTTTGGCATATCTATTAGTTCTTTTTCATCCTTCTCAGTTACGTTACCTTTAATGTACCTTTGTTGTAGCTCCTCCCTTTCTAATATAAGAAATGCACATTATTAGTCTTCCTCCTTCCAATCTCCCCCAGTTCCCTCAAAAGAGCTAGGGAAGTGCAAAGCGAGGACATATAAGGCAGGTGTCATATTAAGGGGATAGACTGAGAATTTCCCAGAAAGCAGTGAGGAAACAGTTCCTCAGGTGGAGAAGAAACCAAAGTACCAATCTAAGAGTCTCTCTACTACTATTAATAATCTGCAACATATCAGGGCCCAAAGGCATTTTCACACCATTGCTTCTGATTTAATAACACCAGAGCTGAAATGCTACACAGAGTATTTTCTTTCAAAGAGGGCTAGCAGAAGCAAGTTCTGTGAATACCAAGCTATGAGATAGGCCATTGTCACATGAGTAGCTGGATGGGCGTGTGGTGAATTCAGGCATGAAATCCTACTCCTGGTCAAAGCAGACAGTATGGACACAGAGCATTAGTACACGTGGCTCTATGGCTAGATTTACTGATTTGCTCTCTATGAAGAGATGTGTTAAAAAATTGGGAGGTGCAGCTGGATTTGGGACAGGTTAATAAACAGGAAGCTGCATTTCTGCTCAAAGAGATAAGCCTGGCAATATGGGACATATAAATATGAAGGCAATCCACACTACTGTGAATGTATCCTTTTGTTGCAGAGGTTTAGCACCCTGATGGGAAACACAGAGTGGAAAGACCATGTATTATGTCTGCCCGTAGTCTAACAGTACTTCTCAGCTCAATCCTTGGAGCTCTGGTACAAACTGTTTTGGGGAAACCTGAAAAAGGTGACTTTGAGAATTAGGTTTATTACCAGTGGGGCCCAATTCACCACACCAGAATCTATTCCACTTCTGGAATGAACACATCCACAGTGCTCACGAATGGAAAGAGGCTCAAAATCGCCACTCTAATGACTATACTTAAATTGCTGATCAAGTTGGGATTCAGAAAGCTAAAATTTCAATTCCAAAACATAGCCTGAGGCCACAGCATGTCTGAAGCACAGGTTTGACAGAAGGGGCTCTCATAGTGCTTCACCGACTAATGAGATTAAAGGGGTTTCATTAAATCAGTTGTAGTTATAAGGCTTTCACCTTATTGCACTTGCATCTTAAAAAGGCGTTACTGTACAATTTGATACATTTGACTCGGAAAAGATTAGCAGGCAGTTTGAAGTTTGCCATTCAAAGTAATATAGTATCAAAAGCCTCACTTGAACCCCAAGAGTTTGGGAGCAATACTGTTTTGAATTTTGGTATTTGTTCGTGGACAGAGATCTTGATTTCTGGTTTCTGATCAAAGTGTGTTTCAAATGAAAGCAGCTCATATTTAAAGTTCTTTTGTGTCCATCTATGAAGACATTTCATTTAGATGTGTAACTATCCCAAATTACACAGCAGTGATAATTAAGAGTTTCAAGGTGTATCAGGACACAGGCAGGGATTTGGTAACAAAAGTAGGTAGAAGGCAGCTGATGCAAACCCCTCACTGGTCAGTCAAATGCTGGGTTTCCTCCATTTCTGCTATGCTACACTTTTCATGATATCTGAGAAATCATCTGCTGCCTGTTGGTAGTCTGCCACTGGCAAAATTAATTCTGAAATTTCACAATGGATTTGATGATCACATTCTAAGCAAGACACTAAGGGCAAGGAAAAAGCACCTTAACTAGTAGCTAACAGAGATGAAGAATCAGAGGATGCAAACCGAAACCTCAGAGCTGTCAGTCACTCGGTACCATCTCAAATCTGTATCTTCTTTTCTCCAGTGCACCAGAAGGGCGTGAATTAGCTGTGCACATTAATAAAAAAGCCTCAGCATGTTGACAAACTAAGAGGAGTGCTGTGGGGGAAGCATTTTATTAACATACATATGCACATTTCCCCCCACTGTATTTCCTCAGATTGGACGACAGCTCTGTTGCATCTACATCACATGAAGTTAATGCCTGCAATGGGAAAGATGTTCAGCATGACAGCTGCAGCCTGACTAAGCATCTCACACAGGAGCTACCAGCATTAACAGAATATGATACCTTTCTCACTGTAGTCTCTGCCTACTGAAGCATTTGTGAGACACATTAGAATGCAGTAAGATGTACATGGAGAAGGCTTAATGTTATATTAGAAAGTGCCAAGATCTCCTCAGGCACTCGTACCAGCAACTGTATATTATCACTATACATTTAGGGAAAAACAGTAAGTACCTTTTGTCACAGTCCCCTGTGGTCACAGCATTAGCTGTAGCTGCCAGTCAGAAACTACTCAGACTGTAAACTACTAGCAATTGCAACCCTACCACCACCCTCCTCTAACCCACCCACTCTTGGGCAGCTGAAGTCCAGATTTTCTGATCACTTAGGTAGTAGGGCAATAGTCTTAAACCACTCTGGATGTTTTACTGAGCATCTTCAGCAAATTTCACAGTGCATGGCTGTTACAATTAGCACGGTATTTGAACAGAATATGGAAGTATTTGGAAAAAACTTATTATGTACTACAAGAGTACTTCACGCTAGGATTCTGAGTTAGTGATCCAGTAAAGCAGCTCTGCTCCCTGCTCAGCATGGCAGGAAGCCCCCTGTAACCTATTTAGCTTCTGGTGATTGCTGTATGAAGGATAGCCAGAGCATGGGTCCTTGAGACTTCATTTACCACAGCAGGAGTTGGAGATCACCTCAAGAAAAGCCAGAGCCAATATTTGATGCTGCAGATAAAATTTGCCCAGGATACTCACAAAGATCATTTTACAAAGGAGAAGACTGCCACCTCTGTGTCCTGCAGATTTTTTTGTTGTCTCAGCAAGACCCTCTTTGTCTCTTCATAGGGAAAAGGTTGCCCGCATTATCCCCATATTCACAGGAGCAGGAGTGTCTATGTTACAAGAGAGCTATACATGTATCGTGGTCCCAGACCTCACAGAAACACAGAGGAAAGCAAGTTTAGCAGCCTCTGTTGCCTGGGCCATGCCTTTCCTTCTAACCAGGACATTTCTAACTCCAAACACTTCAATGCAGCCACTCAATATTTCCATTGAACTACTGTGGCCTTTTGGCTACTGGCCAGTTTCTTTGGGAAAACAGCCTTTGTTGTGGCTCAGAGTGAAAGACTGATCAAGTTAAAGGGGAGAGGAACAGCAGGAAAATAATCTTCAGATTCTTCTAAAGGTACAACCATTCCTTTTAGAAAGATAACTGAAAGCAAGTCATTGACAGCAGAGGTGAGAGGGAAGAAAAGCATATTTCAGTGAAGAGATTTATTAAGGCCTGTCTTTTCTTTAACTGCAGCTGTACACAAGATTGACATATCCTGTAAGCTACCTTTGATAAAGTCCCTAGACTTGCTGCAGCAATGCAAGGAAGACCATTTCATCTGCAGTGCATTTACAGCTATAGTTCACAGGATTTTCTGCTTTCATATCCCAGCCTCAGTTGCCAGCTGTCTCTCTGGTCAGTGTTTGGCTAGCTTAGAGTTTGTCAGCTAGTACCTGCAGTGCACTACTACTGCCACTTCCTAGCAACTCTTCCAAAACAAAAAACAGAATACCAGAGGAGGGTAGAGTCCGGAGAGTAGATAACTCTTGAACCCTGACCCTGAATGGGAGTCTTAGAAGTAAGTTTGACATACATTGATCCTGAAGACAAGCAGAAAGATGGGCAGAGACTGTAAATTCTGGATATGTATCCAATACTAGCACCCCAGAGGACAGACTTGGCACCACAGCAACATTATGGTCCCTATCCAGTGAACACAACTGGCACATAGAAAGGAATAAATGGGAAACTGGTGCAGGAAGGTCCCAAAGCCAGTACTCATTTTTCTTGAATGGCAGTTTTGATTTAGAAATTAAGCATATCTTCTCTTGAAGTCAAATGGAATAGTCATAATCTGATTAATCATTGATAGATCATTAAGAAGTAGGGCCAGAAAGCCCCTCCTATCCTTCCTTAAGGAAATAGAGACAGCCCTACCTTGCCTATTTGTGAAGATCCTTATCCAATTACTTAAAAAAATAAAGTGAGAATGACTCCAATGCCTTCTTGTGGCAGCTATTAGAATAAATTGTCTGCCCTTACTTCATGCTCTCTTCACCCACACAGAAGGTAAGTTACGTAACATTCTCCCCACAAAGTCTCCAGTATCTTAGAGAGGATAGCCTCTCAGAGGGAGCAAAATGCCCCTTTTTCTTAGAGCCCATTTCTCCAAAGCTGTTACCATGGCTGAATAAGATACTCCTGCTAAAGCCTTCTTAGAAGTATTTCCCTCTTTCCCTACATACCAGTATACCAGGATTGCTTCTCCCCTACCCCATCTTTTCGTTTGAAAATGGAATGAGACTCTTGCCGTTTGCAGATCATTTAATCCAACAGGTCTTTCTTAGCACTGCTGATGAGAGTACCATCCCCCAATTTTATTCACACATTTGATTTCTCCTTCCTAAAGGCAAATCTCTACACTTGTCTTGAATTCCATCTGTTTCATTTTGGACAGTATCTCCTCTTGATCAAAATCCTTTGGAATTCTAAATCAATCTTTCCAAGCCCTTGCAATCAGTCACAGCCAGGCAAAGCAGTGCTAGAGCCTAAAACCAGCATGGAGGAAGAAAGAAAAGTTGCACTGCAGTGGAATTAGAATCACTTGGCTGCAGGATGATCACACACAGTCACCATAACTAGCCACATATGGCTTGACTTGTGACAGAAAGAAGAAAGAATCATATTCACCTGCTAGCAAATAAATAGTAGGACATTTTATTGCTATTATATGCAGAGTTTCTGAATATTACCATTACTTCGTTTTCAAATTGACATTGACCTTGTGTGAGAACTAGGACTTTCCAAGCTGAAGCAAACACATGGTCAAGAGGCTGCAAACAATTGTAAGGGCTGAGGGGCTGTGTATTCACTTATACACAGACACATCTTACATCACATGCTCACACAACAGTGCAACTCATCTGCCTTCAGAAAGACATAGCAAAAAAATAAAAATTAAGTGCTATTTTAAGACAGGCTACTCTTTTCTCCCCATCTGCTTCATACTCAGGAGCTGTAAGATCTCTCATTTTCCAATTCCTCTTCAGCAGTTCTGGGACCTGCCTTGTCTCCATCACATTTCTATAAGTGCCTGTAGTATATTCCATACCTTTATGGTAACACAGGGAACAGTTAAAACTCAACTGCACCTAGTAAGTACCTTGACTTATACCTTATGAATAACACTAGCTACAAGTTTAACACTGTCCTGCCATTCTGCCTTTGACTTCAAGTTTCACATTAGTACCTGGAGCTTTTCCACTTTCAGTGATTGTTTCAAGGCTACGTTTTGAGCTAATCCCCCAAGAAGCAGAACTGGACAGGTAAGGAAAGGTGAAAGGAAAGAAAAATTTAATTCTCTCAAAAAAACCTCCACTTCATAAAAATTGTGTCCTATCTTATAAGCAAGGGTCAATATTCACAGTGTGCAAATAGGCTTCATGCTGAGTCCTAAATTCTTCAGACACAAGTAAATGGTATCATGCCCTGCAGACAATTGACTTGTTACAGACTTAACCAGGTCTCAGAAGAAATTCTTAATGATCACAGCAGGCAAGACTTTGCCCCTTGTCCTGACCAAAGAATAGGCTGGTGGTAAGAGACTGGAGCCCTTTCTGCTTATATTCATGAATATTAAATTAATAGACCAGCAAGGATCTTAGGCTGTCAGAGCAGATGATGGTAAGAGTCTCTGTAGAATGAAAATGCACTTTAAAATATGTAGGAGAGGAGTTTTGAAACACGAGGGAAGAGAAGAGGGAGACTACAGAATCAGGGCCAAAAAATCTGGGTACAGGAGAGGCAGGAAGAGAAAAACACCAGATTTTTTTTTTTTTATTCATACAGATCAGATGAACATACTTTGTTTACAGAATCATCATGTCCTCTAAAAAACATTCAAAATGTTCAAAACACTTTAAAAAACTTCACATGCAAGGTAGCAAGAGAAATTCAAAGATTGTCAGAGCTTTGGTAATTTAGAGACAGAGATCCAGGCACCACAGTATCAGAACTTGAGCCATTGCTTCAGATAATCCAGAAGCAAAACACTGCTTAAGTATTACTTACCTCTAGAGCAACATAAGCCACTACAAGAGCTGGTAACAGAAGCCTTTCAATGAAGTACAGAACTGCAACAGGAGACAGAGGGTCATTCTTCTGCTCCTCAGGACAGCACTGATGTTACAAATATTGGTTGTTATAGCTAAAGGTCAATGCTTTGTAACTATTCACCCTGAAGTCACTATTAAGGCAGACACTGTACCATGGGAGAACTTCTGGTTACTTAACTCACTTGACTCTACAGAAGAAGAGTTTCTTGTAATAACAGCCCATGCAGACTTACACGGAGGAACTTTCAAGTTAATTCCAGCTATAATGTTTTTCAAACTCCATAACTTGCTGCAGCTTCAGGAGGAACACAAGAATTTGAAGACATCATTAAGTGATCCTGGGTTGAGTGTTAGGATAGGCCAGAGTATATCCAAGGTGCACCTGAATCCTGATGTGAAATTGGAGGCAGACACAGAGAGGCTCAGCCATTCCTTCTCCTTCCAGTCAGTTGGTTTGGAGCAACTATCCTCAAAAAGAACCAACTAAATCCACCAATTAGTTCAGCTCTCCTATTTATATATGAACCTTTGCAAATGCTCATGGCTTTCCCTGTCATCTCTCATTTTAGACTGAATAGTCCTTAATGCCATTTCATTCTCAGATGATATAGTGGTTGCCTAAAAATCAATACAACCCCACCTCTTGTCTTCAACCGTAAAGGATCCAGAGAACTCAGAGGAGCTTCCTGGAAGGCTAGTACCAGCACACAGATACATAGATAACCTACAGCTTTTGACACTGTATGACTAAAGAAATCCCTGGATGCATTTACCTACATGCACAGTCTGAGCTGGTAGTGTAAACGTCAAGGCACAAGGCCTTTGAAATCACACCTTTACTACAGAAAACAGCCTTGGTGCCTTCTATTTTTGTAATGACTTAAAAAGAAAAAAAAAAGCTTTTACCTCTCAGAAGGTCAGTGAGGTATGCAGGATTTCATGGCATCTGCAACACAGGCTGATGCACTACAGTGAAAGTAAACCGTGGAGAAAAGAAGCAGAAGGAACTGAAGTGAATCCACATGGGCTATTAGCCCCACATTAACACTTAAATAACGCATTATTTCATCATTTGCCAAAGCTCAGATGAACCCTAACCTGTAGCAGATAACTTGGGAGGAAATAAAACTATGGGGGCAGCCAGGATGGTTTTAGCCATCTAAAACACTGACATGGAAACAGCAAAATCTGGATCAATAGAGAGAAGTTAAATGATAGTCTTAAAGAACCAATTTTAAAATCAAGAACAACCTCAGGCTCTTTTCAACCCAGAGCTCCACAGATTTTTTGCAGACAAGTTTGGTGTATCTCGATGATACCATAAAAATGACACAAAAGCAGAGCTTAAGCCTACAGCATTCCCACTATTCCCTCCTGCCCTCAAAAAAAAAAAAAAAAGGTGTTACTACAGAAATATCAGAGAGATTCTACCAAACACCCTCAGTTTCTGTATAGGTTTTCTTTATAACCAGAGCAGGAGGACTTATGCAGGTGGTATAGGAGCTTCACACTAAATGAAGTTTATCAGTCCATTAAGAGCCTGCTGCAAGGTAAAATGCACCAAAACAAAAGTGCTAACAATTAAGCACTTTTCAGAAGAAATTAACAGAGAAGAGTTTGTCGAGTCACCTGCATTCTTTACACCCTCAGAAGGTCAGGATGATCTATCCTTAATGCCACTCCTGAATAAGTTTTTCAATAACTTATTTGAAAGTGTTACACTGTGCAACAGTCCTAATATTTGGCTTCTCACATTGCTGTCTGCCACCAGCTAATACTCATATCCTATGATCTACAGCCTTCTGCACAGGAGAAAGCAGAAAAAAAGCATTGCAGAATTGTCAAAAAGGCTTGACGTCATATGGAAATTCAAGCCCCCTCATGAGCATCCATCCCTGAATTCTAATGACATGGGGAGGGTGTGGGAAGAAAGATGAAAGGGGACACTTTATTCACAGTCTCACTAGAGGAGTCCAAGGCACATAAGGAAAAATTTTCATTCACATTTAAGTTAAGAAGTACAGCTGCAAAGAATAAAGGTGATTCTACTGCATTTCTTTCACTCATTTGATTTCTTTTATCTTAAATATCCAAAAGAGGCATAAATCTATTTTAGTGTCTTTCTCAAGGGAGGCTGATCATATTTTATATTATTTACCCAAATCCTAGATTGCCTTGAATAAAAATATTTTTTAGAAAAACCTTCACCAATCCCTTCCTATCCAGAATATGGTTTCACAAGGAGAGAGCTGGGAATTGTTACTGAACAAAGACATTTTGGATGGTTGGTCAGCAGCTTTCACAATGTCTCCCAGTTAGATTCAACAAGTCCAGGTCCCGTGGTGGTACATTCATCCCTTTAGAAGCCACAGAGAAGTGAGCATCAGGTGTACACTGTGTTGTTACAGGAGGACAGCAGGCAGTCCTTTTAAGTTATCATTTGAGAGCTGCCATCTGCCCTCCCCTCATATTTCCATTTGGTCTGGAAGCAAGAGAGCAGAGCCAAGTCTGGCTTTCCTCTTTCTCAAGGACCTGTTTTACACACAGGCCACTTCCCTGCAGACAATTTAGTGTTTCCTACTACTGCTGGTCAACAAGAAATCAGGCTACATTCCTATAGTAGGCTTCAAGAGAAGTAGTGTTAATTACCTGCAGCTCTTCAGGACAGAAACTGTGTTCTGTTAGGATAAGTTATACAACATAGGACCAGGAGTTTAACCAGCAGCTGGAGCCAACAACATACTGAGTCTGCAAAGTCTGGAACATGTTAAACAAATCTCTTGCTCATCATCCCTGAAGTCTGCAGGTGCTGCCAACACTCAGTAGTAAAGGGTGAGGTGATACCAGGAAATTGTCTCAATGTCATCCAGCATCGCCTTATGGTAAAGGCAAGTCCAGAGCCCTTCTGCCTGGACTGCTTCATTTCAGAGTCAACACGAGGGGAACAACTCAGCTGCTTCCCTGACCTTTCTACAAATGGCCACAGCCAGAAGGTGTCTTAAGTAAAGGTTTTGTTTGTTTGGCATTTTTTTTGAAAATGAACAGTTTATTCTATTACTTTCCCATTTTAGAGACTTGAAATTACTCCATTCAAGTTGTGAGAATAGGAGACTGCTTTCTTGCACAGTTCCAATCACTAGATATTATGTTTAATACTACCTCTCTTCCAGGAGGATATTGAACCAGCTACTTCCTGAATTAACATAGAGTTCACAGGAAAGGTCTCTGCATTTCAAATCCTAGTTGCAAGCCTTCTTAGGGGAAGAGGGGGAAGAACATATGAGTAGCTGTAACTTGCTTTCCATAGATGACATGCCTTTTAGGAATTAATTCTGAAGGATTTTTTTTGTTTATTTATGTATTTAAATTAGTCCCTCACAACATTTGCACATGGTTCTCTGTTACACATTGTTCTAGTTGACATGGCACAAAGTATGCTCATAAAGCATTTCAGTTCCTCTTCATGGAAAGGCATCTTTTTCTTAAAACCAAAAGTTTATCATAAGATATTTCACAGAAGAGATAAAAATCTAAAATCAAAGCAACTGTGTGTCCTGCTTAATCCTCACCTTATTTTTAAAAGAATACTGCTTCTATCTACAGTGGCAACAGTTCTCCAGTTCTCAGAGTCCTTTACTACCCTTTGCCTGCTTGGGAGCCATTTGTTGCCTGGGTGTCCCTACCTCCACTTAAACCCAAAGAAGGTACTTTCCCCCATCAGAGCTTTCCCCTTGCAGGAACCATCAAAGCCATCTCATCAATTTAGGGGTTGGCAGTTTTTCTCTGAGGTAGTATCTTGTCTTCACACACCAAGAATCACACTGAAGCTAGTCAGTCATGCTGCTACCACTTCTCAGAGGAGGAAGCAGTAATGCTGTTCTTCCAGAACAGGGAGCACAGGAAAAACTAGAATTACTCACTACAAGTATTTTTGTTGATCAGGGAGCTGCCAAACACTTTTTATTGCTGCCATCAATTCCATTCCTCCAGGACAGGGGTGTACAAAGCTCTTTTGGCTCCCAGTGATCACAGCTGGTTTCTATCCCCTCATTCTGGGCTATTGAGTTCTTATCTTCAGAGAAGCAGTGAGGTACTTAACAGCAGCTGAGACCACCTTTAATTTTATTTTATTTATTGGATTCTCAGGAGTCCACTGTCCAGGAAACATTATATAATAACATTCATCATGTTTCTAAGGGGAAAAAGAAAAAAAAACAAACAAACAAACAAACCAAACAGCCAAAGCCATCATTCCATGTTTTATAGGCTTTCATTTTCAATGTAAATGAGTCTGGAGCTAAACTGTGACCAAGCAATACAGTCAGCCAGAAGGTCAAGAGCCAGACCCATGAAAGAGACCCCTAACACCTGTTTTCTCCATACCTTAAGGGGTTGAGTTTGATTTATATCTCCTTTTGATCCAAGTGCTCTGGGAAGATGCAACAGACACCAACAAGACTAGCCTAAGCAGCTCCTGTGCCACCAGACCTTGATCACTTATACTCTCCAACCCGATGCTCAAAAGATAGTGAAGCAACATGAACAATTCAATTCAGTGTTGCCAAACACTGCCATCAAGCCACTGGCAATGGATTAATAGCATTTGAGATACTTAACAAGCCTGGTAGTCATGAGGAAACGGTTAGCATTTTCTCTAGCTTAAAAAGTAGGAAAGATGAAAAACACTTTGATAGAGGCTTGAAACTTTGCTTAGTTCCAGAAGCTGCCACCTCTCTTTTCTATCTCACAGCCGAACACTAGGCAGTGGCAGAAGGTCTCTTAGCCCAAGGAAAGGTCTACCTTCTTGGTCAATTAACATGTAGGAAGGGGAACAGCAACTATTACAGTCCTGAGCCTGCTGAGATCAGACCGCCAGCAGCATATTAGGCAGAGGATGAGACTTCTCTGAAACATCCAGGCAGAGAAGCAGCAATAAAGCGTCTCAGGCTCCCAGGTGATGACTACAGGCCAACAGCCCAGTTATCCGCTTTCTCATCCCTTTCCAAGGGCAACACTTATAAAGTCATTTCTAATAATCTTTTGAGAAAGCAATTACTGTTTCTCACTCAAGTTTTTGCAAACAGCTAACTCTGTACAGAGAGCAGAGTCTTTGCCATCAATTTCACGTTTCAGTTTTAGCATTGCTACCACAGGAGCTCAGAAAAGATGGATGCAGAAGAATCCCAAAGCCTGTAAATGCTGTGCAGTAAGACAACAAGGATGGTTTTGGAAGCTTGTGCTTGTCCCAGACCTTTCTTCTTTCCACCTTGAAAGGTCACAAGCTGCTGCCCCCTGTCATGCCAGTTTTAATGGCTCACACAGTACTGATCTCTGGGGTGAGAGTGAGTTTTCAGGAGAACTTTCACAGACAAACTAAAGACCATATTACAGTCCTGGATTGGAAAGAGGTCATTTTTCTGACCCCCATGATTATGTTGGTTTTACTGCTGACTCCTCTGTAACATAGAAACTTGTTACAAACCTTCACTTACCTACAAAGGAAGCAGAGGCTTAGTTTAGCCAGCTAGCACACTACACCAAAGCCTAAAGCTCCTGTGTATTTTCTTCTCCCTCCAGCCATACAGCAACCACAGGCATTTTCCTTATAAGCTTTAGCTCATCCATTTCTAATGCTGGTTCAATGACCTCTAGAGTAACTGGGTGAGAGATAACCAGCTTTTATTCTTAGCTGCTAATGTGATGTACAACCCAACAATTGTCCTTCTCTGAGGAGAAGGATCAGACCTTAGGAGCAGGTAGGATCAGGTCTTAGAGAAGCTTACAGCAATCAGAAGATTAGCTGCTTTAACCAGAGAAGGGCTGTTTACTGACACGAAGCCTGAACACAGCTGTGCAGTGGGTACTGAGAGCTCATGGACCTTGCAGAAAGAGACAGACACTTCACAGCTTTGCCCATGTGCATTACAGGTTCAGACTTCCTCTTAGAGAAAGCATTATGAGACCTGCTGCACCAGTGAAACAGAAAGAACAAGGGCTGGAAAAACCTGCAGTCCTTTGGGTCACAGCTTTATCAAGCTACAACCATCTCACTGGGATAGACAATTCAGGCTAAGGAGGCAGCAGTGTCTCTTTTACACTGACTTCACACCATTTGAAACTGAAGTGAATCAGGCCCCAAAGGTAGGCAACAGAGAGGACTAAGGGAGGGCAGTGATAGATTGGGAAAGCAAAGTTCTCTCAATTTTACACTCGGTCACCCAGCTTTATCTAGAGACAAGAGGAAACCTCATTCCATGTAATTCACTTACCCACAGCACTCAGAAGGGAAATCATTGCAATGCTGTTTGTGAGAAAGGTGAGAGGCGTGCTTTTCTTGCAGCCACAAAGGACATGATGGTGTCCCAGCATAATCACATCTCTAAAGCTATTAAGAGCACCTAGGAGCAAAGAAAAGAAGCACCAGAGCATCCAAAACGTACTTCCCAAAGGAGTACCTTTCCACTTTACCAGCTACATTCTGATCTTACTGCCTAGCAGTTCATAAAAAAAGAAAAGCATCTGCTTGCAGGAGAGCACTTCTGTACTCTTAATTGAGCTGCAATTGGACAGAACTGAGGCTTGTGTCCTGCCCACTTCAGGTAAAGCTGCTATATCCTCCATGGAATGGGTAGAGAGAAAGTCTATTTGCAATTTGCAGACACTCCTCCCCAATTAAATTGTCAGCACCTGCTCCATATTTATCCACTTTTATTTGTTCTGAAATTAGTTCCCTAAATCCATCATTATTTCCTAAAGAAAAATAAATGTATTTCAGAATGGAAATAGAGGAGACAGCATCTGAAAAATACTCTCCAGTACCATTTCTGGATAAGAACGATGTTAAATGTTATGTCCCCCTCCAATAAAATAAATAGGTGAATGTGTACAGAGGGAAGGGAAAGGCCTGAACCACACAAAAGGCAAAGGTTTTTATTGCCTGCTCACACAGTGCTGAGCAATAAAACATACTACTTGCCAAATAATGCAAATGCCTCCTATCATCTTATATGCATGTATGTGCAGCATTTTTAGGTTTCTCTGTAAACAGAACAATTTGTGATCACATTTCAAAAAGAACTCACTGCAGTGTGAGTGTGAATACATAGACATATGCATGAAGCACAGTGCATAAGGAAATCAGACACATTCACTGTAAAAATTCGGAAAGTAACTCTACTATTACAGCCATACAGGCAAATGCCTACAGCCCCTGTGAGACTATGCAGCTCGAGGGTCAAAGTAGTCCACAAAAATGGAGGCAGTTACCACACTGGGACTTTGAGTTTGAGACTCAGACTTTACAAAACAGCAGTGGAGTGGAGAGTTAAAACTTTAAAAGCTCATTGAAACAGAAGAACAATCCCATGCAGAAAAGACCTGACTAAAATAGAGAAAGTCTGAGAACACAGAAGCTCAAGCAAGAGAAAGGAAGTAGAAGCTCTTGGCCTATAAATACTACCTTCATGCCTAAAAAAAGTTTCTTTGCTTCTCTACCCCTTCCCATCCAATGGATAGCTGGTCTATCTACCTGGAGTGGATTAATACTGCAGTAGATGCCCAAATGCACGCTCTTACCTCAGTTTCAGGACCTACAATGAGATAAGTGCAAGCACAAAAAAGCTACCACAGAGTATTTAATGCACAGCATTTCTGTGAATGGACTCCACAGCCAGCTCAACTAGATGTGAGAATTAAAAATACAAAATGGTGTTTGTTTATACAGCCAACCTAGGACTTTTTCTTGTTCATAGTGCTTTTTGGGTTTCTAAGGTATCTCTCTGCCTACAGAGCCACAGTCATTCTGTGAAGCAGAGCCATGTAGATGTCACAGAGGACACAGATGTTTTGATCTCTTCAACTGAGATATTTTTAGTTTGTTTTATTTTTCTATTTTAATGTAAAGTAGAAACATTTTAGATTGAAAGGGCATGGGAAAGTCAAAAAATCACTAGTTTAGGTATACTGTTTGAAGGAGAGAAATGCAGCAAATAAACAAATGACAGATAGGAAACAATGGGAATTGGTTTTAAAAACCCAACAACTTTCTAGATTTATTTATCTGAGATATCTTTTGTTTATTTCAGTAGATCATTTTGTGTCTGAACTGCTTTTCTGGTGTGAATAAAATCTTCACCTTGGGGATCTACTACTACTACAGATTTTTTGCAGAGTGAGTGGTATTTTCACAACACCTTTACATTAACTCAGTTCTGTTTCCCCCTGAAGTCAAGAAGTGGCATTTTATCATCAATGGCAATGAGAAGAAAATAAAGCTGATCTAGAGTGCTTCACTTTCCCACACATAATTTTCATCTTCTGATGGTTTGTACCTGTGTACGTGCATGTACCAAAGAGGTGCTTAGGAGTCTGGGACACAAAAGTAAGATTAGTGGTTCAGGTCCATACTGAAAATAGATTTCAAGAAGAAAAAAATATAGGAGTTCTATATAAACCAAAAAGAAAGGAAGAATTTTTGTTCAGAACTACAGAAAGCATCTCCATATAAAAAGCCGAAGTAACAACAGTCTGATCCAAAACAGACTAGTTGAGGATAATAGGACAGAATGAAACCAGAAGACATGTAGTCTGAATCAAGGCAGACTTGCCTTCACTGAAATTTGTAAGTTAGCTTTTTTTTTTCACATGAGGGAACAAAACAAGTACAGTTCTGTCCAGTTTGACAGTTGCATCCAAAGAGAGTGGCACAGCATTTATTATCTGTAGTTACAATTCTGCATCACCAAACAACCCACTGTAGTGTGCAGAAGCCTCAGAGTTGCTTTAAACTGTGCCAACTGCTTGCAGAGGAGATACAATGCTCAGCAGCACAAAATAAAGGAATATTATGAATGATGGTAAATTCCTTATTTTATGTCTGAGAAAGCTGGTATGGAAAAGGGAAATGATGTCTCCAACAGACTAAATTAGATCCCAGGTCCACAGTTCTTTTCTACTCCCAGGAAAGAGCAGGGCATTTGGTCCTGTCAGACTCGAATGGACAGGCTGGTACTGGGGTACTTAGATTTTTAATTGCTGCGTTCCTGTGCCTGACATGGTGAAGGAGAGGTAAGGGACAGGATAAAGCAGGTTAAAGGCTTGTGCCTGAGAGCAGCTTTGTTGCATTCCTGCTCCAATCCCCCACAGTTCTGCTTGTACAGGCAGCATTCCTGAGGGGGTGGTTACTTCTCACTGCAAGCTCTCATTAAGCTGCCCAAGCAGCACGGGGGGCGCTTGTAGGACAGCAAGTTGCACTTGTCGCCAACATCGATGCTGGGTGAGGATAAGCCCCTGACTCTCTGACCGCGCGGGTGCGGGGCAGCAGAGACCCAGCCCTGCCAGCCTGAGAGGCTGTTCTGTGTGACAGCAGTGTCTGTGAGTCCGCAGCGGCGACCGAGCCAAGCCACGGCCCTGGACCTTCTTTGACAATGTGTCTTTGTCATACAAGCCCTGCATTGGAATAGGGCCCCTCCGAGGCAGAGGAGACAAGCTGGAAACTCATCTCATCTCTCTCAATGGTAATCTAAGCCCAGGAATGAGAGTGGGGAAAAGCAGGTAGCATTTCCTGAATTCCCAAAAGAAAAACCCAAGTGCCTCAGTGTCTCGTGAGCCATGGTCAGCAGTGCAAAGCATTAGGACATGCTATTAGGTGGTAGGATAGGGAGGGGGAAAAAGGACCAAAGAGGCAATTGCTGATGGACATGTGCATGCTGTGGGGCCACTGTCTGTCTCTCTCCCTCCCTCTGATGATGTAATATTCAAGTCAGCTTTTTTTCCCCTTCTGTCTGAGGGGGTGTTGGGCTATAATGGCAGCAGCACGACCACCACTGTGGGGTGCCAAGCATTCACTCGATACCATACGGAAGTGAGAAAAAACACAGGTGAATCGGAAAAGCCCAAACTTTGAGACCATCCTTCATTTGAAGGACAAACCATCACCTGCTTTGCGACTCCAAGGCCTTGTGCCAGAGTCATCTTACAGGCTGCATCGCTGGTGCTACTCTGGCTGGGGGGACCATGGGTGTGCAGTGTTGCAGTGGAGAGCTCTGCCAACACTCAGTTTTTCTTCAGCTGCCTGAGGCTGCAGGCAGCAGTGGTATGAAAATGGTATTTCAGTGGTATCTCAACTCATCTTCGTGGAGAAAGGCAGATATAGCTTTTGTTTTTAGAACTACCAACATGTTTGCTTTATCCTCCAGCTGAAACATGGCAAAGGCAGAGGCCTCTACTTTTGCCATGGACCAAACCTGCTGAAGCTAGACTAATGCTTTTGCCTGGGGTCACTGAGGTACAGTGAAAGTGCTGTATTTGCATTGCTTTCCTTTTTGGCATACTCATGGGCATTTATTACAATGAAGTTTTAAAACTCCTTTCACAAAGCTATTTTTGACTCCGTGTGTGTGTGCATGCATGTGAAGGCACACAAACTTAAACTTAGAGCTGCTCATCCTTTCCCATTTCCTCCTCCCCATGGCATCTGTTTTTCCTCTTACCAAGGCAGGAAGATATTAATTTTTTGCTCTGCTAGTCAGAAGATTAGAAATATTAAGATGTATGCAGCATAACAGTGTTTATTTAGTTTGGGTTGCCTTTTTTTTTTTTATCTGAAGGCCAAAGAGAACTTAATTTAATTGGTGGGAAGATAAAATAGAGCTGCATTTACAAACAGGTTATCTTTCTACTGTCAACTCATCTCGCCTGCTCTGTCAATTGGTTGAATTTAATTGTTCCAGGCCTCCTAGTTTTATTAAGCTCTTCCTGTCCTCTCATTCCTGATTACTCTGCTTCTGCATAATATATTCTCTTTGCAGGTGACTGCAGGACTGGAGGAAAGCCTTGAATGCATGATTAAAAAAAAAAAGACACGTTAAGCAAAGCTAGAAAAGTCCAGAAACCAACACTCGCATGTACTAATATGTGACTTAGAAGGCATAGCAGACTCTCCATCTGCAGCTACCATGTCTCGAGACTGATTATTTTTCCAAGAGCTGCATACAATTTTAAATGGTTGAGGGGAGGAAGTGACAGGGTTTAAGGCTGCCTATTACTGAATGTGGCTAGATGATATGGACTACAGTGGTCCATTCTGGCCCTGACTTGTAGATGCTGTGGATAGCAAAGGGTTGGCAAAACATTAGCAGTTGGTTTTCCAGAAAAAGAACCAAACCAAACCAAAACAAAACACTCTGGCATGACTAAATGGCATCAGTGCCAAAAACTCTTGTTAGTCCAAATTCCCCTGAGTACTTCATACAGCCTGCCCAGTGGATTGAATTCTGCCTCTGCTGTCTGTAGCAGAGACATGGTAGTACAGATCTGGGTGCGAGCAGTTTCATGGGTAGGTTTTGCAGCCTGGCCGGACCTCTGTGTTGCAGCAGCTACACTCTAGCAGTTTGTGAGCTGGCAAATGCATGTCTAATTCAGGTACAGCTGTAGGAGCTACCGCCATATCTTGATTAAAATTAGATTAGCCTACTCTACATTAGGTAGGCTTCAGCCAACTCACATATGCTTCAGATAGCTATTTCCCCAGTCTCTCTTTAAGCCAGCACCACCACCATTACCACGTTTGTCAGCACTTTTCAAAGATTTTTCTACATTATTAATGACTCTACACACACTGTCCAAGGAGAGATGTATCCTGGGCTGGCAAGTGACTACTTCAAGTCTTCAGAGGAAATAAAACTACTCATCAAAGGACTTTATAAGGCCTGGATGGGCTCATACATACTAGTAAGGCAAACCAATACTTTGAGCTGCATCCTAAATGTACTACAGTCACAACATAGAACAGAATAACAGCACACTGGGACTTCTTATCCGCTCTCCTCCCTCTATTTGCACTTTAAAATAATCATGTCAATCTGCTTCTCAAATCTTGTTTGGACACTGGAATACATTCATTATCACAATTACAGCTTAGGCTGAGTCCAATGTTCGGGGTTGATTTCACCACCCTGTGCTCCTGTTCAGTACCACAGCTTGAAGCTCAAGCAGTTTTCATGCTCCTTCCCTTCTTCTATTGTTCCACCCTTACCACAAAGACAACAGATATTCACAAACAGGGTCTAACCACACAGCAAAGGGTGAAGGCACTGTTCAACATTTAAGTCGGATTGGTGACTTAGAGACATGAAAGCTGAAAAAATCCTATGTGTTAGTGAATGTCAAATGTGATAGATAGAGCCTGAACTAGTCAAAGCAATTCTTAAGAGTTCAGCAATACTCTGCTTATGAGCATGCAGTATCTTGATCTCTGTCTCTCAAACTGAAATGAAGATGTATGCAGTACGCCTTTCTGATCCACCTGACTCACCTTACCTGGGATTATTTACCACAAGAAATGTACCTGGAATCTACCATGACAGTTAAATTCCTCTTTGTCTTCTTTTTATCTTTTTCCTTCTCTTCCTAATTTAAATTAGCCTAAATGGCATTAGAGGAGTCTTGCCTAGATTCCACTGGTGATTCAGCCATGTTGTAAGCACAATGCAGAGACCAATGAGTCAGCAGGAAATGAGAAGGAACAATTCACTCAACCTTTTTCTTACCAACTCTAATCCTCCTTTGACCATGAAGAAGCTGCAACTCTCTCAAGAAATCTATTAAGTGGCAGAGTTGTTCTCCCCATGGTCAAAAAAAGATATTAAATCCAGCTAAGAGGTTAAACAGGGGGTAAAGGAAGTAGATACATCCCTCCAAAAGGTAGCTGCTTTTAGCATGCAACTTCACATTTGTTGTAAAGAAGTTGCAATGTAGAACTAAGAGAGAAAAACCGATTGTTTCCATTCTAGAAATGGAAAAGACTTTGGAACTTCGGAGGTACAGAATCCAATTCTCTCCTATTGCAAGCATCATGGTAGATAAACACCTTTTTCAATAGGTCAAATGACACACAAAACACAGAGCACTTGCCTCCACAGTAGCAAGAGAAGTTAATCATAGTTTAGGTAGGGTAGGGGCAGAGAGAAAGGAGAAGTCTCATACTCTCCATCACAAGAAGTTTCAAGAACAGTCTCAAACTATGTGAGTGCTCATCCACCCCTAATGGGAGGTATAGCACTACTCATGCCTCCCTCCATCTTTGTAAATGTATACCTCATCTATGCCAGCTGTCTAGGTTGCTCCTCTAGAGCCCTGATCCTCTGGTGGTTAGTCACTCTCCTGTAATTTTCTGCCTCTTTTTATTCATGGCTGGTATATACTCATTTGCTCTTGTGCCAACATCGTCTTTTAGCTTAAACAGCTCTTCTTCCTCCTTGACATTTATCCCCTTAACTTCTTTATAGGAAAATCATATCCCTTCTCATCCTTTGTTTTGTTGGATAGGTGGAACACTTTGTAGTCTCCTCACATATGACAGGTTCTTCATCCTCCTGGACAGCCCCACAACCTTCTTCAGCAACCTTCTTCTGTTTCTGCTGTAGCTCAGCTAGACACGTGACTGACTGGTGCTGAAGATGATGTTCCAGATAACACCTCAGCTAAGCCTCATACAATGATACTAAAAGTTCCTTGTCTGCCTCAGAAAGCCTTTGCATCCTAAGATTGCATTTACTTGTTTCTCACCTGCATCCCAGGGGTGGCTCACAGTATACTAGCTGATCACAGGATGCTAACACCTTGGTCCTTTCTCCCTATGGTTATTTCCAATTTATTTATTTATTCTGGCACACAGCAGAAATTTTCATGTTAATCCCAAGAATGTAACCTTTCACTCTGCAGTATCTAATTTCATCCTGTTTCTATTATACCCAAGGTCACCCAATATTTCCTTCACAATCTCACTTTTGTCTTGAAAGTCTGCAAGTTTTGTTTTATCATCTAATTTCATCAGCACACTTCTTCTTTGCAATTTTATTCCTAATCCCTGTCTTCTCCAGACTTCAGCATTAATTTCCCATGTGGTATCACCTTCCTAAAGTCCAAAATAAATTAGATTTGACATAGTTTTTTTCTCTCTAAAAAGTTGGTTCTCTTCCTCAAGGAAAGTATCTGGTTAGTTTGAGATAGTTCCACTTTGACAAACCTGGACTGTATTCAACCCACTTACCATCCTGTTTGTATTTGTTTTTATCTTCAGAACCTTGGGGTTTTCTAAAATAGGTCTACACAGATATAGACATCTGTGAACAGTTAAAAAGGGGAATGATAAAAAAACCACCAAATAACCGAAAAGATAGTTTTGAGATAAATCAGGGTATTTTTATCTTTTTTTTTTTTTGGTTTATTGTTTGTGTCTGCATCCTCTCAAATCTGAGAAATTCTTATTATGATTCAACCCAGATGAATAATTTCCCATTCCTCTCTAAATTATACTACATTGCTGTAAAACCTCAGGAGTTCCACAAAGGGGCCCTTAAGCAGATACACATTGCTCATCAAGAGAGCTGCTGGAGGATCAGGTTTGAGTGGTGGGCATTTTTGGTTACGAAAAGGCAGAGGGGGCTGGGTTATCTGCATACAGCAGGTATTTCCATCTCCTTTGAAACAGTGGGAATCCATATGCTTCATATGAGCCAGGAGCGTTTTCACACAAATAATGACTTGCATTAATAATGTTGTCAGCCTCCAAGTGCTGGTGGCCTCTTTCCAGGTGCTAGTGGCTGAATTCAAAAGGGCTGATTCACATAACGCTTGGAAAACAAAAATAAAAATTAAGAGGCTTATCAGAAGCTTTACCAACCCTTTGCAGTAACCTCATTAAGTTAGCCAAAGGAAACTGTTTAAAATCCTAGCCACCAGTGGAGACATGTGTAATCAGTTGGACAACACAGGTGAACAGGCTCCAAAGACCAAGTGAACGTAGCCTGATGGGGAGCAACAGGATGAAACAGCTTATCCCTAAAACTACTGCTCCCATGCATTAATTAATTAAACAAACCTTAAATTCCAGGCAAGATCCAGTTGCGCATCACCCACTGGTGAACATCCACTTCATATGTGAGGCCATGCTCTCCTGGGGAACGAGGACTGCAATGTAAACCTGCAGTGTACACTCCACACTCTTGTGTGTACTCTTCCCACACTGCCATCCCAACTAAGGCATTCCTAGCCAGAAGAGGATGAAAAATGATCCTACTCACCTGCAAACAGCACCTACTTCTGCTTAATTTAATCCTGATTTTCTTTGGACTATGTGATCATACTGTCTGTATGTAAGTCTCTTCTAAAAGCCGTTGAGTCAATTGGCCAGTTTCAATCCAATTTGGCAGGGGAACACAAGTCTCAAAGATATTATTAAGCTCTGAACAGTTTTGTGCAAAAACCCAGACAGGTAGAAGTTTAGTTTCACAGAGCTAGGGTTTACATTAGAGATGTAAAGCAGGTCTCATCTATCCTGGAAAGATGAAGAAGTGGATGAATTTCATTTTTCTATGAGAAAACAAAACAAAATTAAAATTATGAGAATAAAGATGGAATTTTTGGGCCAGTGTGAGCCTCTGAATGAACTTCCATCATTACTTCCACCCTTTTATACCCATCTATATAGGTATAGATCTATGTTGATCGCTATAGTACAGGGAGGACAGGAGCTACATGACAGCCATTAAATTCTTTTCATAAGCCCTCATATAAAAGATGCACCGGGTTATCCCAGATTTTGCTGTTGAGATACTGGAAGGGAAAGTGTTGAAGAAGTGGTAAAGTACCATAAGTTTGGTCTCCAGACTACAGCCTTCACAACATGGACTTTTCTCTTGACCTG
Organism: Corapipo altera; assembly: GCF_003945725.1. NCBI lineage: Eukaryota > Metazoa > Chordata > Aves > Passeriformes > Pipridae > Corapipo > Corapipo altera. The sequence goes on from NW_020884910.1 coordinate 4,009,894, forward strand.
AAGTCTATTCTTACCTTTCAGCTTCAGTTTCTGTCCTCTACACAGCCAGGAGGTGCTTGAGAAACATTGTTGAAAGAAATGTCCCTGTACCCATGCTGTAACTTATGTGGCTAACTCCTGGAGTCAAATGAAAACAAATGGGCCTTGATTTACCAAAACATTATCCTGTGTTCTGCTAGTTCTTCTCAGCTTCATGCAAACATCTTGCTATTTCTACCTGCCCTTTTTGCTAAACAAGTATTGACAAAATCACATTTAATTTCAGGACCTAGTTAACATCTTGATGAAAAGAAAAGCTTTCTTAAAGAATTCACATCCGTATCCTGCCATGCTTACAGTAAATATCCTTGAGGTTTTTCTCTACTGAAATAGGGCAACACCAGCTGGAACACCTCTGACATTTCTAAATATTTGCTCGCACTAGCATACGCATTGCTTTAATGCTGGAAAAAAAATCAGAACAGTCCCTTAAGGCATGCTCATTTCTATTTGCATACAAGTAATAGTCCACTTTGACTAAGCTTTCCAGCACTTTTACGTTAGTGTGGTCACATCCACACTAAGGGTGGATGATAAAACAACATAAAATTACTTTTCTAAATGAACAATTAGAAATGGACACAAAATTTGCATAGAGATAGCAAGCTAGGGAGAGATGAAACCCTTCTCCCCTTTGGCTTATCTTTGTATAGCAAGAAAATGAAAATTGGTGCTAATGCTTGTAGAATTCTATAGACATAAGAAATGGTATTACCAAAAAGACAAGTATCAGTGTTAATATTATGGCACATAAGTTAAAAAACAACATTGTGGTTTCAGGTGTAGTGAAAAGCAAAGAGGGTCAACGTAAGAGCCAAAGTAGGAAGGCACTCAATGGAGAGTAGTCGGATTCTGTCTCTATCCTGACAATTTCCTTCCTTATTCAAAGCAATTGTTTCTGCCTCTCATTTGCATAAGCACTTTGCTCATTAGCAGGCTGTAAAAGGAAAAATGAGATGGGGGTGGGGAGAAGGAATGGTGCACTGATAGAATAAGAGGTTTTAAACCAGGGAAGCAAGAAGGTCACCTCAAGACCAGGACGATAAGAGCTGAGGTCAGTGAAGGCCCTGGCATCCCTTTGTCAAAGTCACTCAGAAAAAGGACATGGAACTGATTTTCATTCCTCACTCTTCTATATACACAGCTATCTCTCCTCTCCAGTTCTTTCTTCTTCCCTCTCCTGTTCCCTCCCACCATGCTCTCTCCATGCTGCTGGCTCTTTTAAGCCCGAGCTGTTTGGGCCAATTTTGCTCTCATCCCAGATGGTTTCCATGTGCTGAGTCCATTTTCATCTCCCGCAGCAGAAAACAAACCAGACTTCCATGTTTATTGGTATCTGTCCTTGAGGGACAAACCCACAGCTGGTGTAGAGTGGAGATGAGCATACGCCCCCAGAACAGCCCCTGAGGGAGACACAGAAGAGGCAGTGCAGTCTGGAACAGACACTCTGTTGTGGTATATGTTAAGATTTGCACTGGATTTGTGACAACTGTGGCAAGAGCACCCAAGGGGGTGAAAGACAACAGAAGCTTCTGCCTGATGCTGCAGGCAGGACACATGGTCAGCTCACACTCTCAGCCAGTGGATATTGGCTGATGTGACTGGTTTGAGACAACATCTGGCTTCCTCACTCTTGCTCCTTCCCACTGGCTCTCTCCTATTACAAGGATAGTTTGCTGCTTACATGGCTTCAGCCCAGGAAATAAGTCCATTTTCAGAGCTGGCCAGACTCAGACTGAACAGCAAGGAAGCAATAGAAGGAAGGAAAAAAATAGGAATAAAGAGGAAAACATGATGAAGTACTACATAGTGCTACAAATAACAAGGCTGAAGGGGACATTACATGACCAGAGTCCTTTCTGATGTCATAACCATTCTCACCACACTTGTCTGATCATGCGCTTAAGAAAACACTAGTGATGGAGACTGCTCTAGGGAGTCTCTGCTCTTACCATTGGAGAATCTATCCCAGTGAATCTCTCTCACAATTAAAATCTGCTAATTTTTATCCTTATAAACAGGACAAGGAGAAGATGGTTGCCTTTGGTTTTGCAACATCTTTCAGCATTTTGGAGGCTATTTTCCCCAGTGTTCATTGGTACACATATTGTAGTATAGACAGGACTCAGTCATAATTTGTCATGTAAGAGCAACTTACAGCAAAAATTTGAGACAAGAACACACATTCATGCATTGATGATATTAGATTAAGGAGGCAAAAAGTGAGTACTTACAACTCCTGTGCTCTCTTTCCTCTGTCATTCCATATTTGGAGTCCATTATTCTGCTGCTATTCTGTAACTCACCAGGTAACACAGGTTAGGCAAAGGCTCAGCAGTCTTTTAGTCAGTATAGGAATGAAAAAGGATCCCTTTCCAACCAATATTAGTATCCAGAGAAGCAGCATCTTCTAGAACCCAGCAAAAGTGTCCAGTACAGACTGACTTCAAAACTGCATGAATAAAGGCTTCCTGTCATGCTCAGAAACATAACATTTCAAGTTTTGAGTTTGGAAAGCATCAAAAGAACATGGCTCCTGTCTTCCTGATTGACTCTATTAGACTAAAGATAGCAGTTCTCATCTCTACAAACTTTCCATGCTAGACCAAAACATAATTGGTTCAATGATCAGTATTATTACAGAACAATTCAGGTTGCAGAAGACCCCTGAAATCATCAAGTCCAACCACTAACCCAGCACCGTCAAGTCCACCGCAAAAACCATGTCCCTAAATGTCACATCTACATGTCTTTTAAATACCTCTGAGGATAGTATCTCCACCACTTCCATGGGCAGCCTGTTCCAATGATTGACCATCTTTTCTGTGAAGAAATTTTTCTTAATATCCCATCCAATCTGAAGGTCATGCTGTACCATGGCTGTTGGTATAAGGGCAGTCTGGCAATGTGCGGAGCTAACCATGCATTTGTCAGATCTCTGTGGAGACACAGTGACTCTCCAACTTTCAGTTCTCATGGTCTTGGAACTGATGCCCACATTGCTTAATTCAGCAAAGGTCCACTGTGCTCAATCGAGTTATGTTATTCGCAGCACAAATCCACAAACCTTCTCTTTGTGCTGGAGAACCAAAGCCCAATATTTATTGAACAATAAGATGAAAGAGTATCATCCTACTGTAGCCAGAGAATTAGTTCATTTCTATAGGCCACATTATTATGCAAATAATCATCTTTGCTGTCATAAAAGTTGATAGATCAGGACATAAAATTTAGGAGGTGATGAGTTTAGCATGTAAGTGCAGGTGTAGCTAGTGTTCTGTGGTTTGCCTTTGGCCATGGGAACTGTGGTCCTCATGCTTGCACAAGAGATTTTCAGCACTGCCCTGCAGCTTTCATTTTCAGGCAGTCTCTTTGTTTTGTTTTGCAAAGGGTCAGCAGCACACTACGCTCACAACAGCAGCCTTTAGACAGCTCATCACCACGGCGCTGCTGACGTTTCAGAGCAGTGTGCTTTAAAGCTAAGAAAGAATCTTTATGGGGCGTTAATAGTCCCGCGCAGTTAACTTCCCCAGTGACCCAGGCAAGGTGTAGCAAATGAACTGAGTTGTTTTACTAGACACCACCAATTGTGATAGAGACAGTGCCTAAATCTTCAGAAGTGTTCGATTGGAGAGAAATCTTATTTGGCATGTAGTCAATAGCCCAGTGAAAGAATAGAACCTTGTCCAGCAATATCCCCAGAGGTAGCTGGCACATGTAACAGAGGCTGGGAATAATAAAAAAAAAAATCCCCGACTTGGCTTTTCAGAATGTTAATCAGGTTTACATTTCACCAAAGGAAAACAATACTTTCTGTTTTAGTCTTTTCCCAAGGCTGCTGAGACACCCAGAATCTGTCAACTAGCCACAGCAAATAAATTGAGAAGTGTGATGTTGCAGAGGGAGGACCTTGTTTTATGTTGGGCAGAAAAGCCACCATAAAAGCAATTAGACAAACTCTTCAAGTGGAGGTAAACAATACAGAGTATCTGTTCTGGGGGCTGAACAATGTCTGACACAGGTAGTCCATAAATTGTCAGTCTCTGGAGACTAGAAACACATCTCAAATAAATAATTTCTCTATACTTTTCTGTGTTTCATATGCTTCCTGGAAAATCCTAGTACTGGTTACAGGCTTATTTATATGGAGTTTTTTTCCTATTTTAAGATGTTTTATTTTAAGGTGTCATGTTTCAAGTTTCTCCATTTCAGGTCCTTAGTTGTGCCTAAATGAATGATCACTGTCATTCCTTGAAAAGAAGTTTCCTCACCAATCTCTGTTTTATTGATAGATTAGTTGTGGATCAAAAATAATAGCATTACTTTATTTTATGGCTTTCTCAAATACCTGGATCAAGGCACAATAACATACCCAGTGATGTTCCCAGGTAGGTAACAGCTTTAAAGTTTGTACAGTTGGTACCAGCTTCCAAAGAGCACTGTGTACACACACATAAATGCTTGCCTAGGCCACATCTCTCATTTCGCCTTGTGTCCTCTTCATTCTCAGCTTTGAGGCTGGCTGCAGCCAATGTGCAATGGAGATTTGCTCCAGATTTCTGATGCATCCTTACTGTAGCCATAAAGAAAAGGTAACTGGGTGCCTATGACAGCAGGGAGCAGATTAGCAACGAGCAAAACAATTCCAACAGAGCTTACAGACAGAGCCATGGAGGCATTTTAATAATCAATGGACTGGCAGTGCTACAGTGCTTCAAGCTATAAGAAAAAAAACACTGTGAAAGCCTGGAATGAAAAAGGGAGGCCATGAACTAGCCGCAACAGGGCTGTGTGCATAGGAGCTGCAAAGAAAGGGATGGAGAAGCTAGAGAGCACACCCAGAGGGAGAGCAGGCAGCAAAATAACACATGAAGGGAAAGATTACTTTACCCTATACCTAAATATGGTGTGCCATCCTCTGAGTCTAAGGGCTAAAAATACAGGCATAGCTACAATCATGTACTTCCTGAGCAGTGTACAATATAAAAATGGAAGCAAGAGTGAAGGAATTTGAGGCAATTTCCTGGAATCCCTCAGGAGAAATTGAATTTAGCCTGGCTGACTTGCCCCCTGCTGAGAAAAAATTATTCTTCACTCAGAATAATAATGCTAATTATTATTATTATGACTGCTTACATAATAGCATTACCTTTCATTCACCACCGAAATCCAAAACTTGTCATGCTGCACATTTTACATGCAGTGAAAACCTTTTTCCCATGTCCATGAGACAAGACAGGATAGGGGAAAATTTACAGTGACTCATAGTGCAAGAGAAGTAGTAGAGCCAGTTATGGAAATCTCTTCATCTGGTAGTGCAACTGGGATTGCAGAAGATCTGATTGGGTCTTCTCTCTGTTTGGCTGGGCAAACTCTGAACCACATTGAATTATTTTCCACATCTTTACTCTCTGAACCATGAGGCTGAAGGAATGCATAGGGCTATGGCAAGGTTTCAGTTTATCCCTCCATTAATTCCTCTCTACTGTTACCCTAAACCATGAAGTTGACAGTGATTAGTCATGGTTTAGTTTTGGCCATATGTGAAAAGGACATAAGGTGATACTGAAGGTACAAATATCCACTAAGAAATGTAGTAGAGTGGTTCGAGTTACCAGGTTTATCTCTGTTACTTCTTTTTAGTAGAGGATACAGTCCCCAGCTGGGACATGGAAACTGCTCTTTGGTGTTACCTCCCCACCAAATCCTGCACAGCAAAGGCTTTGTTTAAGCTGCCTGACTTTGCGCTAAAACAGATAAGGCGTGCACATGAGCTCTGCTGCATAAACTCTGAGTAACAGCTGGGAGCTGTTATATCTCTAACCCTCCATGGCAGGTACATTAGAGATCTTCCTCTCGCCTATGAAACACCTGGACTTTCAGCTAAGCAGTTCTGCGTCTTTATGCTACGGATTTAGCAAAAAAAGTCTGTGAGAGCTTCCTATACTAACTGAGATTGTTTGCTCACCAACAGTGTATGATGTGCATTACACATGACAGACAGCAGGGCCTGAAGACACAGAGCTATAGGAATTGCTAACAGTCCAGACATTGAAAAAGTATACAGACTGTGAAGAAGCTAAAAAAATATTTCCCACTGGTTTCATTTCTTTGCTCCCTGGGGGGGTCCTCTCAATTTTTAATTTGTGGTGTGCTTTGTTGCTGGTCAGAGAGTGCCACAAGGCACCGAAGACACTAATCTTTATAATAAAATATTTCCTTCTGGATACTGAAAGTGCCAGAAGTTTAAATAAAAAGAGAGAAAGACAACAATCTCAGAATCAACTTGCAACTGATAAGAATAGAAAGGTCAAGTTTTTCTCAGCATAGCCGATATTTGCTTTCATATTCACATCTCATTGCCTCACATCAAGAATAAGAAGTGAAATACTAGTCTCACAGATCAACAAGCATCACCTGCCATGAAAGAAGGTTCTGGAATGAGAGTCCAAGTCTGTGAGCCAAGACAATTGGGTTACCCAACTGCATTTGTCGCTTACATGTAAATCACCTTCCCTAGTAATATCTTGAGTTTCCAAACTCTGAGATAGAGACAGCAGTGCTTAGTTGTAGGAAGTAGAACCAAGAGCTTCAGTTAGCTTCAGCATCCAACTCTATCAAGCACAGTCAAAACCTCAGTGGCCTTTTGTAACCTTCCCAAAAGGTGTGGTTAAATGAAACTGATAAACAAAGAAGATGGGAGGAGCAGCAAACTCCTTAAAGCATGAGTCCCTGCAGGCCCTGAGGAAGTGGCTCTGTGAATTATGTTCTTAATTTTGCCCAAGGCTTCCAATTTCAAATGGAAACTACAGAGAGAAACTGTTCTGAAAGTCAGATCTAGAGTGGCCCAAATTAGAGATGCACTGCCTCCACCCATCTGCCACCTCTAAATGAAAATGTCAGCCTTAATTCATGAACGTTTTACAAATCCTTTGATGGAAAGACTTGAAAAGCATCAGTTATTATCACAAGCGTTCAGCACTGGCGTGTGGCTATCTTATGAGCATGCAGTGCTCTCTGCCATCCTCCCACCCTGGAAAGTTATAATGTATCTCTGGGGCAGGTTGATATTTGCACTTTGTGGACACCCAATAAATAATAATCCAAATATTTGCACACATGGAATATTTTGTGACATTATAGGGCTGACAGACTGTGATTATTCTGGAGTTGTTTTGTGCACAGAGCTCCCATTGGTTTCAAAGTAAGAGCAGAGTTCAGAAGCACTGCAGAGTAAGACCCGTGACATTTATGTTTATGAAATAGGAGAGACCTTATCATTTACTGTTTCTGTAGTCACAAAGCCAGAATAGCTGATGAGGGGCCTTTGCTGGTATCTTCATATAATCACAATGTACACAACAGAGGTGTCCTGGCAAGTAGCAAGCGAGCTAAGGAAAACAAAGGAAGATTAGCAAGGGGTACTGCAGGGCAGGAGGGAGGACACGGGCAAAGCATGTGGGGGGAGCCCCGGATGGGGGAGCCTGGGGGACCCCTGGAAGCAGTGGCAGTTTTGGCATGAAGAGCCCTGGACTGGGAAATACTGGAGGGCTGTAGGGAGCAGTGGGCACTGGAAGAGCTAGGTGCAGAGCACTGGATGGAAACAGCAGGACTGCTTTGTGGGGGGGCACTGCCACAGCCAGCGCAGAAGCTAACAGAGCTCGTATGCCATCTGCTGCTACACTATTAACTGCTATTAGTCACTGAGCTTCATGAGCATGAAATTCCCTTAGTTGCTGAAAAGGAAGGAGAAAAGCCTAGAATGTGGCTTAACTTTGATTAAGCACCAACAAATTTGGGACAATTTAAACAGGAGGGATTTCAGACATCTCATTGAAGCATGTTGCAAAATTCCTTCCTTGCCTGGGGGAGGTACACACACAGAGTATACACCATTATACTTCTCCTTTCACAGTACTTTTGTCAGCAAGATAAGAAGAAAGAATTTGCAAGTGGTTAGGGAAGGAGCTATGGATTTGCTAAATGGATTTGTATCCTGTTCGGTTAGAGTGATATGGTTCAGCACGTTCCAAAAAAAGATGGAAGTAGACAGTAGCACGAATAGAAACAGCTTTCTCAATTATGCTAGTTAAGATAAATGTTGGTAGTCTTACTAATCCTCATGCTTCAGGGCTTTTGCCGATCAGCAGCTTGGGTCAGGAAGAAACATCCCACACCTTGTCATGGTGTAATGCAATTAGAATTGATGTCTCCTTCTGTTCTGGTTTTGGCTAGGATAGAGTTAATTTTCTTCATAGTACCTAATATGGGGCTGTGTTTTGGATCTGTGCTGAAAACTCTGTTAATAATACAGAGATGTTTTTATTATTTCTGATCAGGTCATGTACAGCATCTACGACTTTTCTGCTTCTCACACCTAGGGGTGCACAAGAAGTTGGAAAAGGACACAGCTGGGACAGCTGACCCCAACTGACCACAGGGATATTGCATACCATCTGACATCATGCTTGGCATTTAAAGCTGGGGGAAGAAGGAGGAAGGAGGAATGATGGTTTCAGAGTGATGGTGTTTGTCTTTCCAAGTAACCATTACACACGATGCAGCCCTGCCTTCCTGGGGATGACTGAACACCTGCTTGCCCATGGGAAGTGGTGAATGAATTCCTTGTTTAACTTTGCTTGTGCATTGAGCTTTTACTTTACCTATTAAATTGTCTTTATCTCAACCCACAATTTTTCTCACTTTTACCTTTTCAGTTCTCTTCCCCATCCCACCAGGGGAGAATGAACAAGCAGCTGCGTGTGGCTTAGTTGCCAGCTGGGATTAAACCACAACACCTCACCCGCTAGCTTTGACTATTTGATTGGGTAGAGCATAGGGCGTCTTATGACAACACAAGGAAAGGTTCAGCTCCCAGAACTGCCCTTGATACAAACTGTACCTTAATGTACAGAAAGATTGTTGATTTTCTTCCTGTGAGCATTTGCCCTGGAAGCCAGACTTGCACTCCTATATTTGAGAGAGAAGGGAGACAGAAAGTGAGAGCAGAGGCAACCTAATGTGACTGTCACCCAGCCACAACACATTGACATGGCTTGATTTAAACAGCAGTCTGGAGAACTAATACATTTGCAGATAAAGGCTGAAGGCACTGCTTTGAGAAAATTATAATTTCCTTCCTCATGCAGAGGGAAAAGTGGAATGTGTCTGCCAGATTATTAGCTGTGAGCGATTTGCTCAATCTTACTGAGAAAACGGTATATATAGCAAGATTTGGTCCCAACATGGGACCAGCCAGCATCCCACAATCCTATGCATCTAGCAGGGTGGAATTTGATGGCAGCCACACCAGGCCAGCTCGGTGCTAGGCAGAAAAAACAGACTATTTTGTGGCCATGGGAATCATAGGGTATGGTTGGACTATGCAGTAAATCTGATCCTGGGGCTATTAGGACTGGATCAAAGGCTCTGCAGCCATGTCAGTCAACTGCTGAGCTGGTGTAAGTTCACTCTGTTAAAACAAATTTGTCTGAAGCATTTTGACAAGGTAAGTTTGCACTCAGCCTGTGCTCACCTGTCCTGACCCATAGGAGACCCTGTGCTTCCCAGTCTCCTTGTGTCTCTCTCACCCACACCATGCATGATTGGAGTCCCCTTGACTGGCAGTCAGGCACCCATGGTTTTTGGCATTGGGCAAGGAGACTGGCAATTTAGGCTTTCCCAACAAACTGAATCCTAGCTGAGGCACTAAAGGAAGCTGTTGTCTCTTCAAGACCATACATTACAGCCATTGTTAGTCAGTCATTGTAAAGTGCTCTTAGAGCAGTGGCAGATGTCCTATTACACTGAGAGAAGTAAGACACCTGGGTTCGTTACCACCTAATTAGGTTCTCCATGTGATTAACTACTTGTGCTGCAGACAAAGAAGCAAACTACCCAAATGAATGCCAACAGAAGACAAGCTGGCATGGCAGCAGCAGGCACCTGACAGGCACAGGCAGATCTGTAACTCATCTGGCTTCCTAACGGAGAGTGAAGGATGTTTAGGAAAAGTTATAAAACTATAATCAGAAACTCTGATAGCATATGTTTGCCTGAGTCACAGTTAGGTCCTTTGTGACTCCCACAAACCCTTGTCATCTCATAATCAATCTTGATACCAATCCCGGGTGCATTTAGCTCTGCATAGCCCTCAGCATCTCCTCCTCAGAGACACTTCCACCTTCAGAGGAGGGGAATCCTCTGTATCTTTCTGTATTCCTCTCCTCAAAGACTATGCTGTCCCTCTGTATAACCTTTGTCCTGTAAGAACAACTTCCACTGGGGAAGCCCTTTTGAATATTCCTGTGATTTGTCTGTCTTCCTCTTTCTGCCTCCATTGCCTAAGCCTAACAAGGTAACAAAGCGTGTCCCTGTAAAACTATCCCTCTTCACTGAGAGCTTCCCAGCCTGCTAGAGCAGAGGCTGCAGTATTCCTGTGCAAGCCTGAAGGCTGCAGGCTGGATTTCCTCTTGAGCGCCTGATCCAGCCCAAACACAGATCCACATTCAAACTGTCTGAAGCCTCCAATCAATCAGTGAATTGCACTGAACACCCTTAGGAAAAAAAAGATCTTTGATGAGGCTTTGCTACTAGCAACCAATCCAAATCCATTAGCTTTCACATCTGGAGTTCCAACGAACAATAAAAATGAGCTTGATGGCCTCAATCTTGTCCTCATTTTTCAGCATCACAATAACCTGGCTCCACTAAACACAATTCAGCATGATTGCCAGACTGCTCAGACATTGGGGATACCCAAAACCACTATAGCTGCCAGAGAAGAGGGTCAGGACAGAGGGTGCTTTGGCACAACTCTGTGTGTGCGCACATATGCATATTAGGGAAAGATAAGAAGAACTGGAATTGGAGAGAATGCTGCAGGGTAGGATCAGGGGTTTTGGCAGAGCTTTATGATATAAATCCACTCGGTACTTTCCCAGTCACACATGCATATCTGTGCAAGACTCTCACTTTTGCAACGTGGCCACCTTTTGCCCAATTTTCACTGCTTTTTGAAGTGTAATTGTTAGTTCCCTCTTATAGACATTGCTGCTGTCCCCTCGTAAGCCCATCCAGGCCAGCATCTCCACCTGTAAGCAATGGAGGGCCTTCCTTTGCTATTGGGCTGTAAGGAAGGAGAACTTCCTCTGCTTCCCAGGGTGCCTGCCCCTGCTGATTTCAGGTGATGTGAAATGCAAAGAGGTGGCAGGGCATAGCAGACAGAGGCTGGGATAATTGCATGATTTGTGCTCATGATGAAAGCTGTTCTGATGCCAGCCTGGGACATGTGTGTTTGGACTAGTCCCAGTGCTGCAAAAGCCCAGCATGGCCCTGCAGCTGCCAAGCCGGTTGCCTGGCAGGTGGACAGAGCCTGTGATCAGGAGTACTAGATTTTAGATCCTTCTCCTGGTCACTCCAGGAGCTTCCTATACCACAATCAGTTATTCTGATTTGCTTCTTTTTCAGTCACATTTCCGAAGTGTTGTTGGTGTCAAAGCAAGGCGGAGAACCTGATGGCAGTCATTACATGAGGGACTGTGATCCTTCCAATGCTGTATGAGCAACCAGCCCCAACCTAGGATTTACCGGTTTAGTTCAGCCCTATTTCCAATTACCTTGCCCTTTCCCTCTTGTGTGAAGGGCAGTTGGTAGTGGCAGTGGCTTTTCTTCTTCCCCCTTTTCTTTCACACTGCAATTCAGGTACCACTCCCTGACCCTACCTCTCTCTCCTTGCCTTTTCCGAAGAGCCCATGCTGAGACCTCTGTGTGAAGCCATCAACAGCATCTGCTAATGGGCAGCCTAATAGCCATTTAATGGGCCTGGTAAAGCTAATAGATTTGTAAAGAAAATATGAGCAACAATAGCCAAAGAGGAGTGCTCTAAAGCATTCAAAACTGGCAGGGTCTTTCCCACTTGGACTCAAGTAGCTAAAGCAGTGCCTGAAGCCAGGCAGGAGCTTCGCTGGCTTTCCAAAACTGCCACTCGTTCTCGGGAAGGAGACTTCATCCAAGAATAACAGTGTTTGCCCCACCTGCAAGGTTGTATGAAGGATCTCCAAGCAGCTCCTAAAGGTCTCTGTCAGATGCTGCCAACTCTGAAGTGGAGCAGAGCTGGTGAACAGGAGGTCAGCCTTCCCCCGAATGAGGAGCAGGTCACTGCTGGAGTCACCACTGTTAATATACTTGCAGTGCAGAGAAAGGTCTGTTCGGGCTTCATCCCACAGATTTCTCTTCCCCAGACACAGCAGAGTCTACCTGTCAGAAGCAGATGGATTTATTTGAACTTGACAGAATTTATACCTAAATCTTTTAATACTTATTTTCCTTATGTGTAGCCAAAAGTTTTATGAGACACACTAACCCCTGCTCAAGGAACAGACAATATATTTTGAAGTATATTGTATCTAGCTGACATATCATATAAATTCCCTTTGTCACCCTGGTGCCCACCTTTAGTTTTACAACCACTGTGGAGTGAACACCAGTCCATATCTCTCTGGAGCTCCTCTAAAGGCCCTTATCATTCTGCACATATGTTGCCTGAGGAGGATGCCCATACCTGGAAATAAAAGCTGAGCTGAAATGAGTCAGGTTGTCATCAGACGATCTTGCTGTTTTGGTGCCAGCAGTAATGGTACCACCAGGAAAGGATATGCATGATCCTGACAGACTTTTCCACACCTCTGGAAGGTCTGTGGGGTCAGCAAGGGAGCCGCATGGTCATCTTCAGGGCAGCTGGCCGTGGTGCAGTGAGATGGGAGGTCCTGGCACTGCAGCCTGACTGGGCTGTTCTTCAAGCTGTATATGCAGTGGCAGGAGTTATGCTCCCACTCTACCAGCACATCCACTTGAAACGTACACCAGTGTTTACCAAAAATGTCAAGTACTCTCTTGATACAGCATTATGATATTAATCTCATGCACAACCCAGACTCTCCACCTGCTCCCCTGTCCCAGCCCGCTCCAGGACTAGGTCTGTTTCAAAATGGGACAGCAGGAAGGCAGGCTGTGTTTCCCCCATATTTCCCCAGCCAGTAGCTCTCTGTCCTCACTCCAGGCAAGTCCAGCAGCACAACAGACCTGTGTGTCTGGAGGTCAGTGTGGTCTCACGTACTCTGATCCTGGAGGGACTATGGGTGAGGGGTATGAGATAAGGATACCAATCCTCACAGGATAAGGGGGAAAAGCTTTTTTTCACTCCTATTCATTGCAACGTAAAATTTCTGAACGATGAGTAGGTCCTGACCCTCAACAGGATCAAATTGATTACCACATGGGGAATTATTGACAGGAGAGGACAAAGAACACCACTTTCCTAAGGCTGCATCCTAAAAGCTCACCAAGTCTTTATCCCAGAAGTGCAAAAGCACAGCAGTGGTGTGACATGTGACAGTTTGGCCCATTACTTACAAAGAAGCACGCTGAGAGTAATTGCATTTCCTTTTGTAGCTGAATTTAGCAAAGTATAACTGTCCTCTGGTTAAAATAATGCTTCACTGTTTTAAGGGGCAAAAAGCATTTGTTTAGGTCTTGTTAAACCTGGGATTTGGAGTTTCTTAGTGACTTTATCAGGCTTCTTGGACCTGAATGCGTCTTGGTAGTCCTGGAGGAGGGATTTTGAGTTGCCATTACAAATACTAAACACCTTGGCCAAAGCAGATCCTATAGAGAGAAACACAGAAGAATGTTTGCACTCCAAGGATATACAGCCCATATGCCTGTGCTGCCCAGCCCTGAGCAGTAGCACAGCTCACTCTTGGCCTCAGGAAGCCAGCCAGGGTGGTATTGAGATCTGGGGGATGAGGAGCTGGCACAGAGAGAGCTGGTCTTCAGCAGCAAGGGGGAACACAGCACCAAGGGTGCCCTTTTCCTGTGGAGAACCAGAGACTACCTTTGCCTTGGCAATACCACAAAGACAAACGGGATTCATAACTATAGGAGCTCCCTGCAGCCAGGAGTTTGAATAATTCACTTTCCAGCAAAAGACATCAATCCTTTCTCCACAACCCCTTCTACCACCTCATAAGATATATGAGGGGAAGGCAGGAGGCATTTTTATTATTTTTATTTAGTTTGTGATGTTTAGTGTTCCTCACTATGGGCTATATTCAGTCCTCGCATGTATGATATTCTCAAGACCTTTATCAGTTAACTATCCTTCCTTTAATTTTCCCCCTGTTCTTACCCTTACTTTTCCCTCTTTATAAATTACAACATTCAGGCCTTTGCTGGCGGTAGAGAGCACTACATTGTTCTGGAATAAAATGGACTTTATTCCATTATAATGACTCTGCTTCCAAAGGGGAGTAGTTATACTGGAATAAAAGTATTTTTTATGCTCCAGTCTGGAGCATAATTCAATCATAAATTACATCAGAAAAAAATAAACCATAATAATAAAATGGCAGTTTGTGCATTGATTAAAGTGAAAACACTCTTCATTCTGGAATATTCCACGTATAAAGTGAAGTTAGTGTGCAATAAGCAGAGGTGTGATTTTTTATGGCACACTAACTACCCTTCATTCATTCCCTAATGGATACCCTGCCAGAAACGAGTGCCTTTAGGTGAGTCAGGTTTGAAAGTGACATAAACTATTGTGCATTAATGTGCACTAGGAGTATTCATAAAGGAGTGTAGGGAAGTAACTAGTGAGGTGAAAATCCAGCACTAACTTCTCCCACAGTGGCCCAGGAAAGTCCAGGCAGATCCAGGCTGGGACAACTCTAGTGGAATAATTCTTCACATTTTCCTGTGGTAGATTTTTCCAGGCCCATTGGTCCTTGTGGTCTGAGTCTTGAAACAAGCCGTGGGACCTTGACAAAAGAGGAATTTGAAGCTGTCCTGTTTTTAGGAATGGGGATATGCCACCAGGAAATGTGCACTGCCAAAAGTATCCATTCTAATCTTGCATTAGGATGTAGAGTACATTTCAGATCCCTTCATGCAGCTGACCAGCCAACTCAGTGAAGACAGGGCTTTGTATCTGTGCTGGTACCCCAGAAGGATCGAGCAGCCAACATCACACATATACAGCCAGGGGCTATACTGTGGGCAGTTTCTGTTCACTTCTCTTGTTAGACATTAATACAGCATTTGTATCCAACATCAGTTTGTATCAGTCAAGAGCTCTTGATCAGACTTCAATGTACCCCATAAAGCAATCGTTTGCAGGGAGCAAGGGAAGTGATCTCCTGGCTAGGAGGCTTCCCAGGGAATCTGTCATTCTCTTTGATTCTGCTTTATATTTTTCTTTGTATGAATTTACAGACTAAGAAAGTTAAACAGTATTCATATTTGCCAGTTTTACCTAAAGAATAGAAATATGCTATAAATGGTTCTCAACTGTTTTCTCCCACGATGTGCTAGACAACTATATTAATGTATACTCAGCAGTGATGTATGTGCCAATCTCAGCTCTTCCAGGGAGCCACTGCCTGTTGTCCCCACTGATGAGAAAGGATGGGTCTGAGTCCAGTGAGAAATTTGGGGTGCTCCCAAGAATGGCACTGAGGCCCTTGATAACATCTGGATAAAATTTACTCATGGTTCAAGACTAATATGTCCTGCCATGTGGGAAACCTGAACATTCAAGACGTCCATATTTCATTAGCTGAGAGCTGGTTTGCCTAGAACCAGACCTGCCATTGCCCCTGTCTTGCAGCCTCCCGGCTCTCCCAGCCCAGGGCTCCCTGCACCAGCTCTGCATTTCTTGCTAAGAACACTAAATCACTGCCACACTGAGAGCTGGCCTCAGATATGCCTTCACCGGTAAAAAATATCCTCAAAGGCTCATTACTTAACACATTTTCACTAATATGATGTTCAAGTATCACTCAATGCCTCATATAGGAAAATGATATTCCGACACTTCAGCTACTCATGGCTAAAACTAAGGTGCCTTGACAAAAGCGGCATATTCAGAAATATCACTGCCCATATGTACGTGAAAAGGAACATTGCCTTTGAGATCATGTTAGTTACAACCGAAAGTCCAACTTCCATGGACTTCAGGAAGTCATAGACATCCACAGGCCTCTGAATCCACAGCAATCTGAATTTCAGAGCATGGGTAACTCTTATGAGTCCACTCATCCCTGCATTATTGTCCTATGTACTGAAAAGTAATTAAGGCTTAGCTAACTTCTTTTGCAGTGAACAGGGTCAGGAGAGCTCTCACACTCTCCCGCCAAAGCGCTGCTGTCGGAATGGGGACATTTAATAAGGGGAACAAAATTAAGGTGGGAAGGAGAAGATGGTTAGCACGGTCAGCTACCAAATTGGACTTTTGGAAGCTCATGATCTTTAAAGTCTTTTTCAACTTATATTGATTCTGTGATCTTCTCCCTTTCTGGCATGCGATTTCTGGTGCAGGGCGTGGAGAAGGGAGCATGTGGAAATGACAGAGGGCTTCACAAGCAGAGGGACCTGAGGCCATCCAATGACTTTCCTTGTGCTCAGACCAAGACTTGAGCCTAGCCCTGTGCATTGACTCTCTCACTGCACTTCTCAGGCCCCTCACTGAAAGGTTAGGGTGAAGCAAAAAGCAAACACAGAATCAGAGTTGTGGATTATATCAACAATTACAATCTGGAACATAATTAAATTATAAATTAAATTGGAGTTAAAAAAACCCAACCATAATAATAAAAGGGCGATTCGTGCGTTGATTAAAATGAAAACATGCAGTCATTAGCCTGTGTATAAATCTTGTTAGCTGCGAGCAGAGCTGTGTATTGCCATTAACCTGGTGAGTGCCTGTGGGGAACTTGCACTTCTCTGGGTGTTTAAAGCATGGATGTGCATCAGGACAGCTGCTGCCCTCTGTGACCTCAGTGCTGGAGGTCAGGCAGGGGAGTGGTGCATATTTACTGGCAATAAAAATCATTAACAGTGTATGCTTTGCATTTCCCTTAAAGGCTTTCAGGGAGCTTTGAGGGTTGCAGAAAGCCAGATGTTCTTGGCCTCTACCTCACATCCCTGGCAATTTTTTGCCCCCTCTGATCTCCGTTATGCGAAAGGCAGAGATCTCAAGCAGGCCTGATGCATCCTGAACCTCCTTCATGTTCACTGTTAAAATGTCAACATGCTTTCCTCCCACACAGTGCTGTATATCCTTCCTCTCACATCTGTTTTGCCCCACTGGGCTTAGGAGCTTGTGTCTTCCCTGTACATTTTGAATAACCTTCCTGAGTAACCCTGCTGGGATGCATAAAGGCTCCTCCTTGCAGCCCCTTCTTTCTCCTGCATTTCATACCTCTCCTGAGCCAAGCACACTGTGTTCCCATATTATGAGAGAATAATTGCTTTTCCACAGCTCACATCCATGCTATTTTTTTCTCTTTTGTTTTACAAACTCCTCTCCTAGAGAAATATGTCCCTGTGCGAGAGCATTAGATCGAATTTTTAGATCAAATTATCCTTCTGTTCTATAATACCATCCATAATTACTCCCTGTAACTTTGCTTTTGCTGGTGATCACAACCATCAGGCAATTTTCACACATCTCGCCAATAGAATTCAAGAACAAGCAAATATTAGAGTGAGTGTGAATTTATTTTTATTTATAAATTACTTAACATAGAAAAAAAGCGACAAGTTCTGAGCACTTAGCAAATTACTGACTTGAAATAGATTTTGCAAAATTTGCCTGCGTTGTTTTCTCCTGTGCCTTGCAAAAAGGAGGGGAGGCAGTGGGGTGTGGGGGTGGGGCGCAGGGGGAAAGGCATACGTGCTTCGATACTGGAAAGACTGGAGAGAAGCTGAACAAACCATGGCATATTTCACAGTGTAAAGATGCATACAAAAGTCTTGAGTTTTCAATATAGTGTGATTTTTCAGTCCCTTGTACATTTGGGCACAGACGCAAGATACCTGCATGAGAAAGGCAAGCTTAGTATTTTACCTGTTCACGTATGTCTGAACTGAATCTCCTTTAGGTGCTCAGCAGCTTCACCTGGGAGCTACTCAGCTGCATTGCACTTTGGTTTGGAAATGACTTTTCCCCAGACAGGTGTCGCTTCCTGCAAAATTTCAGCCAAAGATCCAGCAAAACAGGGAGCTCAGCTCTGAATTAGTCCAAGTTCATTTGAAAGTGTAGCAGAAGAGAAAAAAAAAGAAAAATAAAAGAGCCCTGCTTTTGACTCCAGCTCAAAGTGTTCAGTTCCAGAACTGAATCCAAAACCAAACTTTGCAGTTCAGCCCCATCTGCCACAAGCCCCTGGCTCACAGGTGGAAGCCTGTAACCTGCTGCCAATGAGGGTATGTTTCATGAGACTGCAGTGGGAAGATTTGGCTGGCAGAAAGTATCTGTGTCTGCATCTCCAGAGGCAACAAGCACCTGCTTGTTCATACAGAAAGTGGACATTGGGACGAGTAGGAAAAAATCAAGACCATCACAAAAGACTGCAGCACACGGGTTTTCTCATTTTGGCCAAGCTTTTCCAAGCCCAAGGGGAACAAGAGTCTGTCTTAAATGTGCTTTTTTTGATATCACCAGCAGGTAATAATTCCCTTCAGCATGGATTATCAAGGCTAATCTTAGACTGGAACTGGGAGGTCACAGGGAAGTTGCAGGTAGGAGAGCTTTTGGCTAAGAGAAGGGTCCCAGTGGTGGACTTTGTTCATATCAAATGTCAGAAAGAGAGCATGCGTACTTATTTTCGGCAAGCTTTCTTTCAGCTACCAAGTTGCATAGCAGATCGGATAGTGGGATCTCTCTTCTTGGAGGTTTTCAAGATGTGGCTGATCTGATCTCATGCTGGTCCCAGGGAAGCTGGATGACATGATATCCAGAGGACCCTTCCCATGAGACTTTCTAGGATTTTTGTAGCACAGATATAGCCTCCTCAATTTGGTTCTCTGTATAAATATAAGAGGCAGGACTGAGTCTGCATCATCCCTCAGAATTCCCAGTAACAAAGTGAATCATAGGCTCATAGGATAACTTCAGATGGACAAGATCATTGCAGGTCATTTGGTCTAACACACTGCTCAAAGCAGGGTCAGCTTAGATCAGGTAAAGCAGAAGGAGGAGAGATCACAGGCTATTTCCAAAGGCCCAGCAAAAGTCACCTTTATTCAGAAGGTTTACTTATGCTGCAGGGGAGCCTGCCAAACATGTAATTCCTAAAGTATCTCACACCTCCCCTTAAAATATTTTAGTATTCCGCAAATCAAAAGAGAGATTGAAATATCATTTACTTATTAGCTTCACTTCTAGAGGAACCCGCCGGGTAACCAGGCATTAAAAGCAGCTGAAAGACAAGACTCCTGTCCAGGAGTAGAATCCTTTGCAACTGTGGCAGTTCAGATAGAAATTTTCCTTGAAGCCCTTTGGAGAGAGATACCCTATAGTACCTCCAAGCAGGCTCTTTCGAGTGCTTCATTCTCCTTCCTATCTAATTCTTCCCTATGTTTTTGACTTAGTCTCACTTCCCGTGGTACAAAGGAATGGCATCTTTTTCTCTTTTTCACACATCTTTGTAGGTTACCATCACATTCATCTGCCAGCCCTGAAAGGCAGGGACACGGCCTTACCTGTATAGCATCTAACCCAACTGGGCAGGAATCAGAGCCTTTCCCTTTGTATCATATTTGTAAGACACAACCTGCACCAACGAATGCACTGACCCTGTAACGCAGGGGAGTGTCATTTCGGAGATGAGAAAATGAAGCAGAAAGACAGGCAGCATAGCAGCATGCCAAAGTTCACATAGAAAGTCCGTGTCAGGCCTGGGAATTGCACCTTAGTCAAGCATCTTAATGTTCTCTCCTCTCCTTTTGGCACTGCTGAGATATAAAATAAAGATAATTGTGAAATGTGCCCAGACACTAGGAAGACCATCACCTTAATTCAAATAATAGGAATAGCCAGCATCTATGTAATGGAGAATCAAAATGTTGTATAATGGGGAGAACAAGATGTAGCTTAGAGTTTAAAAGTAATTAAAATTTCCTACCTAAGTTTCTTTTGTTTAATGTACTTCCAAAAAAAACATTTATCTGCTTGCAAATGCCTGACCCTAGGAGTGCAGGTTTCAATGCAATGGAAAGGCGTACATTGGCAGAATGACAGCAACTGAGCAGCATCTCATCTGGATCCAAAAATGTAAAGAAAAGGAAATACTCATTATTCTAGAGGCTCAAAGACAATTTCAATCCATTTTAACTCTAACAGGTCCCCCCTGTGGCCTCTTAAAACCTACTGAATTGAAGCGAAGTAGTGTAAGCGGCAGAGTTTCATCTTCAAAGGTGCAGTGAAAATATCCAGGTTGACAAGAGGGCTCAGTTCAGGAGGTTTTGTGGGGTTTTGCTGTGGACTTTTAACAATGCTCTTCCACAGCACCTTTTATCTGTGGATCTCACTGCACTTTAAAGATATTGACTGATCTCTCACCACATTGCTCCTGAGAGAGGTGTATTATTATCTCAATTTAATTAACAGGGAAACTGAGGCATAGCAAAAGGAAGGTATTTGCTTGGGCCTTCGCATCACACTAGTGGAAGAATTTGGGTTAGAGACAAGCTCTCTGGATGGTTTAGGTGTCCCTACTAATTTTTTCCTGCCCTGCTTCTGCTTGCCTCTTCAGTTGCAGTTCCCCCCAGTCCTGAGTAATCAGGAGTCCTAGGGGTTCTGAGAGGTGTGCTGAGCAAGGTAATGATCACAGCAAAACAAGCAGCAACCCTGCCTGCTCATTCAGAGCAGTTCTGAGCATGTATAGATAAATCTCACTGGCCCAGTCAAGACCTCATAGCTCAAACAACCCTATTCCTAGGCTACTAGTCATAATTTGCAAAGGTATAAAGAAAAATGAAAGCAAAACGAAAGCAAACCCTCCTCCTTCCTCCCGTTACTCTAGCACTGATGTGCAACTGCTGTTTCCAATATTTCCAACAACGTTTCCAAGGCCCAAAAGACTGTAAACTGTAGTTGTACTGGAAGCTCTTGGCATTCACTGTGCACCTATACAGAACTACTTTCTCATCCCAGTCACACCTGTTTTTTTAAGCTGTATGTGCTATTTTTCCACGTACATATATAGACATGCATAATGATGAAGAAATAAAGGTTTATTATGTTTATGTGACTCTCCAGAAAACAGTAAGGAGAAACCCTGAGAGAATTACCACCGTTACTGAAGCAAAGTCTTCTGCTCAGCACCCTTACATGGTTATTTAAATACCAGCATTGCAAACCGTAGTAAGATCAGTATATTGAAGTCCCCATATTTTCCTTGCTTTCTGAGGTAGCCCTGGCAGGAGTCAGCAGTACTTCGGGCATGATAAAACATATTTCCTCATGCTTGGTGCCCGACTTGTACAGAAATGATGGTTGCTAGTTCGGATCCAAGCAGTTCAGAGAGTTCTTTCTGATTGCACTTGAATACATAGACGTGTGTGTTCATGGGAAAAAGGGAGCGGATGGAAGTCCCCTCAATTTACCTTTATTCCTTTCTTCTCCTCATAGCTTTCAAGGGTTATAACTATATTTGGGCTGACAAGAGCAGACAGCAGAGCCTACGCTGTGCTCACAATATGGGGGTTGATACGATTTGACGGTGTCCTTTTGAAGACAATCCCCATGTAGAGACTGGGCAGCTCTAGCAGAAGAGCTCTGGAGAAACTGGATCTAAGCTGAGGGAAAGCAGAAGGTTTGGGGTAGGGAGAGTCTCTGACTGAAGTGGGTTGTCAAGTAGAACATTAGGGAGATAGTCACACAGTCCTAATAGAGTTTCTAACATAGATGTGATTCAGATGACCAAAACCAGGATTTGCTTTATTTTGTTATAGGCGAGAAGCAGGTACCCCCAGAAAGGAGTTCAGGACTCCTGAGGTAATAGAATAAATGTTTTCTAACTCACTAATAGCAGGCACAACCCAAAAGGTCATGTTTGAAAGATACGGAGGTATCTTTGCTTTTCTTCCTTAAGAGCAGCCAAACTCAAAGAGGCCTTGATCCTATTCCAGGGAACAAGAAGTCTGTTCTCTCTCCCACACAGGGCTGCCTCCAAAGGTAATGCAAGTCCAGTTCCCTCACAGAGCTTTAAGAGATATGATGTCAGTGGACACTGGAGGCTGCTAAGACACTCTTGCTACAACTTCAAACTATCACATCCTGCCTGTTGGTTAGGTTCAGTACTTGCTAAATGGAATGTATAGTCCCCATGCTAATCATAATTAATGGAGATGCTACGGAGTTTTTAAGTGGCAAGTGCCTGTTCTTTTGGCACAAGAGGACCTGAGTTATATCACTGGTTCTGCAATGAAGATGGAAGTCAACATGATGTACAGTATAGAGACAACTAAAAATTATTCCTATGACTATGGATTCATTAAATTACTTAACGCCCTCACACAGAACTCTGGAGTTTAATAATGCTAATGGGGTACTTTGAGATCCATGTACAGAAGAACTAAAGGAGGAAAATGATTATTATGTTCTCCCACTGTCATCTGCAGGTTTCAAAATATATTACAGTCCTTCACTAATTGTCACAATGCCCCCCTAAGTCAATATTATTATAATAATTTTGTAAGTGCTGAGAGACTGGTTCTGATCTCACTCCCATGGATTCAGTCATATCTCAGACAGAAGGTTGTCTCTTGCATTTCAGAGTTATGGGAACATTGTGTATTAGAAACTTCTACAGAAAATAAACTAGCTTTGACAACAAAGGACCAGATTAGAGAACTGTAATATTGCATCACATACACAGCAAGTCTGGTCCACCAGCTCCATTGCCTTTATGATACTTTACAGCATAGGTCCTGTCTTACAGGAGAACTTTGACAATTCTAGGCATAGTTCTGGGGTTCTTCTAGAAGTGGACTTGGAACCTGACTAGGGTCTCACACCTTAAAATAGAACTTCCTATTTACATCACTGTGCACGACAACAAAACCCAAACAGCTTGTTCAAGGTTGCACAGTGGTATCAGTAAATTGCTCAGAGTGAAAGCTAAGTCCTCACCTTTGACCAGAGATAACCCTTCCCTCTCTGTGCTTTTAGACTGCTGCCAGTGCATTAGACAACATGTACATAGCTGTAGGTAGGGATAGGGAGTTAAGAATGTGATTTCTGAGTTATGAGAGATCCCTTGTCAAAATTTTCACCTCAGTGGATGACCTAAGTATTCATCTCCATAAAAATGGGAGAAGAAAACAATCTTGCTTTGTATGTTGCTTTGAGATTCACAGATAAAACACATTCTAGAGCTCTGATGCTTTGTTAAAAAATCCACGTCATTTTACCTCCTGCCCTCCATTCCACTAACCAAAATTCAGGCTTTTGTGGGATGTTGCAGGGGAACCTGGAGCTAGAAAGAAGTCTTTGTTTTATGACAGTTTATTTATTTGCAAGGAACGCATGGACTCATATTTTCTTCATGCAGGAGAAATCAAACAAGCCAGAGAGTTCCTTTGCTTACAGCATCAAACTCTAGGCTTTTCCTTAGGGTCAGCCTACCAGCTGCTTGAACAGGCTGTGCTTCAACCTAGTTCTTTCTCCATACTTGCACTGAAGTTTCATTATCTCTCTCTTTCACGTGCATACACACCCTCTATATTTTTTCAGAGCTCATCAAAATTGTCTTTCCTGAGTGGCTAAAGAGCTTGTATGACCTCTGGCTTGGATAGAAGCCTGCTATCATTTCATGAGAGAGTTTAACCATTACTCTAGAGTGAAAAACAAAATTTAACTCAAGCTACAATGTTGTTGGGGATTCTCAAGCCCCAAAGCAGTGGCGAAAGCCACCCAGTACTCTGCTTCTCAAAGTCTATACCCAACAACATGAATTCTGCGCTAAATTACTGCAAGCCGTCTTAGGAGAATTTCTTCACAGCAGTTCAAATGTTTCTCTCTGTGACTGTGCCAGATACTCAGGGAATTTTACTGAGGTGCTCTGTACTGAGGTTTCTCTGCTAACTTGCAGGGCATGCTTTTCCATCTAACAACACAACTAGTAAGTCAGTCATGGGAGGAAAAAGGATGCAGAAAAGAGGATGAGTTTGGAGTTGTTTAGGTTTCTTTAATGCAAGGTGACAGAGTGCAGCAGAAGCAGAGAGAGGCAAGTTCTGAGAATTTCAGAAGCAAGAGGAAGAAAATTATATTGAGAGTCTCTTATGACTTACTGGGACTTGACTCTACACCTAAGATTGTGAACTCTAGAGAGAGCACCACAGGAGAAAAGGGGAGGAAGGACATGCAGATAAAAGCTAATAAAAGCAGGGAGATACATTTAGGAGATGTGGGAGAGGCACTGGAAAAAAAGAATAGGTGAAAGCAACATGAAGGAAACAGAAACTAAAAGGTGAGGGAAAAAAGAAAAAGTAAGAAATGGAAGAAAAGAGTTGGACCAAATAGGGAGAAAATAAACCAGTCAAGAGAACAGGGAATAGGAAAAGAAGCAAGCAGGCTTTTACCCTAACAGGTAAAAATTTAGGATGCTGCTGTCTATAATTAAAAAAAAAAAAAAAAAGGCAAGCAGCACACCTTGTTTTGAGATGGGTTTGAACTTAGCTGTGGATTTGAATTGAGTCCTGGAATTATCAAGCTCCTCAGAGCTAGTGGTCAATTTAGAAGAAACGGGCTGCACTGGCCCTTCTTGCAGCGCACTGAAGAATTGCTGTGTCCAAGAGCACCATCAAGTGGTGAAGGGAAAACGATATTAAAGCAGTCAAAAGGCTCTTCTTGGCGCAGTAAGTTTGCATAATGGAAAACTACACAGAACAATTCATTTCTATGTAGCATCCTTCACAGAGAGAACCTTACATCTCACTACAGAGGAGATTAAAAGAAGAGATAATGGTCTACACAGCCAGCTGTGGTGTTGCACATACAGTATATTAATGGGGCTTCTGATTGGAGGTGGACAGGTGGGGAAAACAAGGTGGGAACGGCCCAGGGGCGAAACAGAAGGATCAGTTGACAGAGCAGGGGAGCAGTGGCAGTAACGAATGGAGAAGGAAGGGACACTCAGGAGAATGTTCCTGGGGTCAAGTGTGACAGCAAGGGGGAGGGAGCAACAATCGCAGGGGTCACTGACTGAAACCAATGTGATCACACACGTCACAGGTCCTTGCAGAGGGCTCAGGAAAATCAGAAAAGCAATTCTGATCTGGGCACCTTACTGGGGAATTACCTCTCCACAGTACTAATCAGCCTCCCTTCATGACTGCAGGTGCTGTGCCCAGCATGGCTTTGGGAAGAATCACATAAGGGATAATTCTGAATAGGTCAGTGTGACGAGTCAATGATGATGGATTTTAACAAAGGAGTGGATGCGGCAAAAGCAGGTTGTGTGTGTGTCTGGGATGCTGGAGCATGAGCCTGACAAAGACATCAATAAGGAAATCGTGATTAATATAAATGTGAGATCTCAGTAAAAGTTGATTATAGAAGAAGCACAGTGACAATTGCTCCTCATCTGCCAGTTTTTACTCACAGATCTCAAAACACTGGGGGGAAAAGAAAGGCAGAAAAGCATCATCTTTATTTTACACCTTGAAAAACAGAGGCGTAGAGAAACAAGTCATTTGCCCAAGAAGCATAACCAAGAGCATAATTTCAATGCGTTGGGTTCTGTGATGAGTACCCTGCAAAACAGTCCATGCTGCCTCCATACAACGAGGAAGCAGAGAATTTCACCCAGGCACAGAGAGTTCCCTGCAGGAAGCCTTCAGAGGTGGGAAGTTACAGTGGAGGTGAGATGTGGTAAAGTCCAGGCAGACAAACAAGAGAGATAAGAGGGTAAGCTGAAGGAGATGCGAGAGCTGAGTGTGGCCTACACAGGAGTGATGCCACCAGCCTTACAGCTAGCACTGGCACAAGAAATGGGAGCAGTGCTAATGACAGAACTTATTTGAAAGGCAGAGAGAAGAGGGAAGAGGGCTCAAACAGCATGGCTCAAACTTTCACTCAACAGTGAAAGAGCATGAGCTGATGAGGCACAATTCACACCAGGAGGTGAAAGACAGATAAGGCCCAAGGAAGACTGCTTTGATCAATAGCACTGAGAAGCTTGGGGAGGTCACAGAAAATAAGGAAGAAAAAAGGAGGGTTTCCTCTTACAAGAAAGAAAAAAAGAAAAAAGGAAATGGACAGCTTGCTGCTGATATACCAGTATGATCATTACAAGAGACGGGTTTCCACTGAGCCAGACCTATCTTGTATCAACACCAAGCACAGCTGTCTCAGTCAAGTCTGAACTTACAGAAAGACTGACACTTTTTGTGCCCCTTAAACTCACTGTGGGTTTCTTTGTTATTGTTCGTTGGTTGGGGGCGGGGGGTTTGTGTGTGTGGAGTTGATTGGTTTTTAACTCTTTTTTTCAGTTGGCTCCCATTTAGAATGTCTCCCCCTAGAGTCTGCATTTGGGCCTATCCTTTACTTTGGCAAGGAAGAATCAAAGCCCCAGGGAGCTTTGCTATCTCAGCCGCAGAGGAATTCTGCTGTGGTGACCTGCAGGACCATGCAGACTTCTCTGAAGCAGTGAGGGACACAGAGAGATCTTTTTGCTTGTCTCATTAACCAGAATGCCTTTGTAGCTTCCAGCTGCCTTGGAGCAGTGCTGAGGTCAGAAAGGTGAGCAAATAGAGATTTCCAGCATGTGGTTGCACGTGGCAGGCAAAGGAGGGGGAGAAATACTTTCTCCAGTGGGCTTCAGAGTCTATTTAAAATGCAATAATTAATGAGTCAAAAATTTCCTCAAATAAGACTCCAGAGTCTTAGCTTCCTATCAGACAATTTTCTACCTCTTCCCATCATGTCTATTCCACACATCACCAGTAATTCTTCTTTTCTTTTTCTTCTGTTGGGGTGATTAATAATTAATTATTATTAAAAGAAAAAGGCTGAGGGGATAAGTTTCCAGTTTTGCAACCAAAAGACCCAAACTGACACTAATTATAATCCTAGTCACTTCATCCAGCTAGGCAAAATCTGAATTTATGCCAGAAGGCTGTGTATTTGCTTCTGAATGTATCTAAAGCTAATGGGATGGGGAGGGATGAGGAAATGCAGCAGATTCTCATGAGCATTAGAGGGAGCTCATATGAGGCAAGGCAGAAATGAAGAGGTCTCAGTTTTTGGAAAGCCCTTTTGAGAGCTTGTTGGAGGAACCATAGCAGAACTGACTGCTTCTGACTTCTGCTAATACCCCATGCTGAATATTAATGATAAACATAATAAAATATGTATACAGTGTAATAGGAATAAAAACGCACATGTAGCACCACAGATTTATAATACTGCTTTACATACTCATTCAGACAGCTGAGTAGCTGTGGTGAGCATGGAGCCTGCTGTAAGGAATAAAAACGAGCTCCCTGCTAGAGATACTTATTCATGCTTATGCCAAATTTTTTTCCATGTCTGCTGCATAGCTTTCAAGTCCCTTTGCTTTCCAATTCCCAATGTGATAACACTGTCTGGACAAACTTAATAGCATCATCTGTATCGTTGGCCTAGCACATGGAAGTATTTAAAGCTGAGGAAAAGTGGGTGGATAAGGAGTAGGTTTGCTAGCGTTCCACGACCCTACCCCATGAGAGATTTCATACACAAACCAGTGAATCAGAATGGCTTAGGTCCCTCCAGTGGATGACCTACCCCCACTCCTGCCCTACAGCTGGGTACATTCTAGGCTTTTCACCACCTTGGATCTTCACAGAGCAGTTTCTGACAGCCAGAGACTCTCAACAGCACCTGATAGACATTTCTCTATGGCAAATGGGAATATGCCGTATTCTAAGCCCTTAACAGTCACCAACTGGAATCAACATTAGAGAAGCCTGAAAAGACTCTGAAGTTTGGAGAGTCAAGATGAGAGCAGATAGCTGGTCAGCAGGTCAAGGTAGCCACTTTCTCTGGTCTCCAGCCATCACATTTTTGGATGCTGTACCAAAAAATCTACATTGTTTTTTTCCCATCTCTATCATTTGATCTAACAAAAGAATTTGCATCTTCCTATAAACTACCTTTCTTACTTTACAAAGCATCCTTTCTTATCTTTCAACCCAGTCCCATTCTGCCATTCTTTTTCTGCATCTTTTGTGCTTCACCCATTCTATTTCGTCCTTTCACTAATTCGCATTGTCAAGATTGAAGACCCCTGTCTATTTGTGTGACCTAGAAGTAGTGATGTTTTGAGGAAGACCTAGGTTTTGCTGATATATGACTGTTTGCCCTTCAATACAGCAATAAGGTGTACCACACAGAGTTCCTTCACAGTGTGGGCAGAACTGGACTTGGCCTCTCTCTATGATGGCACTTCCTCTGTGAGGGAAATATGGATTTTTACTATTGCTGAAAGGGAACAAAAGAAGCAACAGAATGCTTTCGACAATGCCCCTCTCACTCAGCTGCTTCCTAACTTTTCTTTCTTACTACACCAATTTCTTGGGTTTCTTGCAGTGCAAGCTCTTTGCACACTGCTTTTGTTATCCATACCATTACCTTTCCCACTGAAGGCAAAAGGAACAAGAAGGGTTCTGGAGGTAAATCAGGCACTGTACATAAAACAAGAAAACACACACACATACTTTACCTTACTGTAAGGAAAAGAGCCATGGTTCAAAAGTGCTGTGAGCTCAGCAATTTGTATCTCTTTAGGAGAAAGTCTCATTAGAAGAGGGGCACAGACCCAGGGAATGGGTTTGATGATTCTGGATGAGAGCAGCTGTGGGTACTACCACAGGGCCTGCTGGGTGCACCAGAACAAATCACTTCACTCTCCACTGTCTGTCTCTGTTTTAATCTTATCTCATGATTTCTTGAAGCAGAAATGACCTCAACATGTATAAATGAGAACTGTTAGGCAAAACCCGCAGAGTAGTAGTAAAAGTAATGATTATGGTAATAACACAATGCAGGCAAAATATCTTAACATGTGTTTACAAATAACAACACTCTCCTTTAAGGTACTTGAGACATCCCCTGCCCTGTAGGGTGAACCTGTTCATCAGATAGGCTGTCTCCGGGGGTCTGACCTGAACCACTGAGCAGCTTCAGACGGGAATTGGACCCCCTCTGGGACTTAAAGACCTGGAAATTATTTAAAGTGCTTGCAAGCAAATCCATTGTGTCTATCAAACAGTTCCCCAGAGACAGTAGAAACAGGGGGAAAATTCTTCCTGTGGAGACTCTGACAGTGATGTTGAGAAGGCACCACAGGAAGCAAACAAGTCCTCACCTAAACACAGCTAGAGTTGTCTATTTCCATTTTCTACTCTGATATTCAGCACCTTTGCTTGCTACCTCTCAAAAGAGCCGTCAGCAGAGGTAGCTCACAAGGGAGACGTGGTTTTTTTAACTAAGTTTGTTCACAGACTTGGCCAACTCAGCACTTTTACAGAGTCATTTCATTCTGAACAGCTCCAGTGTTATTTGGGCCAGAGGAATATGGTACCATCCTCCAAAGCATTTAAGTTACTGGAGCTCAGCGAATAACCAAACATTAACATGGCAGCTGCCCAAATACAAGATTAAGACTGCATGCAGGACCTTCTGCTATATCAAGCAAGTCAAGAAAAGAGGAGCCTGCTGTGAACAGCCCTCCACCAAAGGTTACTGTCTAGTCCACTCCACCAGTTTAGAGACTTGCTACTTTTATTCTTTAAGACAAAGTCACACATTTAGACTGAAACAGAGAGGAGAAATGAAACAAGCAGTTCAGCTGGCAACTCTTTGAAGGATGGCATCACCAGCACCCATGGGGCAGCTATCAGCAACTGCCTTATCTTCCACTGACTCAGCTGTTGGCAGAACCATTCATTGCTCTGTGCCCTCAGCCTAGCCACCAAGTAAAATGTGTTCACTGAAACAAATGTCTCACAGTAATAACTTGATCACTTCACATTGAGTGCCTTGTTAGCAAGACTCATTTAAATTATTTTTTAAAAATTGCTATAGCTATCTCTAAGTTGACTTGTGCAAATCCCTTCTCATCCTGTGTAGACTACCTCATTTAGCCCTCTAATGGGAAGGTCACCCCAAGGGCACATGAAAAAGCAGTTTCCACAAAAGAGGGAAAAGAACCAGTTTATCCAACCAGCCTGTAAATCACTTGCACTCAATTGGTACAAGCTTCTTGTGTAAACCAGGTGTTAGAAAAACAGCCCTTGCTTTTAATTAGCAAAGATGAATTCAAACTGCAGGAGCAGGTGAGTTTGGCACCTAAGCTGGTAAGATCAGACAAGCTCAATAGAAAAATCTATGCACACAACATACACCCAGCAGGATACACACAGAGAGCCCCCAAAACACAAGATGGAAGAATTTCCATCATCAAAGCAGAACATCACAGGCAGCTGCAGGCAGCCCCAGGGCAGGACACAGTTGCTAAGCAACTCTTCCTTGGGTTGGATGTCACACACACACCCCAACCCCAGCAATGCTGGGGATACAAAGGATATTTTGCACTGGGGTTTCAATGAGGCAGCAGCCAATAAGGGGATTGTTTTCCAATGCTCTCTTCAAGCAATGCCAAGGATCAATAGTCCCCTTCCAAAAACATGACTGGCCTTCTGTAGTTGGAAGTGGTCTTTTACTGGACCACTTGCTCATGGCATAGATGTTGTCATCAGGATGAAGCAGATTGTCTGCTGCACCCACTGGTGCAGACAATGAGGTGTTTTAGCCTGGAAGTGTTTTACATGCGTGCCCAACGTAAAGAGGTTGAGAAATAAATAGATAGGCAAATAGAGGGCATGGTTAGAGATAGAAAAAATAGTTCTCCTCCCTATTCACTCCCTGAAAGAACTGTAAGCTTTATTTTTTTTCCCCTCCTTAAGATGAAACAATAAAACTAGAAGATCAATATTTTGAAGAAAGCAGAAATATTTTAGGACATCTCACCTTCTCTCCCAAGTATTTGGCTTCTGGGGCTATCTATCTACCCAGGAAGCTAAGAGAAGATGGGTAGCTTGCAGAGAACAGTTCTCGAACAGCTGAGAAGTTTGAAGGGCTGGTGAACTCTCAAAGGTGAAATCTGAGAGAAAAATCTATCTACAAAAACATGAGAGTCTCAGTTCAACTGGGCTGGAAAACCAGAATCACCCAGCTCAGCAGATGAACATGTAATGCCTTGAATGAGACTGGAAAGGCAGCATATCTGTGCCTTTTTTCTGCTGCAAGCTTCAGCAAAGCTCATACCCCACTGCAGAACATATCTGTTCCAGTGAGACAGTGGTGCCTGAATGGATGAGAATTTCCTCATGAAAAACTTTTTCAAACTGCTTTTGCCACAGGTGCAAGTTTTTAGTGACACCCCAGCCTAAGTCATGGACGGTTTCCCCTGGCTACATCTTTGGGCTAATCCAATACATCCTGAGGTAGTTAAAAATACCTTCTCACTTTGGGGAGCAAATAAGATGCAAGTGACCAGATTTCTGACAGCACTGACAGCAGTAACTTGGCTCTTTAAGGGAGAGGGAAAAGAGATGACTGCCCATGCAAGCTGCAAATATTAGCATTCGTTCCCTCCACCCTGGCAGAACTGAGCTGTCTCATCTGAAAGGTATTTATACTTCTACAGAGCAAGTTTTATCTAGTACTCTGTAACCACCATAAATTCTTTCACACCACCCCAAACTACTTTTACTAGAATATTTCTCTGTAATTATTCACCAGTGCTCACAGGTCCATTGTACCAGGCATGGCATAAGCGCACAGTGAGAAACAGGCCTAGGCCATCAAAATCAGAGATACAATTATTTGATATTATTGATTTATTTCTACAGATGAGCAGCTGAGGTTCTGCGATCCTTAATCAGATGCTTAAGGTCTTTTGGGATGCTCATGGAAGAACCGGACACATTCCCCACATTGCCTGAATGGCAGAGCAGCATTTTTTACCTGTGCAAGTAAGATTACTCTCGCTAAACTGAATTTCTGTGAAGCTCCAGATATGTTATTAATGAGGTTTTATTCATTAGAAAGTTATCTGGCTTTTGTTTAATATTCCAGTGGGCCACAGAGAAAGTCAGGAACTACTATAAGCACCAGAATCCAAGGGAAGGGCAAATCCCCTCCTGTCCTTTTTTTTCTTGTAGCTTGAGGCTTGAGGAAGAGAAACATATCTCAGCAAGCCTTTCCTTCAGCAGTCTTTTGCAGTTGCCCATCAGGGTGTTTATGTGAGCCTGGGCCTGCAAGAGACATCTCCAGGAGACAGGGATTTTGTCAAGGTCCACCTTTGTGACAAGGGACTTGTGGCACTGCCCAGCTCCAAAAGTTTTGGGCTTTCACCACAAAGATTTAATTTACCCCTTTGGGACAAAATAGTGATGTATGTGGACAGCAGGCAGACAGCTTGGAGATAAACAAAATAGCAGGTTTCAGCTGAAGTTTTTTTTCCTCCTTTTCATTTTTACACAGGAGACTCTGGAGGGGAAAGAGAGAAAGTGAACAGAAATGTCCACAGGGAGAGGAACATGTGGGGGGGGAGGAGAGCTGAAAGGAAATAAATTAAAATGACAGATAGAAGTGTGTGTAATAGTGCATTATTTATAAAGACAAGTGCAACTGAAAAACATTCCTGTCCAGGCAGGAAGAAAGGGAATAACTCTTTTTGGTTCACCATGTTCATTAGTGCTAACATCCCAATCTGAGTGCCAGAGGCATTGTCTGCAAACCAGCCAAGGACTGTGGCCACAGCCAACCATGCTTTGCATGGAACTTCTGTGGCTTGCAGGTCAAGATTATGAAAGAAGGCCAAAACTGTTTCCAAAGTCCCACATGCACATTCAGAATCCCCCACACAGGAGCAACCTTTAGATCACAGTCCTTGTTAGGTGAGCCTGCTCTAGGGGAGCACAGCAAGAGCAAAATTGTCATATTAAGCAAGACAGATTTTGGGATCTCTTCAGTGATCTTCCAGTCCTACTTTTCCAGGAGTGGAAGAGAGGAGGAAAATTGCCAGGTAACACTGGCAATCTTCCAAAGAGTAAAGCCCCAAGTTTTCATTTGCATCTTGGGCAAAGACAGGAGAATTCCTCAAAGAGAATTGCTCCCAAAGGTATTGCCAAGCCTGGAAAAGGATACCTCCCTTGGAGCTGCATGAGCTGCCAGTTTAAAAAAACCTTGTTTTCAAACTCCCAAGGATAGTTTTCACTCTCCAATTTTCCTCTCAAAATTCACATAAGTTCATACAGAATTTAAAGCTATCCAATATTTTGCAACAATCCAGATGCGTTATAACTGCCTTTTGTCTTCCAAATTTACATTCTTCCAATACAAAAAGCATTTGGCCACAGAGTTTCTCTGTATACTTCCTATTGCTTATGGTTTCATTATCTATGAACTTTTTGGTGATTTTCCAAATATCTATTATTTTGCTGAAAATAGAAATTAGACTGAAAAGATGATTACTTACAGGATCACTTATTTTCTGAAGGTCACTCACTTTTCTTAAAGCTTTCATTATCTCCTCAAACCTCACAGCTTTTTCAAAAATAATTACCACTATTGCAGTGAAGTTAACAACTAAGTGTCCTAGCACACACACTGTGCAGCTGTTTGCCTGTGCGTAAGGCAGCTGGGTCAGTTCCTCCAGTCGTGAGAAGACCTGCCAATAAACTCCACCCTCTGTCACAGCACACTCATCTTTTTTCCATTTTAACCAAAACTATTCTATTATGGCTCATGCCTGCTGCCCTGCTCATTTCAAATCTTTTAGGGTCTGGGATTCCTGCAAAAATGGATCATCTCCTGTTGGCATCTGCCAGCTCTGTTCTGAGCCCTTTATAGAGACTGCACAATGATCACAACTGGGTCTGACTGGGACTGGATGGGTCCTGTAGAGCCAAAGCATTGTGGTATAATATCTCACCCATAAGAGCTGACCTACAACATATCTTGTTACAAGAGTCCCATACCTACTCTTTACCAGCTATTTTACAGCTTGTCCTTTACATTTTCAAACTGTCCTTTTTATTTTTTAGTCTTGTTCATGATGCTTTGGGGGGAAGGAAAACCAAATTCACAATCTCAGCCATTTTTAAGCCATCATTAATTTCTTTCCCATCCTCATTTACTAATAGACCTACTTTCTCCCTACTGCTACTTTTTCCTCTGATCTGTTTGTAAAAACCTTTCTTATTCTACTTTAACCCATTGATTTCATTCTGTTTCTCATCTGTCGAGCCCTCAGATGGCATGTTTTATCAGCTAGGAATTCATTTCATTTCTTTCTATTATGCAACATTATCTCAGTGCCTCACTGAAATCAAAGCGCAACAGGTCTCCTGCACTCACTTTCATCATCTGAGGCTCTGATTCAGTAAGGTAATGCCACCAGGCTCGCCTGAGTTTTGTCACTGAGGTCAGGCACTGAAAATTAGAAGGATAGTCTTAAGGCCCTTATCCAGCAATGGTAAAAGCTCACTTGCTGATATTCTGTGAAAAAAGTAATATATACATTGAGGGGACATATATCGATATATAGTATGTATTTATATATATTGAGGACAGAGGAAAATGCTCCAAATGAAAGTTTCCTCTGTATTCCTAATCAAGAGATAGCGTGCCTGTCACCCACTCCATCTCCCTGCTTACAGAAGAAATATGGATTCTGCCCAGAAGTCCTGCTGATCCTTTAAGGTCATCTGTCCCAGAGGAATGGAATAAACTACAGAGAACTGGCACAAGGGCTTCTTGCAGCTGTCAGCTCCATCCTTCTGGCATTTCTCTTTGACTGCTGCTCCTGAAACCCAGCAAATACTCTGTGGGTCAGACAGGGCATCCTCTCAGGAGATGCTAATCCACAAGATGCTTTTCACTGGTGCTAGAGAGAGAGGGGGTTGATGGGGTACATGTGTTTTAAGCAGTCAATGATATTGAAAAATAGCCCTTCAGGAGGATTAATTATGCGATCTGAAGCAAAGAAAATTGAGCAAAAAGTGTTTGAAAATCTCCACCACTCTTCTGTCCTCCCTCCCACCTCACTTTCTCATTTGAAAACTCTCAGATGCCTCGCTCTCTCCGGATGTTTTGATAAGGCCTTTTCTTGTTTCTTTCCCGCCCCAAGCAAATGCGATTTGATTTGGCTTCTCTTTCCTCCCCTCCCTGGTTTGAGGTGTGCACTGGTGGCTATCTGTTCAATTCCATCTCCCTACTTATTCATTTTCTACACAATTCCTTTACACGCCCTCCCTTCAGCCAAATGGATTTTTTTTTTAATCTACCTTGTATTTTAAGTTGTCTTGATATTGTTAGCCTTTGGGCTTACGAGACTGTGTTTTTAATACTTTCCCATCCTCCCCATGCCCCGTCTCCAGCTCATACTAGAGGACAGCTTTGCATTCCTTTCTATCAGCTCCATAATTGGTTTGCAGAAAGTTCTAGCATCCTTATTAGAGATATGTCAGAACCAATACCATGGGCCTGATTCCCCAGCAATAGAACTACCAAGGTGATGAGAACCATTTATCACCTGCAAGGGCAGATTGAAGTCACTACATGCAAAAACCTGTTTGAAATTATAGGGTTGGCCTCCCTCTCTAATGAACTGAACTGAAAGTCCAGACAGCAGAAATGCTTCTACATCCATATTCCAGGTCTGGGCTACATTAAGTAGATTGGGATATTAATTTGGATATGGCAACACCTCCAGAAGCTCTCACACTTCTGTGAAGTGGACTTGGGTTATATGGACAGTGTTCATCTGATTAAGTAAATTTCAACCCTTACTTTCAGCCCACCACAGACACTGCCCTTGCCCAACCTTTCTTACATCCAGCTCAGAAGCCTATTGCTTACAGTATTATTTTCTTTTAATCTCTTGCAAAAGAAAATTGCTGGAAACTCAATGTATAAGCATGTCTGACAAGACATTTCTTTGCCAGCAGTGGAGATTTTTCCTCAATAGATGTTGCAGTAATAATAATAAAACCACCTCATGCTTTGATTCTAAAATACCTGAAAGCTTTTCCATTATTTTCTAGTGGTTAGATCTGGCTTTTCTTACTTTTGAACATTTTATTTTTTTTACAGTGTGTGACCACTATATAAAATATCTCCTTATTTATTTTTGCCACACTTCAGTACTGAAAGTTCATTGGTTTTTTTACAAGTGCAATTGTTATATTCATGCCACAGTGGCCTGTTTCTTTGCCTCATTTAACTCCAGCATACTCCAGTTGGAGTAAACCAGAGTATGTAATGTTATTATCCCAAAAATAACACTGTAGTTTCCCAATAAATCCAAACCAAACTTATTCTGGGGGTAGATCCAAAAAGATTTACTTTAACCATCAAGTGTGGAAATATATGTTGGGACCTGTCAGGGCAGCTCAGTTCTTCTTTCATTTTGATGATTTCACACAGAAGAAAAGTCCACCTTCTGCCTCCACAGCTATTTTTGGCTCTCAGGATGCTAATGAAAATAGAAGGCTCTATGTACCTTGTTCTAGGTGAGCCAGTCTCAGTGTGGTGATGCCCAAGGAGAAATCAGTTAGATGGAGGAACACGTCATTTGTTTTATTCCTCCAAATTTTTTTTCTTTTCTTTTTCCAGAAAGACAACAACAACAGAAAAAGAAGATAAGACTGTCTTGTGATATGTTCACAAAGTCTTCTAACATTTTGACTCACTGTTTTGTTTCTGCTTAGTACAGAGACCATTCTGACTTAAAATCTGTAGCAATGCTTGGATCTTTAACCCCACAATAATTCAGTGTCCAAGCTCTCTGGACATAGGAATTGACTCC
This sequence comes from Corapipo altera, assembly GCF_003945725.1. Taxonomy (NCBI): domain Eukaryota; kingdom Metazoa; phylum Chordata; class Aves; order Passeriformes; family Pipridae; genus Corapipo; species Corapipo altera. The sequence goes on from NW_020884910.1 coordinate 4,046,640, forward strand.
ATCACACGCCTTATTAGCAGAGATCAAGTTACAATTTAAAATGTCTATCTAACTATGATAATTGTGGAATGTCAAATAATTTTCAAAACATTTACTAATGAATCCTCAAAGCCCACAGACAGTGAAGCTTGTTACCAGTATTTGAACTACCCAATCATGAAAAAAGCAGCAGTAACTTGACCACGCTCACACAGTCAGTGTGTAGAACAGGTAGAAGTATCTCAATTCCTACCCACTCCTAGGTCGGTCTGCACAGAAAGGGATAAGCTGTGTTGTTTACCCTGTTCTGCTTGTTTCAAGAGCTTAAAGGGAGCCTCAGCTCACTGTTTCAGAGGACGGCACAAATTTTTTGCCCTGTACCTGCTGAAATCACACTGACCCTCTGTTAATCATGCTGTAACTATGAGATCATGCTTACAGGATCACTTAAAAAGGAAACATGTTTCTAATGAGTATCTCATTTATTAAAAACCTTAAAGCCATCTTTTTATGGCCCAACTTTTTATCTTAAAATATAGTGGGCCTAATTCACATGGGAATGTCAGGTCAGGAGTTCTACACAAGAGAAAAAGTTGGCTTAGAAAAAAAGTTGAATTACCTTTTTGATCCATCATTATACAACCTCATTTCCTTCTGCCCTAGTTTTTTCTTTCCTCTGCTGTTGATCATATCTTCCTTTATTGGTATTCTAGTCACATGCATTATCCTACCCGGTTTCTGTAATGCCAACTAAATCATCATTGTTTTCATGCATGAGATCTTCCTGCTTAGTCATTTCCCATATTTCTTGTGTTGAGACAATGACGAAAGAGTTTTGTCCATTTTCTTTCACACTCCGTAGCTTTACTTTCTCTTTTGGTTGAATTACCTTTTTCTTAGTCCTCGTCAAACCTAGAGACATAGTCAGACCATACCTCATGCTCACCTTTGGGTACTTCTTCAGTAGCAATTACTGTCCTTTATGCCTGACTGCAGCTTAGTCCAGTCCCTATGAACCATACAGTTCAGTCTTCCCTGCTGAGAAATCACCAGTGACCTCCCACTCCCACTCAGTTCTCTTCCTAGATGGCTTTCCAATATCTCCTCTTCTGTCAGCTACCCCAGTGTTCTCAGCAGGAATAGCAATAGGACTTTCACATCCCCTCCCTTTTTCTGGCAACATCACCCCTCAGAAACAGAAAGCAGCATGCAGCCCTACAAGTGTAATAATAGAATAATTTAGGTTGGAAAAGACCTTTAAGATAATTGACTCCAACCATAAGTACCTTCATGCCCTCTTCTCTTGGCCACCCTCCTCACCAAAGTCTTTTCCCACCTGGCCTCACACCATGTCTCTGGTTTGCTCATGCATGACCTCTCCCCACAAGGCTTGACTATAACAGGTTAGAGCAACCAAGACTTTAAATTCTCCGTTCACCTGTTCCCTTTAGAGTCAGTAAAGGAACTCAGAGGAGACTGGAGGTGGCCCAAAAGGATAAATGCTTACACCAAACCCTCCAGAGGTACCCCCCCAAGCTTCTTCTCCAGCCACATTATAAGAGTGCTTCTGAACCAGGGATGCTTCATGCTTGGCACTTTGCCCAGTTTGGGCTGCTGTCCTCCAAAAATTAGTTATTATTTTCACCACCATGAATATAACCTTCTGCTACTCAGCCACTGCCATTTCTTGTGATTCCCTTGTGATAGTTTCAGGCCCTGCCTTGTAGTCACCTACCTTTCTCCACCTCCTCCATCCACACATCAGTTCCTGCACCCACAGTAAAAGGAATTACATCTCCATGAAACCAGCAATTGGAATTTTTAATAGTACTAAAATAATTTAGTCCATACTACAGGTAATTTTATTAACAGTCAATACTTTCTACCCTAAATGACAGATTTATTACAGCACATTATTTTTATTATTGAGTGTAATCATATCCCCATGCTACTGAAATCCCTTGGGCATCCACAATGCTCTAACAGTAATAAATAACCAATGCACACAGAAAAACTTTGCTAAGGTGAATTTAAGGTTGCGGGCACATATCAATGGTTTGAGTGCGTATTGCCTCTCAAGAACATTGGAGTTAACGAGTTGTTTGCAGGTGACAGCAAGAGTAATCCTCATTTATGTTTCCAGTTCTATGTCCCACATAAGCTGAAGTCATAGGGTTCTTCTCCAGCTATTCTCCTATGGACGTACTTCACCTGTACTATCTCCCTGTGTTTCCTTGCAGCAGTTTGCACAAGTTAGGCCTAGTTGACAATGATGTTAGCATATGAACTTTAGTTAACCTTATGGGATAAGGGAATAACTTCAATATAAGAAGAGTAACTTAAGCAAGACCTGATTGGCCAAATGAGCAGACTGACAGCACCAGCAGGTAGCAATAGACAGATGTAGCGCACTTAGGGAATTTATATGGATTAATCAAGCATTGGTTAATCTCTACCAAACTTATATCTGGAGTCACTTGTGGACAGAGCCCAAGGGGCCCCACCACTCAGTACTGGGACTATTCATGAAACAATTGGAGCTGCTGTGCTGACCCATCCCACTTTTCTCTTGGGCTGTGTCATCTCTCCCACTGAAAAGAAAAGTTGTGTAATTCATAAAAATGCATATATCTGTGATTAAAATGTTCTGGTATCTAAGTCCATTTAGTCTCTGCAATATCATTTGGTCCTAAATGACAGCAGCCCCCTCTCCCTGCACGTACATCTATGCAGCATCCCCATGGTCACCTAACCGAAGCTTGGACAAGAGGCAACACATGCTGTGTTTGCTCTAACCTATGTACATGTTCATCAGCCATCTGACAGGATACACTGGGCAAGTTACACTTCAGATCTCACCACCGTCTTGTTTCCCAGCGAGGGCACTCATTTAAGTCTGTTTCCCTAGCCTAGCCAACAACTTCCTTGATACTTATAAGAAGTTCATGGTTTTTCAATCACCTATCCTGTTAGGAAATTTGGCTGAAATTAGTCAGCTGATACCAGAGTTGATTAGGACTGACAGGCTGATGTGCAGGCAGACAGGACGATTGCCTGTCTCTTACTTCTTTAAGAAGCCAGGATATAGAAAACCACTGGAAACATAAAAATTCCCATTCAGATGAACCACTCAAACCGCTTTCATACAGAATACCATTTCACTGTTTCCCCTTCATTGAAGAATTTTAAAGCAATGCATCAGAGGGCACAGAACTATTTGCTATCTACTCCAAATAACAACCATTCTGCTTTGTTACCACATTAACCTTTGGTCTTTTTCAGGTAAAAACTTAAATCTCGCAATCAGGGAAGATGAGGTTTATCTGTGGAGGTCGGCAAGTGCAGCATTCAGGAGCACTCAGACAGCGGGGCACAAGGTGGAATTGCCAAACTTAGCCTTGTAGGCTGCTAAATACCTTCTAGAGCAGTTGTGTGACCTCAGCACCTGGCAAGGTCACAGTCCTATGCTGAACAGGGAAAGATTGCCTTCAGCATGTTCTTTGTGTAAATGAGGATTTGTGTGCTATGTGTGACTGCAAATAAAGCAGTAAAGCCCCTTGCTTACATTTGGAATATTCCAGTTCGTTATAGTCACACAACAGACTAAAACCTCTTGCAGTGATGTTTAGCTGTGTTTGCCTTGTGCTAGGGCCTCTCCATGGTGGAAAAAAGACAAGGAACTGAAGTGATTTTGCTAAGACACTCAATCTTATCTCTTCATTTTCCTATCACTAGTTGTATTTGTTTTTAAAACACTTGCATGTTATGTGCTCAAATCACACAGAGTCTGCAAAAGGAGCTGAGCTAGAGATGGCATGTCTACTACTGTGAAGAAAACTGTTTTTCCTGCCTTCAGCCCAATAAAAGTCAAAGCCCTAATGTTCTAGAAAGAAGAAATTCCAAGGGAGAGGGGAAAAGAGGTTGTTTCACAGAAAAGAAAAAAACCAAAACATTCCCTTTGAAGCCAAGCCTGGAGCAAACACAACAATTGAGTCAAGTGCTGCACACCTGGCGTTCAAGGCCACTGTTCTTCCCCTTGGTCATACTCCTTGGCTGGCCTACCTCTGTCATGATGCATGGTAGCTTGTGAGAGCAGACCTACCACCTTGCTACCTCTGCAGGACACTTCATGCTCTTCGAACATGCAATGCATTATAAAGTAACATAGAAATAACCCAAATCCAGCACCTTTCCATTTGCAATTCTGGACTACTACGTTCTGGAACACAAATTCTCCATGTATTATTAGTCAACCACACTGGTATTAGGGGGAATAATGCAATTTTAAACTTATTTGTTAATATTGGCTAGAATTTTTCAAATATTTAATATTTTACAATATCTTCTATAAGTTAAGCACTCAGTTCAGTGGGATTTGAATGTCCAAGCAAATAGGGTCCTTTAAAGAGCTAAGGCATAAAGAGCTTTGAGATCCTTGAATGAAAAAAGCTATAAGTAGTACAAAGAATCATTGGCTACACAGAAATTGTCATTATCTTATTTTGTGATAGCAAAACCCTGTGTAACAGTTCAACACATTAGGCATTAACAGAGAGATAAAATACTCCCTTAAATAGGAATCTTCCTTTAGTACGACTGAAAACTGCTGAGCTGATGGAGAAATTCCTATCTTCTTAATGCTTTCTGTACTAAATCTTTGGCCCACTGGTGTATTATTCCTCAGAGTGGAATCTGAAAAAGGTTCTTTGATAATAAGTCTTCATCTGTGTAATGTTCATGGCCAAAATTGCTGCACAATACACCAGAATGCACCCATATTGAAGAGGTTGGAGTTGTCTCTGGAGCTGTCTAGGGCAGACATCTGCCTCTCAGCCCTCTGGTGTCTCCTGCAAGCTTAGCACAGTCCACGAAGCCAATAAAGAGGTGGAAGGAAAAGAAAGAAGTGTTACAAGACAGAAAGCAAGAGGAAGACATTTGAATTTCATAAGACAGGTTAACCCCGCAGGGCTGAGAGAAGCAAAAACAACTTATTCTGAATAAACATGATATGGAAATTGCAGAGATAGAATTGAGCATGAATTTATCTAGGAAACTACAGCACAAGTTGGTGAGAGATGCCATCAGGAAAACCTTGTGAAAACTGAAGACAAGAGAAGCGATCTTACCAACCACATCCACCCGAACCCCAGACTCCCTGTTCCCATACTTTTAGTATGAGAGGTGATGGGATAGCAATACCCACTCTCCAGAGGCAGCTCCCACTATTGCCCCTTTGCTCAACCTCCAGGCTGAAACAAGTCCTCAAAAAGTATATTACGTGTTTTGAGTTTGCCATCTCCTGGATCATGTCCAGGCATTGCCAGTGGAAATGCTACTTGACATACCCTAAAATGGTTGTGGGGAATACGCTGAGTTAAGCAGCAGGGACTGCTGTGGGCCAGTGCTTGACTCTACATCCCAGCCTGTTCTCACTAGTTAGCAGGGATGCAGCAAGTCTCCAAGCCGAGGTACTTCAGTCTCTCTCAAGAACAGGAAAGACGGTAAGGGATAACTCAGACATACAACATGGAAGCAGACATACTCTATGATGAAGCTTCATGCCCTTATCCCAAGCTGTCCTCCTTAGTATGACTGATGGTCCCAGGCAAGACAGAGTCAATTTACATCCATTCTGAGTGTGTAAATATGTTTGACAGATGAGCTCCAAAGAGACTAGCTGATGTGATTTAAGATGTTACCTCTCCCCAGCTGTCCACCCTGTTCCTCTGCCAGAAGTTACTTCCCCAACAGCAGGTGAAGCAGAAGAAACATGTGTCTGCACCTTGAATGCTCTAGCTAAGGCTGGTATATTAGCATAAACTGCCAATGAAGGGTGGGTTTGTGTTAATATATCAGATGAGAGCTGCAACCACTGGAGCACAGGCATATGTCTCATTCTGCCAACTCTCCAGTCATCTCCAATGAAAGAGCAGAAAGGACAGCTGAGAGTATTGAAGTCATGTGTGCTGGGCACAGGTAGTCACATACATATATATATATATTTATATATATGCCCAGTACTCTGATGAAGACACTGTTTTCAAGTCCATTTTCCTAAAGCCTCATAATCCACAGACCCGTTGATACACAGCCTGGGCAATGGCTATCAAGCAAAGTAAGACAAGCAATCAACAGTATGGAGTGCACTTAAAATGGCACAGTTAAAAACCTGCATAGGGCGAGAAGGGAAGGATGACTTGAGTCCCCTCCTCCTCAGAGCTGATATCCTGGCTCAGCATCAAGAAGCTTCTTTAGAATTATGGAACCGCAAACTAACAAGTTGGAAAAATTCCAGGAGTACAAAAAGGCAGGAAAATTTGGTCAGCTTATTCTAATATCCATTTCTGCTATCAGTATCAGTGATGCACTTTTATGCTAAACATTTCTTTATCTCATACAGCATAGGACTTGCTTTTTACATGAAAATCATTTGTGCTTTGGAAAATCCTGTAATGCAATGATTTGCTTAGCTTTCTATTGTACCCTCTCACTTTCTTGTTTGCTTTGTGCTTGTATCTCTTGCTTATGATCTCTCTGTATGCTGAAAACCCAGTACAAATATTTAGTAAACAATAAGAAGCTTATTGCTGTTTTCAAGCAGAAAATTTGTCTCTGCCTCACAGAACATCTATTTTGGCTTGTATTTAATTTTTTAAACAATGCATGAATGTATATCTATAGATCAGATCTTTCCTTGCTTAGATTCTACAGTGATGGGTACTTTATAAAAGTCAATATAGATAGAATCAGCTGTAATCCATTTATGGCAAACTCATCTTTGATTAGAAGATATAACAATTGTTCTTTTTCATATATGACTGGCACAAATCTTTTTTTTCAGTATATTGTTTTGAAAGCTTTATTTGTCTTTTAAGCTAAAGAACCCCTGGACAGTTTCTGTTTTGACCCTTCAAGAACAGTTGAAGCAGCCCTGATGTTGAGATCACAAAGATAGCTGTGACACGGATAAGGCAACTAGCACATTCCCTCTAAACTGTTGTTCTAGCATGGACCTAATGGGTGATGGACAAAGTTCTAGAGCTCTCCCTCCTTAGGGTAGATATATCATCCCAGTCAGAGCCCATGTAGATAATTCACTCACATCCTTACTTTTCCTTGAAATTTCCGATAAAGCCAAGATGCTTTTGAACTGCCCCATTGCCACATGTTTTTCCGTGTGAAATCTCAGGTTAGTCTTTTTTTGTTTTTATAGTAACCTGATTTTGAGTGCCCAGCTACATACCAGAGGCTCTAGTGACTTCACTGATTATGGCATCTAAATTCAAAAGGCTGATGTGAATCTTAGACTGCCTAGCATACACAGCTGTCAAACCCAGGCTCCACCTACAGTCAAGGGAGAGAAAGTTCTCCTAGAAAAAAATTTGGAGCACTGAGGCATGTAATACTTCTCCAGACTTTGGTAGCCCTGGAAAAGACTTAGTCCATTTGTTGATTCACTGCCCACCATTATTTTTTAATTTAGTTCCCACGAAATCAGGTAAACATTTCTTCCTTTTAAGGATTTTACCAGCTGTCATAAATGTAGCTATCGTGTACCTCTTGAAGCCAGAAGCTGAAATATCTAAAAAAGCAGGAGCCTTTGCTGAAAGTGTTGGCACTGGTTGTAGTCTCTTAAGCAGATATTACGGCCCCTACAGATGAAATGAAGAATCTTCAACAGGCAGAGAATAGCTGCTTCCTGCCTCTCTGCAACTTTGAGGCTACTCACTGTAACCAATTCAATACTTTTTTGCTTAGATGATCACTAAATGATGGGAGACCCTCCCTAATTGAGCATTTCCTGGGGAGAATCCCAATGTTTCTGTATTTAAACTGGGTATGTAAGAAATCTTCATTATACAAAGCAAAATGAGGGGTTTTTTGAATGATAGAAGCACCATGGCATCACCAGTTCAGATTAGAAGCAGAGGACTTTGAGGCCACCCTGGGGGTTTTCAGGCAGAACAACTGTGAAGCTAGAGCTATAAATTTAATCACTGTATATTGATGTGGTGATGTTGGGTGTATTGATGTATTTTATTGCTAAGCAGTGCATTCTCCCCATGTTTTTTCCCCCTTGAGCAGATTAACTGTAGATTCCAAAATACTGTCCAGCAGAAACATGAGTGGCATACTGTTTTCACTTTGCTTGCCTCCCACATAAAAGAACATCTGTGAATGTCAGCTGAGGCTGATTTCTCCTGCACAATAGCCTATCATTTTTGTAAAAATAAATAAGTGGCAATCATTCATTTTTTTTCCATGGATATAAACACTTTGGGTCAAACTCAAAGTGACTGAAATGATATTGCATTTTACCTCTGGTTGATAAGTAGTTGTAATTTACAGGGCAATAGAACTGGGTAGATAGAAAAGCAACTACCAAGTAGAATTAAGATAAAGAACCTCCCACTCTCACTTTGTCTTACACCTTTCACTGAGCTGCTTTTGCTCCTGCATCATTTATTTCCTGACTGTACGCTCTTGTAAGTTACACTAAGTTGCTGCCAGGTAACATACAGCATCATTTATATCACCTATAGCACTGCCCAATTACAGAGCAAGATGCTGGAGTCATTGGTTCAGTCCCAAACACACAATCAAAGCAACTTCTGCAGTGAGAGCAGGCACAAGATTAAGTCTTTATACAAAGCTGCAGAAATTGAAAGCACAATTGCTGGGTAGAGTGCCACCCACGTACAGCTCGCCCTCAGTGATAAAGGCTGATTGTCATACAACAGGCTCTAAACATCTAATGGTACCTCTTACCCTTATTCTCTGCACAGACATCTTAGGCTTCCCCAAGCTATCTACAGCTAATCTAATACTTCAACTTGGCACAGTGTTGTGCAGTTGTTACAACAAGACCCCAGAAAAATAAAGCCTGTGTCAATGACATGCATTGTTTTCCAGCCCAGGGGTAACTTGATCAGTACCCAGTCAAGCATCTCTGCACTGCTCTTTTGCACATCACAGAGGAGCCCTGAAAAATCAGGCTATATTAAGTGTGAACTGCAAGGATTTTCTACAATGCATAGTGCATTCCAGTTGCCATTGTTTGGATCTTGTCCCTCCTCTCAGTCTGCATTTAGGAATGGCTTTGTGCAAGTCACTTCCCATTTTTATCCCTCTGCTAGTCCCCATAGCATGGTAGTACTGTAGAACCTCATGAAGGCAAGCACTTTGAGGCCATGTCAGTACCAGGACTTGGAGCCATGCATGTAATTGCCACATTGCAGTTGATATTCATTATATATTATCCTTTGGCATCAATACTGGGCTTTTATCACTGAAAATTATCATTCTTCTAGATGTGACGAACAATCGAAAAAGCTCTCAAGCATGTAGAAAAATCTCAAAAAAAACCAGATTGGCTTTGGCAGCAATATGTTAGCATATGTAAGACCTGTTTCAACTCATGAGTTCTGGAAAGATAAGATTAAACCCTCTTGCACTAATACCTGCTGCAATGGTTTCCCTTTCCCTCCTGCTGAAGACTGGGAAGATTGTAATTCGTGAGAAGCCCATTAAAAATACAGATGTCCCCATTCACACTGATGTTGAGTATTAATAACTTTTTCACTGAAAGCCTGAAGACCACATATATTCTTGCTCACTATATCCTTCACCTTAACAGACCTCAGTCTAGGGATACATCTTTAGGACGTAAAACACACAAATGACAGAAAAACATTAAGAGGTATAACCAATATGTGTATAATACTTCCCATTTTCCAGATGAGTGGTTTTCAGACTGTGGTCTGCAAACCCCAAGGGCCTTGGTCTATTTCTGTATCTGATGTGCATTGTGAGGATCTGCACATGGGAATTTCCTAAAGGTGACTGGACATCTTTCAAAAGTATAAGGGACCAATAAATGAAGAGGTGGTAAAAATTTTTACATAAAAAGCATTGAGGCCAAATGCATCCATGATGAGAGTGGAGAGGAAAAGATGGGTGTCTGAACACTCTAGCTCTATGTGACACCAGGCACTCCCATACACAAGGTATTGCTATCAGCAAGGGCTAAGACCCCATCAGCCTCCTCCTTTCTCTCTCCTCCTGTAAATCCACAGCTGATTAAAAACATTAATTAACTGTCAAACCCTCTCCTGCTCTCCCATCAATTAAATCTGGTTTATGTCCATTTTATCTATCCATCCAGATGCTTTAATTAGTCTCCATGATTGCAATTCATCAGCACTTCCACGGAGTAAAACACATCAGCAGTCTTCTCCACCTCTCTGCAAAATTTACCCAACACCTCACCTAATGGGGCTCTGAGCCCAACTCATGTTTTGGGCTCAACTACAATGCAACTAACAGCAATTAGTACAAAGGGAACTGTCTTTCCATTCCCAGTTTAATAACTAACATTGTGTCTTCATAATCCACAATACAATGATTTAGTAGTGCCATTTGTGTTTCCTGATTCCCTTATGTAATGACTTAGTACCACAGGGATATGCACATTTTCTTCTGTTTGTAAATTTTTATCAGGTTTATAAATACAGCATGGCCTTACTGTGCAACCTTACAATCTCTCTGAACCCAGAAAAAGTTTAAAATTAATAATAAACGATAAAACTTGGGAGGAAAAAAAAAAATGAATCAGGCTTCATTAAATGATAAAATCCATCAGGAGCCAGGGGCAAGGACAGGGGCAGGGACTCAGTTAATTTGTGAGAGTAACGTAATTTTGAATTGTTGAAAAGATATAACAGTGAAAATACGTAATACAGTTTAATCTTGGAGGTCACCCCAAGGAGAGAAGGCCAAGTAGCTATCTGACCTTCTCCAGAAGAAAGAGAATATATTCTGTTACCTTGGCAAAATTGAAAGACTTATGTGTTCTTAAGCTGTAATGATTAGGAAATCAAAGAGTTCAAACAGCCAAGCTGTGATCATTCCCACCCCAAGAGAAGACCTCCATGCACATCTTTAGCTGTAAAGAAATTTGAGCAGCCAGCCCAGGAAAACCCCTGCCATCCCCTACCTTATTTTGCGCTCTGTACAGGAAACAGCCATATTATAACTTCAAGCTTAAGATTAATTCCACAGCAGTAAGACATTTTTACCATAAAAGCTCTCCCGGTAACCTCACCTCCACTCCATGATGATGCTTTAGAGCAGTTATAACCTAGTTATCACCATTTTGCTGTCAGAATTGGACACTGGGCCACTAAGCGTTAGTATGAGCTTCCTACATTACACAGACATTTGAATTTCAGACAGTAATATCGGTGGTGAGGGGATTTCACTTTCCTCTACCACCACATGCAAGCAAATACCATCAAGTTCAATGCATGAGGACACATTAGAAAATATCTCTTGGGAAGATACCCGACCTTAACAGAAGGACCTCAGAGGAAGATGAATTAAACAATCACCTCGGTAAACTTCTATGGCCGATGCATTGACGCTGTAAAAAGTTGCCTCTCGTTTCCTGTGTAATTTTTTTAAGTTTCAATATGCAGCTTTTAGCATTTGTTAGGACTCTGTCCCTTAAATTAGAGGTTGTGACACTTTGGGACAGCAGAATGACATGAAAAAGTAAGAATGGGTGTCATATTAAAGAGAAAAAATTAAAATACCCTCATTTTGAGCTGGTAAGTATGACACTGGAATGCTAAGTCCTCTCCTTTTGTAACCATGTTTAGTATTATTCTTCTCAGGGGATCAGGAGCTTTATATTTCTTAGCTGAAATCTTAAAAACAGTACAGACTTCTATCAGAAAGGGTGATCTGATAGAACTAAGCTGTGCAGTGCCTGCATGAACATACTGACAGTATAAAAAGAGTCAGTGTTATCAAAATACCTTTGAGTGTAAATACATATTTCACAAAGTATTTCAGATATCTTTAAAATATTTATGTTGCAATTAAACTAAAAATACGGAATGTGTGTTTCACAAATTAAGCCAGTAACCCAACTGGGGCTTTCATCCCAGTTTGACAACATAAAATTTTGAAATGTCAAAACTGCCTTCAGGACAAAATTTCCATTTCTGTCGCCATCTGTCATGATGTCCCTCAAAAGCTGCAGACCACACTGCTCTGATCTCTCCAGGTCAGGAGCTTTCAGTTGCTACTTCCTACCTGCTATTTCCACTTTCACATGGGAATGAAGAACTCATTTGAGACCACTACATGTCAAACGCTTAATTAACAAGCAGAGAAAACAAAAAACAAAAGCAAGGAAACAAACAAACAAAACCCCAACAAAACTGTGTACAGCTGGGACTGTGCCCACATATCTTATGTGGGCTCCAACCAGGGAGTAAAAAGTTACCAACAACTCATCCATTGCCACAATTGTCATCTCTGATGTCCTGACGCAGGCACGTGAATAATCAACCTCGAGTTCTGTCAAGAAGTGTAGCTATGCCAAAGGGGAATATTTTGTAGTGATGAGCAACTGAGATCACTAACCTTCAACCAAGGCTGACTGCGGCTTTGATCTGACTCTTCTGTTGAATGTAAAGTCTAGGCTGACACTTGGTCTAGAGTATGTAAAGAAATGCAAGCACATGCAGGTCATACTCAATATGCATTGAGCTCTTTATATTAACCAAGGCTTTCCAACAATGGAAAAGTTATGCTTGAGAACCCACAAAATAGTAATTACATCAAAATATAGCTAAGTATAATTGCCTTACAAACTATCTATCACATCTGAATACAACCCAGATATCTTCCTGCCACAAAATCTTCTGATTCTGGTCCCTTAGAGATCCATGAGATATATTTACAGCTTCCATAAAAACAAACAAGAGAGATTGTTATGTTAATTCACCATAAAGGGGTCCTCAGTCTCAGGAAATTTTGTAGGGATTTTCAAACTAAAAGAGATTGAAAACCACTGTTGCCTATCAACTCCCCAAGAATCTATATGGTGCTCATACTAAATACCTTCATATATTATTTGCATACTCTGCAGATGTTTGCATGCTGTGATTATGTAGAATAATAATGCCTTGAACTGTAAAACACTGGTCTTATTTATATACAATGCCATACTTGGTATTTTATGTTTATCTTTTCTCATAAGCCACCTTTATATATTGCATTGGTGGGAAACCATCAAAACAGTTCTGAAAACAACAAACACTCAATCACAGGTCAATTTTTCTGCCAATTCAGTTTCTTGTTTATCTGGGGAGGGAGTCTTGGCTTTGGTGGTGTCAGAGCAAATTTACTCACTGACCTCAGTGGTCCTAGAATTTCAGTCAGTGTGTTATACTATTTTTATTGCATCTCCGGCAAAGTAATGTCTAGCCTTTCCTTTTGGAAACTATTTAATAGCTCAGTGAGCCTCACCATAAGGATTTTCTCATTTGCATTTCTTCCCATCACTGCTAGCTCTGCCCAACACACATTAACTAATTCCTTCTCCACTTGGTGTTTACACACTTCAAATATTGATAGAGGGCTCAGTTACTCCACATTCCCATCACTGCCAGATGCATTAACTTTCATTTTTACCAAGTTGAATCTTCATTTGTTTTCATACCAAGTCTCTAATCTCTCTAGGTATCTTTGTATTATTACTATTTAATTTCTGTTAAGTACTGACGGTATGCCAGGTGCCTTCAGTTTGCCAGATGCTGTAGAGTGGAAAGGTACAGTTCTCTTCCTGTGGACCAGGCAGTCTAAAAGAGAAAGCAAAGATGGGACAAAGTATCCTCACAGCTCAGAGCATATGGTTACGCTCAGAATGCGGGTGCAGCTGTGAAACTAGGTTGAGGGACAAAAATATGCAGGTCTCTTCTACAGTCCTGGTAAAAAAAAAGAAAAAAAAGAAAAAGAGCTGGTTTTCCCAACATCATCAGATGGAAAGGTTGTGCTAATTTTGTGGGAATTTTGAGGGAAAGAGGTGGCATGAGGCTGAAAGGATGCATTTAGGGAGCAGGACAGGATCCAGAACAAAGACCACTGCAGGAGCCAAAACAGTGCCTGTCTTTGACAAACGTCACTCCAGCAAAGGGAATGGTGGCATCAATGAGAAAAGTACCCTAGATCCCTTCCTCAGAATTGAGGGCACTGAAATAAATGTTTGGAACCACCACCACAAAACCAAGAGACAGCAAAGAGATGATCAAGCAGACAGCCGGTCTGAAAACATAAAAGGAAAAAAGGCAAATACAAGAAAAGCCTCAGAGAATCACAGGTGAGACTGGGGGAGAAAATGCAGCCCTCAAAGCTGCCAACAACTGGGATAGCAGCTTTGCTGTCCTGCCCTGCACCCTGGTTGCAGTTCTTCCTATCTTGCTAATATCCACACAAGAGACAAGAATGTGCTATTTAGTTTTTCTTCTAGCTACAGCTCACTTTGGAGGAGTGGATATACTTTTTCTCTGCAGTGCATAGATCTATAGTTTACCCTCCTCATTTCCCTCAAATCTCAGAAAAGCAAGACTCTTCTTCCAAGGCCAAAAACGTTAAGAGTTCTTGGTTCTTTAACCATAAGGCAAGAAAGCACTCTAAAAGGAACTGGGGGTTTCCCTACTGAGAACAGACTAGAGGCTCTCCTAACCTGCTTTCCACAGTCTGAGAAGGAACAACTGAAAGGAAATCCAGGGACCAATCACAGTTACCCTCAATGAGGCCAAATTCTGGCAAAGACTCTTAAAAGCATCAAAGATTTTACCAGGAAGTGGCCTGCATTGTTTCCAACACACAGATACAAGCAGAAGTAATATGCACTTATTGTTTGTTACAGCAGTTCTCGTGGCTGCTCCTTAGGCAAGTTGTCCCTGCCCCCTGGATCTCTGCCCCAAAACAATGTCAAATGTTTTCGCCAGCTTTAGTGATGGGATCTAGCTGGTAGACAGCAACCTGTGTAAGTATCCCTCCCCACATGCACCTTGTCCAAACAAAACTTCCCAATAATTCTTCAGGTTCTTCAATTCTGTGATTACCAACTAAATCTCACATCTTGCTCCACCATTCCCAGTGGGAAAGAGTACTGAGCACACACCATAATCTTCCAGCCTCCCTACTACATCTTTTCCTACTTCACCCTAGAAGGGATGAGACAAAGACAGTTCCAAGCAAGTTCCATCAAAGGAGGGAGACATGAAATACTGAAGTTTTATTTATTCACACCTTTAAGAAGTTCTTGAGCTCCTAAAAGCCACCTTAAGGCTTCTTCAGACAAACAGATACTTAAATACTAGATCACAAGGAAATGGAATAATACATACTGTACTGCACAGGTGGTTAAAAGACTTAGGACTCGAGTCCAGAGCAGAAGCATCCCTGACTGAATGAAGGCCAGAGAAATAGCCATCGCTATTCTGTTTCTCATAGAAACAGCACTTTTTACAAAGAGCAACTCCCTCCTTTCAGATATCCCTATTCCTTCCCTCCCAGGAACCTACAGGCAAGGAGATAAACTGTTTGTAAATAGTGGTTTCACACCAATTAGCTCCATGTTCTGCAAACTGCATTGCAGACTCAGTGTGGAGTTTGCAAGGGCTTGTTATTTCAGAGTACTACATATATATTTCCATATAATTGATCTGTTCTGCTTTAAAGAGGCCATCGGGAAGATATGTGGGCAATTTATTGTAGAGGTAAGAGAAGGAGAGGCAAAGGGAGTTAACCTCAGATTAGCTGTGTTTACACAAGAGTGTTTTATACTGTGGGCTCTTGGAATGAGACCAGAGCCCACATTGTTTTTCCCAGCCTCCTGAGCACCCTGCTTTTCCCTGGAAGGGAAGGCAGCCACAGCAGTAAAAAGTCAGGAGGGTCAACCTCGCAGTCATGACAAGGCCAAGATAAACACAAAAAAATCTCTGCCCCATAGCATGGCTGCCACCACTTGGGCACAGGTCTCTAGTCCTGGATGACACAGAGCTCAAGCACAGCTGGCTAAAGACAGGAACACCTGGATATGGCCTACATTAGGAACCATTTGGCTACTGGAACTTGTCACACCTGACCAGCAAGCAAGCTGGCAAATGCTGGTGGCAAATATACAGAGCATCTCAAAATGCCAAGGTTTACGGCCTCAGAAATCTCTGTGCTCTGAAGATACCGTACCATGCCAGGAACAGAAGAGGCAGGCCACAGAACTATGACTATCATCATTTGTTATCGAAATACAGACAATAGAAGCAACCAGGGTTACTCTGACCTACTTCAGAGCACAGGTCATGGCCTCCACCGGTAGTTCCTGCACGACAGTTATAATTTCTCCTCACACCATGCAGCCCATGTCAAAGGCTGATTGGGTTAGACTGAAGACTTGAGTGCTGGTGAATTCCCCTGCTTTTGACAGATCTCTTCCAACTGTTCATTATTCTGCTGTGCCTTATTTGCACTCCTGATTTGTCTAGCTTCCATCTCCAGTTCTCAGATCTCTTCACATATCTGAGTACTAAAGAGCTGTCAGACAAATTCTTTCCCTGTTGGTTTTATTCCACGATCAAGACCCTTCACTTTAATAAGCTAAATAGATAGAAATGTCAATGCCTTCTCTGCAGATGAGAATATTCCCAACTCTGAATCTTTCTTGTAGTTGACTCTGCCATTTTCAGCTTTTGATTTGTGGTCCACAAAATTGAAACAAGACCTGGAATAAGTACACAATATACATCTTCTTAATCTGTTTTGCTGAGGGCTCTGCAGCAAGGCACAATATACCACCTTCAGCTCTCCCAAGCCAGCCAAGAAACATATGCAAGCACCACACCTTGAAACAGAGTGAGAGACTGAAAACCAGATAGGATACAGTTTTCTCCAAAGAATGTGGGAACTATATTTGGGATGAGGTGGATGGGTAAGGGATGGGATGGGTGAGGACCATACAATTGGCTTGTAGTCATGGTCCAGACAGGATTTTCAGTTTGAAGGATTCTACAACAGTTCTCATGTAACCGTGCTCCCTACAATCAGGAACACCACTTCACAAGGGGACTGCTGTACTACCAGAGTACCAAGGCCAACTTTTTCAAACATGGCTGTCCCTGCACTGAGATGAAACACCTCTCAAAATAAAAGGCACTGGGCAAATCTTTTACTTGTTTCCTACTCTGACGTGCCTGAACAATATCCCAAATTCTCATATTCGACCCTTAACACCGGACCCCCAAAGTTGTTTACCAAAACAGGCCAGCACAAGAGGCAGTTCTCCCAGCCAATGCCTGCCCCACAGCATTATTTGTGTATTAACCCTGTGAAGTTGGGCATCACATCTTCCTTACACATTGCTCTCCAGAACTGGCCTCACTCTGCTGTTAGTTAACATGCAGCCTGTTATGTGAAAGCTTTACAAGCAATGATTTTATCTCTTCCCCCTAGACACATCTATTTTGTTATTGTAACAAGTAAACTTTTCCATTTCTTTTTAGAGGATGGGGAAGCAGCCTTCTAGTTTTAGCATAAAATAGCAGCTTGATGAACAAACCTTACAGAAAGGTACTGAAAGAACATGAGGGTGACAGGAAAGAAGACAAACCCGTCAGTGAGAGAAGTTGAAAGATGTGATCACTGAGGACAGATCAAGGGGAGAAGACGTAAAAGCAAACCAAATTGGAAACATAAGCAGAAACCATGAGATACAGGGCGCTGAGAACAGGAGCTGATTTTGATGCACAGCACAATGAAGAGGCACTGAAGTTACTTAAGGAGGCAGCTGTATAATTAAGAGATCTCTAGGCACCTTCTCAAAGATGTCATGACTTGTAGTCAGAGTGAGATAGCAGAACAGCAAAGCAGTACTGTAGGGGCTACCAGCCTGCTTCCTTGCATTAGTCTCCAGGGCTTCTGTATTGTTCTGGAAAACTTCAAAAGCAAGAAAACATGGGTAAATGTGTGATTTTTTTTTTTTTCTATTCTTTTAAAGTTATTCTGCTGTAGCATCCTGGTGAAGTTCTGCAGAAAGCTAAATCAGGGATCCACACAGATAACGTAGAAGAAATACATCCATTGGATAGAGGCTATTTAAATATTTGATGGCTAATATATTAAATGTTAATTGAATACTACAATGATTTTCTCCCCTGGACAGCACACAATTAACATTTAATTTGTTATAAAATATTTAAAGTTATGAAATATCCGAGGGCAACTGAAATGTCTCTTTCACCAAATGGTCTTGGGACAATGTATTAAGGGGACAAAAGGGCAGGTTAGCATTTCAAATTCCTCTAGTGATCTGTACAAGAGACATGGGAAAAGGTTTCAGAGCTGACACAGTTCAAGAACATCCTTAGAGGACATGGAGGGGACACACAGAGATATCTGATCCTGTCCCATCCAAGTTAAGCAAGCTCGAGATTCCTCATGGCTACAAAGCACCCAGCTTGAAAAGTGCTGCGGTGACTATCCATTCCTCAGAGAAAAGCAAATTCTGGGCACTTAGACAAAATATGTATTTTATTGTTCCTTGTTCCAGAGATATCAGTGAGGGTTGGACTCTCACACTCATTTGCTCCAAGGCATATTGACAAGAACAGAATTCAGACAATACAGAGCTATGGCTTTGGTTGTGCTCAATGCTTCACTGAGTATCAAGGATGGTAATCAGCTTGGGATGCTAAAATTAAGCCAGTTGTTTAGGACCTGAACACAAATCTATCTCGTTTGCTGTAGCAGAGTTGAACATCTTAGCACTTCAGAAACTTACAATACTCTAGTGCCTTGTTTGGCAAGAGGGGTAGGAAACCTTTGCTAAGACTTCAATGTGGAAAGGGATCTTTTAGTTAGTTCAACAGCTTCCTTCAGCAAGTCTAAGAAAACTCAGCCTCAATAACCCTGATATTTTTTGAAGTAAAAGTCAAAGAGAAATAAAAAAAAATTAGAGTTCTACTGTGTATCATTCATGAGACAAAAGGAATCTATATATAAGTAAACCAAATATCTTTTACAGGTACCCTTAATTAAAGAAGCAACTTTCATTGCTAAAAAATCCTGATTATGCCCAGTGGCACAAAAGGTTTACCTACTCAACTCCACATTGCTTAGCCTTAATTCACCTCAGCTTTACAGAGAATATACGCTTTGTAAACTCATCTGTTGATACAGCTTATTTTAAGTTCCTAACTTTCTTGGTCTCAGACCTTTCACTGAGTTTTTCTAAAGATCTGCTAAAAAATTCTAAGCTTTAGGCTTGTAATGATGGTTTATTTCTACCTAGAAGACCTTCAGCTTCCAGAAGCTCCTCCCATTTACTACTAAGATGTTTGACTAAGTGGGGAAATAAACGTGTTCAGTTCAAGGCTATGTAGAAAATAGTATCAGGGAAAAAAATCCTGGTCTTTATCAGATGGAGGTCAGCGGCCTTCATGTGACACATTGGCTCACTCCCTCCCTCATGTTCCTTTGATAAGAACCTTTTTGTCAGTCAGCTGCCATGGTGAATCACCATCACTTCACCACTAGTATACAGCATCACAGAAATATTGCATCCAACAAACTGTAAGACTTGTCTGTGGGAACTGACTGACAGCTTGCACTAAGGATTTCCCTGGGCCTAAGATGGTAGTCCTAAGCCCTGGCTTTAAGAGGGGGAGCCTTCTGCCTGTTTAAGTCTTTCTGTGTCTGTGTGGCAGAGAAAAGAGGTTTATAAGAGTACATGGAGAAGGTAGGGGTGCCTATACACTCCCAGTGGTAATTCTCGCATATTAATCGCGGAGGATATAATACTGTACAGCTGAGGTCACAGTCATGGTAGACTGCTGCAAGAGACGAGTCTGGCAGCTTGCTTAGTGCCACCAACATAGAAGCCCAATACAGAAGCTTGCGTAGACAAGCAACTCCAGGAAGCTGAAGAGGTGCTCAAATGAACAGATTACTTCAAGTCAATGCTGAACCACCGATTCAAAGAGACTCTAGATTTCACACACTTGATGGCTCAGAATGTTGCATACCTGCACTTTGGTCTGGCTTCTTGGATAAAGTGGTACTTTTTTCAGTTTGTCCCTCCTAGTACTGTGGGAGGCCTTAGAGGAATTCTGCTTGATTTTTGGCCCTCCTAATATTTCCAACATGTCAAATTATGGTCAAACAGAAGAGATCAGTGAGAGACAATAAAGGTTTTGGGAGGAGGGTTTCCATAAAAATCAGATTTTGCTTCTGCAGAATGATTCTGTTCCTTACTGTCACAAAACAACAAGTTTATTTAAACTTGCACACTCTTTGATCACGGAAAGACAAGAAACAGGAGAATAGAGAAGTACTAAAGGACAGAACTGATATGTTCTTTTAGACCTAGGCAGAGCAACTTCAGAACAGTATTGTGAGAAAGAAGTGGCTTTAGCACATGAATGATGAGTATGAGCAGACATGGGTGTGGAGAATATAGAACACAAGCGAGTGAGGCTGTTTTATTCACCCTGTTTGCCAACCAGATCTTTGGTCACACCTTGGGCTTCTTCCTTCTACCATATTAGATTGCTGCCTCTTCTTTCACTTTGTTCCCAGCCAGAAATGGAATTGCCCAAGCAGGACCTGTTCTCCTGGTATGGTGGCTGCCACTTACCTGTCCAGTGGATTTGGCCTTGTGGCAGGTTCCTATGGTACCATAGTATATCAGTGTCATACCTAATTACCATTCTCTGAGGAGTGAGCCCATTAACAAGCTGCACTGAAACAAGATCTGCATACCAATTAGGGAGCTGCCTTGGAGGATATTAATTAGGGGTGACACTTTCAGGGCAAATTCTACTATTCTTCCTTGTATCCCATTTGAGACATGGCTGGGAAATGTGAGTACAATACAAAAAGAGACACGATGGGGCATTATAGGGACAGCCTGCTACTGCAGCAGAAGACAAGAGTAGAAGAGTTATCGCAATATTCCTTTTAGGACTTGCTACTGTCTCAAGGAAAAATCCAGAAAACCCCTAACACTGTTTTAACCTAGAAAGGAAAGATGCGAGCAAGCTTGTTTCTTTGTCTCCACAGAGGTAATCCTTCTGCTCCTTTCATTTACACTCCTCTAGTCTCTAGTACAAAGGTCTCATACAAGTCCAGTAGCCTTGACAAATGGCTGGAGCGCTTGCAAGGAGATCGAGAACTCAGTTTCTTGTCCTGGCTCTGACAAGTGACTGAATACTTGTTCCTTGAGTTCTCACTTCCATTTATCATCTTTAGTCTCATACAGCACCTTCCTCACACAGCTCTGAGCACTGTCTAGGTTCATAGGCCCCCCATTCTCTTCTACAGCACCATCCTGCGCCCAGAGCAACCCTGAAGAGCCAGCAGAAGAGCAGGTTTACAATTTATGTCATAATCTGGAGACAGCTACAGACTGCCAAATTTCATTGTTAAGACTGAAGGTGGGAAAGAAGCAGCAGGAGTGAGAACTCCACAGCAAGGAAGATCCTGTTTAGAAGCACACATCACTTGTTATTTGCTGCACAACTTCATATATTGTGTTTGTGTACAATTCACACATCTGTCAACACATCATTGCACAAATAATTTCACCTCCTACTAAACTGCTGCCACCTCCCTTACTATGTTCTCAATGCATGCCCACCATTACTTTCTGGTGTTTCACAAAATGAGGAAACAAGGAAAACAAGTGCTAGACTGGATCATGTAAGGCCATGGAGTGCAGGGGACCAACTCCCACAGTGATCTGCATGAGAAGCTGCAGAAGTGCATGTGCCCTCCTGCAATTAACCCATCAACAGGGGAAATTTCTTCCTTGAAGCCATCAGTTATTAGCAAGCAGATACCCTCAAGCATGAAGGTTTGCATCCATTCTGCATTTTTAACCTGTCTAATGTGAATATATATGCTCTCACTGGCTATTTTAACACCCCTTCCCCTCCTGAATTCTGCTGAGCTTCCAACCTCGAAGTTCTCACATGGCAGTGAGTTCCACAGGATAGTGGCACTGTAAAACTGGACCTACTTCTCATTCTCAGGAATGAATGTAGATTAGGCAATGCAGATTTCCTGCACATTTTAATGCTCACATATATGCTTCATTTCAGCTTCTTTCTTTGAGAGGTCATATGCTGGCTCCTGATTTGTAAGGCAGACTTGTTTAAGCTACTGGCACTAAAAACAGTAGAAACAAGTGAATAAAGAGGAAAGTCTGACATTTGTTTTCCACATGGGAAAAACTGGAAATCTGTCTCATTTCATTTTAGTGATCACTTACTCCGAATCCCTTCATTTCCTTAACAGAAGTAATAATGCATAGATAACTTTTTGAGGGGGAGAGGGTAAAGTCAGCAGCTGCTGAGGAAGTCAACAAAACACTCTCTTTTTTCGCCATTTTCCTTCAGGCTGAGTTCACTCACCTGATATCAGGAGGCAACAAAATCACAACTATTCCACAAGGGAAGATCACTCAAAAGCTGAGGATATCCAGAATGTTGTCTCAAATCAGAGGCACAGCCCCATGGTATCCAAATGGGGCCAGGTCAAGTTCTGCTGCCAGTGCAATGATGAATAGCAATGAAATGATCCAGGTCTTGGGCTCATGCAGAAAGTCCAGTCAGTGGAGGCAGTCAGAGATAAGACTACCTGCAACATAGCTCAAGCCAGGAGCAGGAGTCTGAGTTGGAGCCTAAAAGCAGTTCCTGACCAATAGTGGAGGGTGCATGAGTGGAGGGTCCAGGTGAGGCTGGTCAAGATTGTTAAGCCACACAGGTATACTCAGGGTTTTGATACACAGTTGATTAGCACAGAGTTCCATCTACATGTAAGCCTCTGTGGCAGAAGGCAAGCCTTTTCCTCACTGTGCTGAGGATCTGTAAGATATCCACAGGCCAAGGAAGCTTTTCCAGTTTTATAAATTGTTATAAGGCTCAATGGATGTAAGCAAGTTGGGGTGACTGTTAGACAGTGGGCAGAGTTCATTGCCTTGACTCTTATACTCTTATTTTTGGTTGCCCTAATTACCATCAGAGTTGACAGCTTTTCAAGGTGTATGTGAAGTACTGAGATTTGCTTCTGATTTATTCTTTTCTTCTCTACACCTCCTGTTTCAACAGGGTTTGGGCCCTGTATATTAAGGTCTAATACATTTCTTATTGTGATGAGGAACACCTGCACTTTGGGAAGAGGTCAGTGAGATGACAGACAAGCCTTAGTAACTGTAGGAGTTCAGTTCATCTCAGACTAGCTCATGTAAACTCTTTGCTTCTTTCCAGTAGAAACTTAGGCCTTGGAGTTCTGTCCAGCAGTGTGCAATGTGGCACTGTCTGCACTTTCAACTTCAGAGGACAGCCTTGATATTAGCCTTGCCTAGTTTCCATGCTGCAAGCTGCGAGTGTAGCCTCAGGCATCTTGCAGCCATGATTCCCACCACATGTAGGAGCACAGGAGCCCCAATGTACTCAACATCGGGGTTGTATCTGGCCTTGCTGCCAGGTACAGCCTTCAAAGCAGTCCCTCCACTGGCTGTGAAGGAGCCACAGATTCCAAAGCCAGGCAAGGTGCAAAGCACTTGTGCTTCCTTGCACAACCTGCTTTCACTGAAGAACAGGCATAGCCTGTGTCAGTCCTAGCTGCTGCCTTTATCCCATGGGACACAGAAATTATGTGTTCAAAGCAACATTGCTGGGCTCTATTCCTGGATTCATCTGTATGCTAGGGATGATTTCCCCAGTGGTTTTCTTCTCCATGCTGGTGAATCATTTCCCCAACAGAGATGATGTATCCCAATAGCTTCTAAATATGCTTTGAAAGAGCGTATTTTCTGTCTTTGGATTATGCCAGATGGCATCAACTGATTAGTGGGTTTAATATAAGAAGCTTCCCAGGGGAAGAAACTCCTAGATCTACTAAAGGTTCTTTACCACCCTTATGATCCTTCCCTTCCCAAACTTCAAATTTCAGTAGCTGGGCCCCTGCTGCAGAACTGAGTCCTCTGCTACTCTTTGAACATTTTTCAGGAAGAAAGTGGAAAGCATTTCCAGTAAATGCTTTTAATGTCACTATGTTTGCCAAGAGATGCTGATTCCTGCTTTGGTTATCATTACGTGAAAGCATCTTTAGTTAAATAGGAAAACAAGTGATGATTTTCCCTGAGTCGCTCATCTCTCTAGCTATGAAGTTTCTGCATTCCCTGGCAAAGGGACATGGCTTTTGACGAACAGAAGAAAATATTAGGAGCCCCCTTTTTAAAAAGCACCCCTTTGTAAGCATCACCTCATGACTTCAGATAAAACCTACTGTCAAACACCAGTCTCCCTTCTCTCATCTGAGATTTGATAGATTGTGTGACAGGTATTTTTTGGGCTGTAATCCATGCTAACACATTGTGCTCCTTGCCTCTCTCTTGTGCCTAGATTCCACCTATGAACATATTATGGCCTTATATTTCAAGTCAGTAATTTTGGATACATTTCAAGTGAGAGGTATTGAGAGAAAGCACAGCTCCCTACATAAGTTTACAGCAGACAGCCAATAAGCCAAGTACCTTTCCAAAACAGGGATCCATTGCCTCCCAGGAGCAGTTTGAAAAGGTGACGCACTTCAGTTTCCCTGTAGGCCAGTATCCTTGAGGGAACAGTATCTCCCACAGTCTAGTGCATTCTCACCTATGATACAAGGCACTACAGCATGATGGGTTTCTTCAGATTTTCTATTCCTGATGGTTTTCTGAGCAGCTTTTTACTTCAGAGTAGCCTCTCTGCTCAAGCAGTAGCTGCTCACACCTTTCAGTCTTTGTTACTCTTGTCTTGAGGAAACATTTAAGGAAGGGCAAATATCTTTCTTGTGAAGGAGCAGAGTGAGGACCTGCATTAAGCAGCATCACCATTGCCACACCAACTGGCAGCTCCCAGAATGTTGACATTCAACAGCCATGTAGCTGTGGTACTTCTCCCTCATTGGGGATTTTAGACTCAGTGACAACTGGAAATTGTGCCTTCTTCCGTTAGTCAGAATGATAGCACCATTCCTACCTCTCTCACAATTTGTTTTGAGTGGTCAACTGCAAACTGACTGTGTGGGCAGCCTGTTCCCCCATACAGTGCTCAGAACAGAGATTCTGAACATTGCCCTAACATGGAAGCCAAGTGATCACAAATTCAGATTTATGGTACATCTGCAGACACTTTCTCTTTTACTGCCAAACTAGCAGCTTTTTACAGGTTGAGCCAATATAATTTAAGAAGATAGCAGTTCCTGCTGTTTGTTACAGCCCTTCATAAGAGAGGACTACCCTAACAGTTGAGACCTAAAAACACTCATCTAAGCATGCCTAAAGAGTTGCAGCCTTTTATGCTGTTCCAGCCAGGTCTGCCAAAGACACTTGCCTGTACTCTCACTACCACTGCTGTCACGTGCAACTAGTGCCAATCAAGGATTTAATCATTGCAACACCTCACCTTCCCTTGCCAAGTTACAACCCAAAATGTTCATGCAAGTGCCTAGATTTGCCCTTGGCTGCATAAATGGAGAATTTGGCATCTAAAATGGCTTCTAAAATAGCCATCACACTGAGCAAAGAGAAAAATGAACAATGTACATAGTAATCTTGAAGGACAGAAGACCATCCCTGAAACAAAATGATCCTGAAGAAACAGCCCATAATCTATATACCAAAAGGCAGAACAAGGGCATATGGTCTACAGCTTCTTCTTTCACATATCGCTGTGTCATTTAAGCATCTCCAGTAGTCCGGACATGCCATGTCACTGTAAATCTAAACATCACCTGTCTGCTTAGTTGAGGAGCCATGAGGACACCACAGAGAGGAGTGTGATCTCATGCAGTGGGAAGGGGGACAGCACATAATGGGGGAAAGGGACACATGTGTCATATCCCTTTGTCAGAAGTTCAAGAGGGTAAAGACACAGAGGTGCAAACGTTGAGAGCAGTCCCTGGTGTACATGCCATTGAGGTCACCCCTCCTTGCCCTGTAGAAACACTATACTTGCCTTTTACTCTGCTTGTCTCTTGCCCCTTCTCTGCCTTCCAAATTGTAGCTTCTCTCAGCAGAGTTTGAATCTCTCAAAATCAAGGTGATCATACTTCCCAGACACTGAATCCTGTGTAACCACCACATTTTCTACAACACACTATCCTCACAGCAACAACACAGTGAGAATCATGTACTATCAGCTCTCGTGTAAAACATATTTGTTAATAATACTGCACATCAGTTTTGACTTAAAACTGAAGTTTGCCTGTGTTTATGCAGCCTCCCTTTATGTGGTCACCTTTCTCAGTGCAAGCTGTTGCTCTCATTGCCACCGTGTTCCTGATCTCTCTTTTCCCCTGCTGCTTCCTCAAATCAGTTTTGTGCCAAGTGCAGCCATAAACACATAAAACAGGGTGTGTTCTTCATCACCTGAAACTCTCACAGAGGTTGTCCAGGGCTGGGAAGTAGCTGAAGAAACACTGAGCCTCTTTACTGCTCACTCAAGATGCCTCTTTTTTTATTTCATTTTTTACTGGCTCTGCTTCCTCCTTGCACCCATTTCCTTCATCTCTGTGTAGGGAAAAGTAATCCACTCTTAAATGCTACTTAATCACAATTCCAGCCAAAACGTGCATGAAGTTAAGACCTGGCCCAAGGGAGGGTGCATGGCTGGGGCTGGGACTAGGCATTTGTTCTTCTTGTTCTTAAGGCATTTGTTCTTCTTTTTTCTGTTTGGCTAAAAGCTGTAGCAGTACATGCTGAGTGTCATGGCCAAACTGCTCCCCAGTGACCTTCCTAGTTCTCAGCTCTATTCCAAATTTTCCTTCTTCCCTGACTTATTTTCTTGATGTTACCCTTAACTAAGTCTTCTCTCACACCTGACTCTTAATCACCTATGTTTTCTGCTCACCCTCCTGTTCCCTGCTGCTTGCATGTCTCATGCAGGTGCACTGTGCAGCCACTTCACCTCTCACCAACCTACTTCCAGCCTGCTGTGGAGAATAGCAGACATCAGATATAGGCCATGCTCTGTGAGCACCTATAGAGGGGAAGAAGTGAGGATGCCCCTCCTATTCAGGTGACACTGCTGTTCAGGCAGCAGGTGGTACTCTGCTCATTGCCTGAGCCACCAGACTGTGGGTATTTGCATGCATCCCAGGGTATGCATCTGGGCATGCATCTGGGTAGCTTCAGAATAAATAAAATTTGAGTAATGTGTGGGTCTTCGCAGCTGCAAGAGCTGGACAGCAGCTGCTAACTACATGGGAAAGTGACTACATCCTAGATGTTTCGCCTTAGTCCTATTCTGGGCATCAGACAATGTGGACAATAACATGCCTCTGAACAGCTCACTGAAGAAAGCTCCCTCCCCTGATTCTAAAAGAAGCCAAAACCCTTCCTTACAATTCGTCTCCCCTGACACAGAAAGATGCTTGTAGGATTCAGCCTTACACATTTTCCAGCCTCACATCCGTTGGCACGTATTTGCCCTGTCTCTGCCTCTGGCTGATGATGCCTCTCCAGCCAAGCAGACATATCAGCCTTGATAGGATGCCTGTAGTAAGTAGGCTTGGAGTCAGTTCCCTACAGCTGGGCAGCCAGCAGTGTTTGCTCAACATATCTGGCAAAGCAGAGTCACCCAGCTCTCAGCTTCTTTGTCTTTTCCTTCAGGTCCCATCCAGGAGGTATCCATACCCTATGCACTGGCACCAGGAATCAGCTCCTTGGCAGGAATCTGCTACCTTGTGCCCACTTCAGTGTGCCCTTGTATCCCACTTCAGTCCAAGTAACAGTGCCTGGAGAACAAGGCTTTTACCTTGATTAAGGTAAATCTGATCTGCTGTTCTCAAGCCAAGAAATGCCAGGATGGCAGATGGCAGGGAAGAAAGTTGAGCAGAGTTCTTTGCTGGCATCCAATATCCTGGGAGAAATCACACTGCTCCTGTAGGGGTCAACTACCAGGGTGAGTAAGGAGAAAAAGCTGCCAAGTGTCTTATTCTGTTAGAAAAGTCAACAGTGAAATACTATAGAGAGATTAAAACACAATATAATTACTTGATTTATTGAGAGTTAATGTCCTGGTCCCTCATTGACAAGGAAGAATCAGAGGGAGGTGAAATTGTTAAGCAACATAATTGCCCCCCGCCTGAGCTTAAGCTGTCCTCTTTCCTTTGAGACTTACACAGCTCAGAGAGACATGAGCCAGACAGCAGAGGCAAATGCCAGTGAACACAAGTGCATCTCTGCTGGTGAATGGGTGTGTGAGGGTGGTTGGACAGGGCTCTGCCTGAGAACCTGACCTTCTTTCCCAATGCCAGCCACTCCTCTAGGCAGCAATAACAGCTGCACAGTTTAGTGTTTCTATCATGTTTGCACGCATAGATCTCCAAGCACTTCACAGGAGAGGGAACTGTTGTTCCCTCAGTTCACCCAATGAGAAAGGCTGCAACGAGCAATTAATCTCCAAGACCACCCAGCAAAGAGTCATAGTCACAGAATGCCATTAGCTCAGTGTTACCTGCTTCACTAGATTGCCTCTCTTTTGGAAGAAAAAAGGGCAAAGATGAAACCTTACAGCTCATCAAAAGCCCAGAGATGAATGGGAACCAATGCAAAATACCAGCACCTGTACAGATTCAGAGAAGAGCAGTAAACATGATTAAAGGGCTGGGGAAATTGATTCCTGGGGAGGGAAAGAGAGCTAAATATGTATAGCTGCCTAGCTATACCCAGAGGAGCATACTTAACCTGCTACAAGTATTTGATGTAAGAATAATTGTCCTGGGAGGAATAAAGGTCTTACAGCTATGAAGAATAGGGTGAAATTAAAAGGGTGGAGATTTAGCCTCTGATGGGCACACTCGATAATGGAGATGCTGACCTGTCTCCCTGAGGAAAGCCTGTTGCTTCGCTCATGCAGAGTTGTCTGGGAGACAATCATTCTCTGGCACAGCAGTGGACTCTGGAGGTTTTCCCAGCCCTATTTTCCTGGTTTCTGTGGACCAACAGAGGCTTCCTGTCTCAGTAGCCTGTCACTAGGGGTCAGGTGGGGGTTTGTTTTATAAATTCTGAAGACAGCTAAGGGATTCCTGGCAAATCTGTATCACTGGAGAGTCTAACCAAACAGCCGCCTCCAAAAACACAAAGCTCCAGTAATAATATACAATGCCTCCAGCCCTCTGCTCTAGAGGAAGAGGCATTGTTATTCTTGTCAGAAAACTGAGGGGCTGAAATGTAGCATTTCTTTTTGTTTAAGAAATGTTGCAGATGGGTCTTTGCTGTTAAATGTTGTGATGGCAGAGCTCAGAATAATGCTAACTGAAAGGAGGAAACAATATGGCTGCTGTGAGAAGAGGGCGTTGGGGTATATAGAGGAGGCTTCACTACCCAGAGCTGGTGTGCACAGGTTTTAGCCCACTGCAGCGGCTCAAACCCAGAGTACTTTCAGCAAACACTGGCAAGGGCTGTCTCCTTGGAAATGCTCACTGTCTCCTATTGGAGAAGTTACTTTCCCAGCCATATCTAACCTTCATTCTCCTCCGTTTAGCACCAAGGCAAAGGGACACAATGGTTTAGGGAAAGAGCTGTCTGTTTTCTACACCTACTTTCCTCTCCTTTTGGGCTTATTCTCATACTCAGAGGAAATCTACCCTAAGGCCATGTATGTTTTTCATTTGCTTTATGGGGAGTTTCTCATATGCTTTATGTACAGTTTCCTGACCCAAAGTGCATGTGCACTGCTTGTCAAGGCTGACTTCACTCTATGTGTGGGGCTCCACATTCGCTTTCAGTAATCTTCAAGCATTTTTAGGGAATAACAGTACAAGATTCTGCTTTGCTCTGCTCTGTACTCCTTGGCCCAATAAATACTGAGTTTCACATCAGATACACAAAAAATATGGAGCTGGAGCAGAGATTGAACTGACAAACTTCCAGTTTTCATCTCCTCTGACATCATTAATGTTTCCAGCACTATTTTCGAAATATTGTCTGAAAAAGGGAGGCCACGCAGATGGGTGCTGTCATTAGAAGACAAAAAATAAGGCTATGATGGCATGCAAGTATGAGAAACCATGAAGTAAGAGGATTTGGATTTAGGTTTCCCTTAGGCTTTCAATATCACATCAGTATGAGTGAGAGGCAGGACTTACCATTTATTTACTTTGGCTAGACACTAACTGGGGTCATATTTTCTTGGTAGAGCACTGGTTCTCAGCTAAAATAATTGAGACTAAAGCAGTAAGATGGCCTCTATAGGATCTGGATGACCAGCCCTGTCTCTTCAGGAGGCCAGTGGAAATTTCCCTTCAGAGCTCCCTGTGGAAAGAACTGCAACATATCTCACCTAGGCTGTTGATAGCTTTGCACAGAAGATGTTTGCAGACTGTGTAGAGACAGGCTAATGATTCTCTATCCTTATTTTCTGTCCCTCACACATCAGGCAAAAACATTATTGGACTTATTTACAATAGTATAAAGACTCATAGCTCTTTTTGCCTGTGTTTTGTGACACAGTCACAAATATCAGGGCTGGATGGCATGTCCTCTTCCAGCTGCAGCCAAGAAGACATTACTGCTTGGTCAGATCTGCTGATCAGGATGCTCCTGAAGGCAATCCCTTCTCCATTTCAAGAAGGACCTGGCTTAGCTTTAATAACAGGTCATTGCAAACTGTGTTCAGATAGCTAAAACAATTTGCTGACAACAAACACACCTCAGGATGTAGGTATCAAAAGAAACCCCAGGCAGGAGGGCCATGCCAGAGATCTGAAGTCAGTGAGCCCTTCACCTGGTACAGCGGCAGCCAGGAAATCATGAGTGATTGTGCCTTAGTGTGAGAACATCTGGAAATCAAGGCTCATGATTTCAGGAATATTGGGAACAGGGGCTGGTCTACTGTTACAAGCTTCTGCAAACTACTTGCTTTCTTCCTTCCTTCCCTCCTTTACAATTCTTTCTTGAAGTGCAGGAAAGCCAGCCCACCTGGTTTGCAGAGCCTGTCACCAGGCCTTTAGACTGGAGGAACAAGCATTTGCTTGTAGAATGTCAGCAGCACATGTTTCTGGGAGACTGAAGGGCAGGTGGTACTGCCTTATAAATCATCTAAACATGCCCAGTGTGATAAATGCCTGCTGTATTTTGCATAACATCTGGGACAGCACAGGAGAGACCTTGGGGGTTGGGAAGGAGCAGAAAGTGAATGTTTTCTGAATGTTATGAATTGACAAAGACAGAGATGGTGTCACCATATGGTCAAAGAAACAGTCAGAGATGCCCAGTCCTCCTCCTCTGAGGGGAAAGGCAACGATTGGGGCATGAATGCATAGCAACCAAAGAGTATTCATTCTGTTTGGTTTTGTCAGGATTTGACAGCATTAAGAATAGTGGGGTCTCCGTGGGGGCAGGCTGAAAGGACAGAGGGAGGATAAAAGAGGAGGAGGAACTGTGTAGCATGCGGATGGACCGGTTGGTTAATTCCCCTGGGGTTAAAAGAAGAAAGATCAGGAACAGCATAAACCAACATGGGAAAAAGGACTTCCAGGAATTGGTAAAACAGTAACAGAGAACAGGACAAAGAAGGTTTAAGGAACAAATCTGAAAAAGAGTTTGAAGCCCAAGCATGATTTTAACACCTTAGTTTGACCAACTATCTTGAACCATCTCCATCTATTCCTGAAAAATAAATGTGATAGGACATCTCTTGTCACAGAGGACACCTCTTCAACTGTCTATGATTTCAGCCCTCCCCCTAACACCTAGCTCCTACTACAACTGGAAGATAATGCACTGGAGTGTATTTTCAATAGGCATTTGAGAATATCACTTAGCACAGCCCCAGGGAGCACCAAGTCAATCTTCTTAGCACACTCTGTGTGAGTGGATCTTTCTTCTTGCATTTAATACCAGTGCTCCAACCCACATATGGAGCTGATTGAACCCCAGGCAAATCTGGAACCACAGAGAAAAAAGGCATGGAGGAACCTCAGGAAATCATCTAGTTTATCCCTTACCATGAGGTAAGATGAGAACTAGAACTAAACCATGTATGGCAAATAGCCACCTAAAGCTCTTTAAAAGTTTTCTCATGATGGAATCTTCACACTCTCACCATGCAACACATTTCGGTCTTTCACTATCATGGCCAGTTTATTTCTAGCCTGAGTCTTCCTTGCTGCAATTTAAGCCCATTATTTCTTATCCTATCCACCATGAATGAGAAGAACTGTTTATTACCTTTTTCCTTTTAGCAGCCTTTGATAGACTGTTACCTCCTTCCCTCTCCGGCCTTCTTTTCTGTCAGCTAATTTACCCAAATTCATTCAACATTTTTTCAGACATCATACTTGTCAGAACACTGATTACATTCATTACTGCCCTCTGGACTCTCTTTCCAGGCTCCTGTTTTATTTAAGGGGTAGTGCTGGAGGAAAAAAAAAAAAAGAAAACAAAAATTAAAAAAGACATGCCCACATATTTCCGAGAATGGACCTTTGGATTTTTTTCTACAGATCCTAAGTCAACACCCTGTTTTCACTGGATTATTTTCTCTGTGTTTCTCTTCTATTACTCTTTTGTCCCTTCCCAAAGAGGTTCATGGTAATTCCTGTCTCTTCACAATGCACTAGACTCTACTGTGAGAGCCTGACAAGGCCCTGCTCCTTTAAGTAAAGGTGGACTTACTCATGACTTCACAGTGCCACACACAGGGCAGTGGACAAAACAAGGGTTTGTCAGCCCAAGCTTAAATAAAAGCAAAGCGGCCCAAAAAGACTGCTGTGTTGTCTGAATGTGTATCCTGTTATTGAGAAATTTGCTTTATCACCAGGTAAGATTTAAGGATAAAAGAATACATTCAGTTAAAAACATTAATTTTCAAAAATGAAAGCAATAGAACAATGTTATTAAGATCATCCTTAACTGAAGAATCCTCTGTTATGACTTCAGCATAGTTTACTTCAGACTCTATTCCTCTAGATGAGTCAGAAGTGAAAGAAAGTGTTTGCAAGATGGGCACTTCCAGGAAAGTTGCTTTGCTATGCATTGTTTATACCAAAATAGAGTGTTATCATTGCTGTAAATTCTCTTTTTTTGACATCTGAATCATGCCATGAAATTAATAGACTTCAACAGTAATTGTACCAGAGTCAAATGCCTTGTAATGCTTTAAAACCTTCATGCATTTGGAAATGTCTTCACAGTCAAATCAGGGCCATTTATTTCCTGAACTGTCAACATTACTAAAAGCAAAGAAGAACAAGAGGATGAGTCAATGTACATTTTCTTGTACTGTGTCCGTTTTTATTTCTACTGCTACCATAAACAAGTCTGCAATGGAACATGCTGGATTAGTTAAGCCCTGCATGAACCCAGTATCTGGAGCATGCCAGGGAGGAAATAGGGCAACTGAGCCACAGAAGGTAGATGAAGGGGTGGAAGAGGGAGCAGGGAGCAGTAACAGAACTGGGACATGGAGCACCTAGGGCCAGTGATTGTAAAGGAAGGAAGGTTGAGATCCACCTTTGATAATATTGTGAGAAACAGGAGCAGCACAAACTAGCATCCATGCCATGCGGTTTATTCCCTGCAGACAGTTGTAATGAAATGCCACACCATATATGTTATTAATCTCCAGTGGAATCGCATTGTTGCCCCTATAACATTCCTTCACATGATGTCTGTGTAACATATACCTCTTTCAAGCTGGACTCAGTTTAGAAGCTTTCAGTGCATTTGGGGAAAAAGAGCAAAAGCAGGATGGGCTTAGCAAAAAACTGTTCACTGCACCACTTGAAAGTTCTTGCAGAATTACTGTCCAGATTTCCAACACAAAATGGAAACATTTTCATTTTTATCCTTTGTCAACGTTTTCTGAGTTACCTCGGACTCATTGTCAGAGAATATTCAGAAGTCAGCTCCACCTCCAGCTTTGCCAAAGTGAAGCCAGTTCCTGCTGCTGCAAAGAAGTGGTATGGAGCAGTTTCTGTTGCCTGTGTCATGCAGAAGCACTGAGCTGGTCCCAGTCCATACTGTTCACCAGGGAAACAGGCACTCAAGGCTACTAGTAAGCATTTGGATATGTGGCTAGGAGCCAGCCAAAAGGGCCCTGCAGTAGGAGGGGCCATGCACAGTAGGATCAAGATGGCCACAAAATGGGGCAATACAGCATCTAGAGGACCATCAAGGAGAGGACAGTTAGGAATTACCTCCACATGAACCTGAAAGCATATTCATTCAAGGTGTAGTTAGTGTTTTCCCAGTAGGACTTGTTAGTATTGGCACCATGTAAAATGCAGTGGAATAAAGGCATAAAGTCATGCTGTACCTGGCTGCAAGGAACTTCCAGGAAGATGAACATTTAGTACCTTGAATATATAAATACCTTTCTTATATAACAAGATTTGAGTTATGTTTCTTAAAGCCTTGGTGAAAAAAATCGATCACAGCTCAGTCTCTCAGTGAATATTGTTCCAGAAGCAGAATTACTTTCTTATATGACTGCCATGCATAAGCCCTTCACCCCTTTTGTTCTCAGTACAGCAGTCAGCAAGAATGGCTGATTTCAAGCCTTAACTTTTGCTCTGAGGAGATCAGGGATACTGCTGGAATCCAACAGTCTTTTCCCAAGCACAAGCCCTTTACCAGGCTCCCTCTGCAGCAGGTGACACTAACACTTTTCCATTTATTTGTTCTGAAAGAAATGTTTTTGTTTCACAGACTATTCACTGACATATAGCTCCCACAGCTAATCTTAAAGTGCTTTCTAACACCATAAACTATACATGTTACAAAGATTAGAGCTGAACAAATATTTCACTATAAATCATTTGTTCAATAAATTTCATATTTCTCTTTTATCTATTTGTGAACTGTCTGCAAACTGCAAGCCAAATTCCCAAATTCATTCATTAGTCAAAATTGCCCATGAATTTCTCCTGCAGATAGTTTTTACCCTGCAGGCCATTCATGGACAGTTTGTCATGAATAGCCTCAATTCAATGCTTGGTTAGTTTAGCTGCAGCGGTCATGTGGATGCGTCTCTGTTCTGAATGAAAATTCATTTTCAAATATGAACCAGTATTCACAGTGAATTTCTCCCTCTGTTCACTTAGCCCTGGGAGGAATCAGCCTAATCCATATAACAGGGAGGGTTAAGCTGTCCACATCAGCACAACGGACCTGGAAAGGAGCAGAGCGATGTCCAGTTGAAACTGTTCTGCATAAAGGCAGGATGGGAATACTTCACTGCACAGTTGTAAAGTGTCAGAGCTGATGTCCTCATTCTTTCCTGAAGAGTGACCACCAGACATAATTAGGACGATGGCCACATCTACAGTGCAGCATCACTTTATATAGCACAAGGATGTATGTTCTCCTGTTACTCAAGAAAGATGGATGCTTTCTCCTTTGCATTCTCATAATGAAGTAACATGAGTGAGTTCTGAGTTACATCCAGACCTAGTTTCCTCTTGCCAATCTGCTTTCCAGTGGGTTAGTCCATACAGCATGTTTCCAGGGTGTTTGTAAGCATCCTTCACCTCTCTGGAGAAGAAAGTAATGTGTTACAAACAGTAGCTTGAAGTTTGAGCTACCATTGAAGAAGTTTGCAGGCTTCTCCTGTCCTGTTATCTGTCTCCAGCAGATGTTCTTCTCATCAAATCACAGTGTTGCAGAGTGCTGATGGCAGTTCTGACAAATTCAGCTCCTACTCACACAGGGGCTCTAAACAGCCACCCAGCTGCACCTGCTGGTCCTGTTTCTTCATCATCAGCATGCCAAGGCAGCAACACCCTAAAAATCTCAGACAGTTAATGACAGGGATTATGTGTGTCTCTCAGTACCACTGGTGTGCCCTTCGGAAGAGATTTCGCAGGCTGATAAAACATTGTGAGACTTCTTCTCTTATTTCTGAGGTTTGAATTTCTCTATGTGGCTATTTTCATAATAGAGAAGCAAATCCAGAGGCCTTTTCAGCTGAGATTTCAGATAAATAGATCGACAGCTAGAAGAGAATAGCAAATGTCTGCAGCTGGAGAAAATGTTAACTTTAGGTTGAGAAACTCAAAGCCAGAAGAAATAAAACAAGGTAATATGGAGAAGGAGGGAAAAAATAGCCAAACACAGAAAACAAATGCCAAACCTGAAAGCTTTTCATTTTGTGATAGAAAATGTTTGTGTTCTTTCCCATGAAAAGCATAACTTTGCTGTGAAAATATTGCATGAAAATTTCATATGATCTTTTTACCATCTTTCCTTTTTTTGCCAAACAGTTTCAAAGGTCTACTGCAGGCTGAATAAGTTATAAACATTTTCAAGCTTCCATTTGAAAGATATTTGCATTTACTGTGCAAGAAATTCCCTAATGCAGACCCCCCAGAAAGCACACACAAAAAAATCCCATATCTAGACCTGTATTACCTTGAGCTTTGACCACAAAACACATTGAGCCTCGGTCTATCCAAGACGCTGCTGCCATTATCCTCTCCAACACCTTTTGTTCAAAAGGCCTCCACACCCATCCTTCACCAGTTCTCTTTCCCCTTCGCAGTCCATTTGAAGCATTTTGCCCTTGACAACCCATCTTCCACCCACTTCCCTGCACCTGTGTCTTCGCTCAGCTTTCTAGTAGCACCTTTGCTGAAGCCTTTTGAGTAGACAGTCTCTCACCTCTTCCAAAGGGGTCCTGTGACCAAAGATGCATCTCTGATCCCTTCTGTGAAGCTGTTCTTGTCATTCTACAAGTCTCTCCCTCAACGAGATTTGACTTTCCAAGGTCTTCCCTCAGACACCTCCTCTCAGACACCTACAAGCATTCCTCTGCTCTTCTAAACACACAGATGTTACTGAATAGGAAACTACAAAGGCACACGTGAAATGTGCCCTCTCACTCTTCTTACTGTCAGTCTTCTTGCATCCTTCAGAAGAGCAGACTCTAAACTCCTTGGAACAACTGCCATGGCCTTTTTCTATCTTTAAAAGTTCCTACCACTTTTATCATGATAAGAAACAAACAAACAAAAAAATCCAACAAACAAACAAAAAAAATAAGCAGTACTTCACCTAGGATGAAAATCAGATGCCGCTTTGTATTGCAGCAGCAGCTGTTAAACAGTGAAACAGCAAAGCTGCATCTCAGCAGGGAAGAATGAGAGGGAAAAGCCTGTAGCTGGTTAAAACTACTTTGGTAGGAATTTATGGAGGTAAATATTTTACCTTTATAACTGTAAAATTTCACCAGATTCATGGGGTTTACTTGCTGGGACACCATGATACCTGCCCGGGTCATAGCTGTGAGTCTTATCAAAAACAAACAAACCAAACTAATCTGCAAACAAAACATGACATTTTTTAATAACTTGGAAGAAACTGTGCATTCCTTCAAAATCCCAATGCTTCCCTCTCTGTGCACTGCCTGCTGCCACCCCAGCCTTAGAGCAGCTCAGCACAACCCTATCTAGGCAAGCACAGCCTTATCTAGGCAAGCCCTTCCCTCTATCAAAGCAGGAGGGTGGTGGATCCCAGCTGGAAGTGCATCTGCTACTCAGACTCCTTCACCCCTCCCCACAAAACCTAGAGCATTTTTCCTCTCTGACATTGGCCTTGGAAGACAGGAAGGTTGCACCCAAGGGTGCCAGTCCTTCCTACGCAGCAAATGAATGATTACAAAGGTATTGTACTAAAAGGTGAAGGTAAAAAAGTGCATTGTTGGCACCCCTCTTATTTGATTTTATTTTCCCCCTCCAACCCTTTCCTTCAGAGCTATGTGAAACGATAAGAGTAGGGGAGAGATTTCGCTTAAATTAGGTTTACAAATAGCCCAGTGAATAGGGAAATGAGATGCATATGCTGCATGTTAAAGTGTCACCGCCACGCAGCCCGATGCGACCGGAGTTTGGAAGGCAGCCGGGGCCCCGGAGATCAGGTGCAGCGCTCTGTCAGTCAGGAGGACGCCGGAAGGTTTCTGGAGCGGAGCTGCGAAGCGCTGGGTGCTGCTGCCCCCCGACGGCCCGTCCCCGCAAGCGGCGCTTTGTCCCGGCTCCGGCGGCTCAGACCGGGCTGAGAGCGGCTCCTCTGCCCCCAGCGCCGGGGGCCGAGAGGCACAGCGGCCAGGCCAGGGAACCGCGGGGCAGCAGAGGTGACCCGGAGAGAAATCGTCATTTTCAATCGTTTTGAATGCATTCATGGTCTATTAAAAATGACAACGGGGTGCTCTCCATTTATTCCCTGTCACTGAGATTTATTTTCTGTCTAAAAATTTTATTTTTTTTTCTTAACTCCCAAACTTCATCTGGCAGCTGAACATCAAGATCTGGTTTTGATACCTTGCAGTAAGGATATGTGTTGATGGTTGAAGCTGCTACCTTGGCAGCCTCGGAGACCAAAGCTCTCTATCCACAAGGTATTCACATAGCACAGTCTGACTACATAGTATCATGGCTAGCTTCTTTCAAACACTGGCTCTTGCCCACTCAGCTCACACCCTCTGTGTAGCAAAAAGACACTGTACAAGCTCACAAGGACAACTAGTCTCATCCTGCCTGGCCTACTTGGTAAGCCTGCTGGCAGGGAGGTCAGGCTGTTTTCATTACTCCTTTTATTTACTATCCTTGATGAACTACAGCTGACACGAAGGCCATTTATATCTCATGTGCATCCCTTTAGAGGGGGGAAAAAGTCCGGATGTAGTGTTCATCATTTGGGGCTTGTTATCAGCATTTGGTCAAGGGATGTGGTTCTGCCTCTGCTCTTGTGAGATCACACATGGATTAGTGCATCCAGCTTTGGGACCCCCAACATAAGAAGGATGTGGACCTGTTGGAGCAAGTCCGGGGGAGGGCCACAAAGATGATCAGAGGACTGGAACACCTCTCCTATGAAGGCAGGCTGAAAGAATTAGGGTTGTTCAGCCTGGAGAAGAGAAAGCTCCAGGGAGATCTTACAGCAGCCTTCCAGTACTTAAAGGCATCTACAGGAAAGATGGAGAGGGTCTTTTTACAAGGGCATGATAAATCAAGGGGGAATGGCTTTAAACTGAAAGAGGGTAGAATCAAATTATATATTAGGAAGAAATTCTTCGCTATGAGGGTAGTGAGACACTAAAACAGATTGCCCAGAGAAGTTGTGGATAATCCATCCCTGACAGTGTTCAAGGCTAAGGTGGATGGGGCTTTGAGCAACCTAGTCTAGTGGAAGGCATCCTTGCCTGTGGCAGGGGAGTTGGAACTAGATGATCTTCAAGGTCCCTTCCAACCCAAACCGTTAAATGATTCTCTGATTCATACAGAAGCTCTGCACCTTGGAGGCAGGTCTAACCCCAAGAGATAAGCCTATTACATAGGCACCACTTTCACTACGAGGTGTGCTGCCATTGCCATTGAATTACAGATGTGTGGACAAGACTAAGTTGTCCTCTTCAGAGATGGTAGAACAAGATAATTGGGTCCTGGTGAAATCACTGGACTCACCATCCTTATAATCTGACAGCCAACCCCCTGAGTTCCCTCCAGAGACTCACACTGGACCTCAACATGAAACCGGGAACATGGGGAGAGATGGTAGTAATGGGTAGGAGACAGAAGATGGATGAACAGAGGAAGGATGGGTGAGGTAAAGCCCACAGAGTTGAAAGCCAGAGTGAGGAAAAGGAAACTGGACAAGAGGCTTCAGCCACATGGACTAGAAAGGACAGGGCTAAAGATGGTAGGAAAAGGGCTAAGGATGGTGGGGGACAGGTTAAAAAAAGGGGGAGGGTTTGGAAGAGAAGGAATAGACTCCATGGAGAGGGAACATAAATATCAGCAGTAGGAGAGGCAGAACAGGGTAGAGCAGCAGAGGTGGGGGACAAGAGAAAACTTCCTCTCTAAAGCAAACACCAAGAGAGAAAATAGAGAGGATAAATAGATGGAAGGGGGGAAGAGATGGAGAAAAGCAGAGAGGTCTGAGAGCAGGAGGCTAAGGGAGTAGGACACCATGCCTTTGGGACTTGGCTTGAAAAGACAGCTGTCTTGGGAATGAAGCGTATGAGGAGGGACAGCATAGAGGAAGATGCAGCTGCCCTTGTCTGTGCTGTGGCTGTCACTGTGCAAAGGAGCTATATTCACTGTGAGAGCTCCCAGCAACTGTTTTCACCAGCTCACCTCTGAACACATTCCACAACTGCAAGTAACCAACATGCTGGAAAGCTGCTGCCACTCTGTCAAGAACAGCCAGGACAACAGAGTTGATGCTTCTACGTGGTATACTGAAAGAAAGCTGTACCACCAGTGCAGCATTGACAAAGTCTTCACACCAGTTTACAGAGAAGACTCTTTCTTGTGCCATTCCATAGAGCAGCAATGCTCCTTCAGTCAGTAGGCAAGTCTTAAAACCCACCTGTTGCTTTCCAAACCCATTGATTGGATGATGCATATTTCAAGGTCATGGCAACCAAAGCTCTCTGTTTTCTATAGGGAGCACCAGAAACATGAAACCCAAAGCTTTTCTTTTTCTCCAATTAGCAAAAAAGGTTTATCTTTCTATTCAGGATTGAGGAGGGCTATGGGGTTAGCTGGGAGCCATACCTGGGAGCGATGACTGCTAGCCAGGCATGCGCTAACCACAGCTCTGCCTGTGGAGGTAATACACTCTCCTGTGCTTAGGGAAGCACTCCTCTGGGACTGAGCTTGCTTGATAAAACCAGCCCCCTTTTCCTGTCCCCTGGATGAAGCCACCAGGTTTGCGAGGGTTACTGTAACTGAATTAAATCCCTTCTTGCTTCCTGTAAGAGCAACTTTGAATGTGGCTGGTAACCTACTTTAAAGAGCTGCAATGCCAACAGAGAGGAGGTGAACAAATTAGTTCAGTTCCTTGAAAATATAGGCTAGGACTAAGGAAAATCCTAGTCTCTGGATACAAGTTAATGAGAAGTACAGGATTCTGTATATTCCTATATACGGTCTCTGCAGCATCTGGCAAAGTTAACACTCAGGGCTGGCAATGTGCATATGGAGAAATACATAGGTTATCCTTAAAATATAAAACTCTTACAAGGCAGTCAGTCAAAACCAATGCTGGAAGCATTCCCTTTTATACCTGTGCCTAGTGAGACTGTGGGCTCTCTGAGCAGAGATCTTTAAGAGCAAGGTAACCATCTTTCAGCAAGGGATTAAATATAGTTGGACTTCTTAGGTCAGACCCAGTGGGGGTTGTGTGTGCACATACGCATGTGTATGGGTGTGTAGATCAGATGGGGTTTTTTACAGTCATCCTCAAGCCTGCTCTTTATGATTATATCAATTTTCCAGGTGGGGAGTAAAAGTCTCAGTGAAACTAAAGCTAATATTTTCACTCTCAGGCTCCTACGTTCCAATTAACCATTAGGTCTGTCTCTGACATGCACTCCAAGCATCCAGCTGTGGCCCCCCAGGATAGGTGTCTACTTACCTCAGGTAATGCAGCAAGTCAATGACAAGATGAGAGTGAAACCCAAGTCTGACTAGGACCCTAGCAGCACGTTTGCTGCATCACGAGCACCTGGTGTATTTGTCTTCATTTAATGTGCTATTTTTTCTATCCTCTTGAGTAATTTCCTTCTCTTAAAGGATATAAATCACATACCTACAAAGTAAAGAATTATTTAAAGAACATTTATATTTAAGCTCAAAAAGGAGTTTGAATTTAACTCCCTACTG
Organism: Corapipo altera; assembly: GCF_003945725.1. Taxonomy (NCBI): domain Eukaryota; kingdom Metazoa; phylum Chordata; class Aves; order Passeriformes; family Pipridae; genus Corapipo; species Corapipo altera. The sequence goes on from NW_020884910.1 coordinate 4,088,127, forward strand.
GCTGAGATGTGACTGGTTGTTGAATATAACTTGGCTTCATTACATGAAGATATTTTATGGCTTCAATATCAGCTGGCCTGCAAACCAGTGTTCCATACACTGGGGTGCTACTGTGGGTGAATACCCTTGCTGCAAGTTAACTTAATACTGCCTTCATTCATTTCCCCTAAATCAAACTACGCTGCTCTCAGCCCCAAATGCACACGTCAGGCTTTGCCCCAACTTAACTCAATCAGTTTAACAGCTCCATTTCATTGTGTGCCACTCTCAGGTGGAGACAAGGTAACAGAGGTTTATTTTTACTTTTCTAAGTCACACCACAATTTCATTTTGTCCCTGATCTTATTGCTGACAAAGACTGGGGGAGGAAATGCAGGAGTGGAGCCATTCCCAATGGAATAGCATTGACTTCAATAATATTGACAGTAGCAAGTGTTAAAGGTAATCTGTTAGTGGGAAAAGGAATAGTCTTCCTGCTTATTAAGTACAGCTTAGCAGCAGAAATACCACCTTAAGTTTTAAAGGAATAATGAAAAGGACATGAAACAAATTAATACATTGGGAAGAATCATAGTGACCATGTTCTAAACAACTTAGCAACTATTCTCTCACACTACTACCTTGTGCAGCAGTTGCATTTGTGATTCACTCTAACAAGCAATGGATTTGCTCTGAATAACACAAGTCTAATGCTGAGATTTCCCTTTATGAGAATTGAAATACGATGCAAAGGTGCATGGCCATTACATGTACAAGACAGACAGTCACTGATAACTTCCAAAATCCTTTGGAAAAGAAAAGAAAACATAAATCTACAGTCCAAGAATCCTTTGTGGCCAACAAAAGTAATTTAAAACTCGCAGAGACTGATTTGATCAATTTTAATGCAGACCTCAAACTCCCTGCTCAGAAATATGACACAGCCGTCAGGCACTGCAGCTCCTTTCCAGCCAGAGGACAAGGAACTTCGTGTCACTTGAAAGAAAGGTTAGACATACTGTGTATCTGGTGTGTGCTGGGGAGAGATGGAGCCACAAAATTTATATCAAAACTCAGCTGAAAGGCTACCAGAAAAGCCCCATGGGCTGTATGTTCTTGATTTGACTGACAAGAATAGAAATGAGGGCATGACATGGAAATCCTGATTATGAGCTGCAACTCAAAAGTAAACAGTATTTGTTGAGTAGCTGAACTTTGAACTGTCATTTGGACCATTTCATACACCATCTTTAGTAAACACAAATCTGGAACCAAGCTCTGATTTGTGATATCCCAGGAGTCTACTTCCTGGGGCTGGAGATGGTTCTTTGAAAAGTGAAAATCTTTGGAATCTTAGTCACATCCAAAATCTATTAGGGTCATGTTTCCTATTTCCCATCAACATGTAGCTGAAAAGAAAATCAAACTTGGGAGGTTTGCATTTAATCACCTTGCTTTTTGAACCAAAGCCTTGCCAGACTTGCATGAGCAAGTACTTTGCTCTCGTATCTGACCCCAAATTCTGCATGACCTTGATGTTGCAACTAATCTGGGCCCATTAATGAGTATGGACATGGTTGCTGGTTCCACAAGGTCGGTGCAGCCTTGAATCCTCAGAGCTGGCTGGCAGGCACATAGTTAGTTTGCAGTGGCTTTTCCACTGGGTGCTCTTCTAAGCTATGAAGCACTGCCCTGACGTGGAGGAGCTAGAAAACTCAGCCAGGCAGCTCCCATCAGCCTCACAGGGCAGTAGAACAAATTTAAGTCAGTTTTGAGCCCATAAGAAGTCAGTTGAACTGATGGATACAGTTAAATAAGGAGGCAGCAGCTCTTTACACAATTTTTGTCCTATCTGTTCCCTAGCATTGCCCATGTCCCAGCCTATTCCCCATTCCCCCTGCCTTTGAACCACAGACCACCACAACAAGAGGAGGAGCAGGGAAGCTAAAGGCAAGCTGTGGTTAAAACCATTTGCTTCTGGGACACAGACAAAGTACCCAAGCCTCTTCACCACGTCATAGCAGATACAACAGTACTGAGGGCAGATCCTAAGTAACAATCATAGGAGATAAAAAGGAAGAGGTGTTTATACTCAAGAGGCAGAGAACTTTGTTCTTGCAGGACCACAAGGGAAATAAAACAACCTACGAGCTAGTAAGGAGGTGCAGTCTGGTGCAGATTAACTGAACAAGTGAACGGGAGTCAGTGTAGTTCTTCATCCCTCCAGAGGATGTCATCATAGAGCCACCAAAAAGGGCGATCTTTGTGACCCAAATCTGGCAGGAAAGTGAGTTAAATGACTAATGTGCAGCCGCTCTTCGGACAATAGCCCCAAACTTCTCTGCTTACTTTCTCAGAAGTAACCAGTTTTCTCTAGCCAGTGTGGAACTGGTGGAAGGATAGGAGGAGCGGCGAAACCCACTGTAATTTGGGAGATATGCAACAGGCTAGCCTGGAAAACAAACGGAATGTGTGTTCTATGTGACTTCACTGAGCAAAGGCATGGGGCTTTCACGTGATTTACAATCCTGCTTTCAACCTGTGTCCCTGTGCATGGATGGGCATGTGGTGCTTGCATTCACACACAAGGAAGGTGAGGAAACAAAACTATGGACATGGAGATTATGTTTACAGATAGCAGGAACAGACTGCATTCTGCAGCCTTGAGCAAGGGCACCCAGGAAAGCACTGGTGGGAGATCTATGTGCTTCATCATCCTGTTCACCCATTCCTGTTGTTTCTGTCACAAAAAGGTAGTCTTTGATTTTGTACATATTTGTCCCTACAGCAAACCACAGCCAAAAGAAAGAAGGACTGATGACATTTATGGCACATTTCTGTAATAGTTTCTATCCCTAATGAGACATCTTAACTTTGAGAGTCTAAAGTCACACTGGCTTTTCTGTTAATTCTATCCACTGCCACCTTTGGTCCTTCATGTGGGTCACAGATGCATACATGTCTTTGCCACAAGGCTCAGTCCAAGAAGAAAGGACAGAATCCCAAATGGAAAGGCTGCACCAGTGATGCTGAGCACTAAAGAAGAGTCTCTTGGCTACCATGCAACCTTAGAAACTGCCACAACTTAAAGAAACTGCTGCTGCAACCCAAATCACACACCTTTTCCCCATCTCAGGTGTCCACACGGACAACAACCTGGTGATTGCTTGCCAAAGGATCTTGAAGTCTTTCAAGAAAAATAGCTACCTGAGAGAAACTCTGCAGATTATTGGTAGTATCCAGGAAGACAGACTGTGCAGATCAGCCCTTGTACCAAACACACTAGGTTTAGATACAAGCAAGGTAAACTACATAGCCTCTGGGCTTTACTGTATTAGGCCAATGTTTCTCTTTGTGCACTCGCCACATCAGTTTTCCCATTAAAGTGTATCAATTAAGTCATCATTAAGTGCATCATTACAATTAAGTATATCACTAAAGTCATCATCCCTTCCCAAGTATGATTTAATAAGGCCAAATCCAGGACCTGACCCAGACTGCATCCAGTCCTAAAGAATCACTTGCCAGCCAGCCATGCAAGCTGCATCTTAATCTCTCTTCTTTGCTGCTATTTCTTTCGAGGGGGTGGGTTGTTGGGGTTTTTTTGCTTGTTTTTTACATGGATAGATTAAATTTCCTGCCAACCCACTTTCTCATTCAAACATGTTACAGAGGAAGTGGGAGGAAGGAGGAAATCCGGAACAAACAACAAGCAGAAAATGGCATTAGAAGGCTTAGTGAAGAGTCTGATCCTTAGCCATGCACACGGCCCCATTCCTGCACATCAGCAATACTCTCTACCACAGGGAAAGGAAAAGTGCTTTTTTATCTGTCCTTGTCTATGGAAACACATCAAAGAAAATATGCCAGAGCCCCAGAGTCGGGAAGTCCCAAGGCTACCAAGTTTCTCCTCCTAAAAAAACTGCATTCACCAATCCATGCCCAAAGCTCTTGCCACATATTATTTCCCACTCCCCTCCATGGCTGCATAGGTGATCTAAGGAAACCTTTCTCTGCACTACCCACCATCTGACAAGAGCTCTGAGCTAGTACTAAACCTCAGGAAATGCCTTGCATGTGCACTCCCTTCCACAGGAGCTCATAGACCTGGTGATTCTCAGTAACTCCCTGCAGGCACTTGCACTGCACAGAGGCAGACACGGAAGAATGCAATGTGGAAAAAAAGAGCCACAGCCTTTCACTTTCCTTGCTTTCAAGGCTTGCTTTGTCCCTGATGTTCACCTGCTCACCAGCCAAGGAGAGACAGCTCAGTGAGTTCAATGACATTGCATTCTTTATGTCAACACCCATATTCCTGATCCTCTTCAGCACATCTTGCCTTTCTTGTGGCAAGAGCAGAACTGTAACAAGGGCACAGAGAGGGAACCCCAGCTTTGCTGGGATCAGGAGAACAAGCTGCAGGCAGCATGGCCAGCAGCACTTGGAAAAAGCACAGGGAGAAGATCAAGATACCTGACAACAGATCCACTCCAGGCGTCCCTTTAACAGAGGCCATATATTAGTTATGAGTTAATGTGAGGGCCTGCTGGGTTTGCTCAGAAGTGAACCTGTGAAAGGCATGTGCTTCCTCAGTTTTTCCTGTCATGGAAATGTTCAAGACCCTCATAAGAAAATCTGCTAAACCATTTTGGGTTCACTTGGTGTTGGCAGACACACACACAGGCTCATCCACTTGCTCACAAAGCAGTGGTGACATGGCTGGGAAGATCCTGGTTGGAGTGAAGACACAGAAAGGCACTTGCATGCCTTAAGTAGATGAGACTGGGATGCAAAATGTTGCTTCTAAGAAAAATCCAGTAACCTGCAAAAACTTACCAATGTACTTGACAAAACCCTGATTATCCTGAACATTCCTCCAGTATAAAAAACATTTATTTGATTTCCTCTGCCCAGTTCCAAATTGATCACCCAGTTACCTCAGACCTCGGTGTCGTCTGAGGTACCCTGGTTTGAGGTACTCTTCATGAGTGCCTAAACCACAATGTAAGGAGGATTGATCCCCTGAGCATTCCCTGTCCTCATGGGGAAACCAGGCAGTCTTGGACAGGACACCATCTGTTAGACTGGCTTCTGCTGGAAACTCATCTGTGTTCCAGCAAGACTGTGTTGAAGTGCATGCATCCGCCTAATTTTATTTTTTTTTAGTTCAGATGAATCAGCAGATTCAAGTCCAAAAGCTGTGTAAGTTAAAAAAAAACTTCTAGCAGTTTACAGACTACATTTCCCAAATATTTTAAATTGATCTCTCCTCTACAACAACCTCTAAAAAGACAACCACTTCTAAAGTGTGAAGCATCCTCTCATAGTTATTTCTGTCTCAGCACTCAAATGTATAGTTAACCCTTGTGTTAAAACAAGTTCCCCTCTCATATTCTTTGGTGGAAGTTGGTATAACTGACAGGTACCAGCATTTGAAGTAACATCCATGGCACCCACTGATGTGGACAATTTCTACTACACAGATGGGGTTGAAGTCTGTCAACAAGCTCAAGCATTTCAGTAGTGACTTTCACTTACAGCTGTAATAGCTTGAACCTTTGTTTGATTTTTAATGATAAATTAAAACTCTGGAGCAATACTAAGTTATCTGACTGGTATTATTTTTTTGCTAGATATTTGTATTGCAACAATGCCTCACTAGGTACAACTTACAGATTAAAACTCCAGCATATAAGGTGCTGCACAAACCTAGTAAACTATTCTGCCTCTTAGGAAATTCTGCTATAGATCAACAGAGACATGCAGAAGAATGATGTAAAGGGCAAACCAGTGGCAAGGTATAGCAGAATACTGACAGTGCTATCATGGGAATAAAATATAAAGATGCTATTAATGTCACATCAAGATTGCACAATCAAAAGATGAACAATGGTAACACTAAGATTCCTATGACAACTTTCTGAAAATGGCAATGCAGTCTTTTTATTTACAGTAAGGTCCATAGCTGAAAACACATTTACAAGAGTATTTTAAAGTAGATGTTGAAAAATGAGAACATGATGCATGTGGAGCAGGGCTGAATTACCATTGCTGTTGGATCTGTAAGTTTCTTGTTTTAATAATCACTCTCTGATTACCTGGGGGATTTTAGAGAAGAAGTAGGGAAAATGAGAAGAGAGAAAATGCTAAATATTTGGCAAAATATCAGGTTGCCCTAACTAATAATAACCTTCTGGTAGCAGTTGTTGATACAGACTAAGAAGTGTGTACTTCCCAGTCCCCTTATGCCCTGAAAGTGTGAACGCTCAGACACTGAAATCTCCTGTGCTCTGTCTATGGGGATCAGCACTTCTGTTAAATTCCTGATGGTTCCCCCCATCAAACTTACCCAAAAGCCCAAGAAAGTCAGTAATTGCCTTAGATTTTGAATCTGGTATGGACATACCATTTTTTAGATTGGAAAATCAATATATGAGCAAAAGTTAGCCATTTAAAAAAAAACAATTCTGACATCACTCAAAGCAGCAAAGGGTCTCCTCTGCCAAATGACAGAAAATAAAACTTACCTTTGTCTAGAGAAGTAGAGATCTTCCATCCCTGGGAAATTGTACCTTCAAGGGCAATGTGTCAGACTATTATGAATGAGTAAAACAAGACTGTAGTACCTGGGTTCACTACCAAACTGGCTGGCCCAATAGCATGCAGCTCTTAGTCGCATGGTCACTGCTTACTGCCAGTCAAATCAAGGATGAGTATTAATAGCCAAATTCGTCGTAGTTACAAAATTAGATAGATGGAGGAAAAAAGCAGCAGCAGGCAGTCAGAAGTCCTTTTTTTATATGAATAAAGTTTTATTGAATTTTATACAATTAGAAAGAACAAAGAAAGAGGAGCAAACAGTCTTATGGAGGGTAGGAACCAGAAGAGCTTTCCCAGTAGAGGAGGGCGCCTGCTGAGGGTAGTGTTCCTGTAAATGTCACACAGGGGTTGTTACAAAAGCAGAGAGAATGTGTCTGAGCTTTTCTTTGTTGTTTTTTCTCCCCTCCCACGTTAGGGTTTCTAAAGCCACTCTTCTTCCCCCATCAATCTTACCACCCAGCAGCAAAGTGAGCAGATAGGCAGGAAAGAGGACTGCTCCAGTGAAATGTGTGTGCACACACAGAGCAACTACTGCCAGCCTGCACCACTGCAGGGGTTTGCACCCATTCCACCCATTCTGGATGGAGTTGTGTAGAGGGGGAAGGAAGGGAAGTTGGATTTCTCTCTCTCTCTCTCTCTTTTTTTTTTTTTTTAAGAGGTTTAAGCAAAGAAGGCACAAAATCTCAGCCAAGTTTCAAACCTAGTGCTGCTTGGGAGCTCCCAGCCTCCCAAAAAGCCAATGTGTCCATATGGGAACCCAGCCCTCACCTCTTCCTCCTCTTCCTCAGAGTCTGTGCTTTCATTTGAAAGGTACTGCTCAGGTAGAAGGCCCTGCCCAAGGTTTGTGCACTGCTAGGGAAAGTAAAGCCGTGCCAGGACAAGGAAAGTGGGGATGAGGAAGAATCTGTTGGCTTAAACAGATCCTTTTTCCAATGTGAGAACTATTGAAAGTCACCTGTGATTCCCCACATTGCTTTTCCAAGAGCAGACCTGTGAGGGCTCTGGTGCTTTTGGAGGTGATCATTGCTTTTTCCTGTGCAAAGGTTGGTGTTATGTGGGAGGGCCAAGACATCCATACAAACATGGCCTCTTTGAGCCAGTGCTCTCTAGGAGGCAAAATCCCAGCCCTGAGTCCAGCCCTCCAAATGGCGTCAGATTCCTTCAGAGGTTTCAACTCTTGGCTTTGATTAAGGCTATTTAGTTGCAATAGAAAAAAGTAGAGATGCCAGCTACAACCACCTGCCTGACTGCAAGGAGATGGCAGAGCCACTGGCAGATGCCACCAGTACCAAGTCCCGGGACACTGAGGGAAGAAGGAGAGACAGAGATATAGCATGTGGGCCTCCATTAAGCCTCTGCTTTCTAAAGAAAGGTATTTGCGTACAAATCCTGCCAGCTTGTCTGTGCACATGGGAGAGCAGAAATGAAATCTCTGATGCCTCTGAAGGCCTCAAGACTGCCACGTGCCCTCCCTGCTGGCCAGCCCTGGATACCCTGATGAGCAAAACCCACCAGGCAAACATCAAAGCTGGGGTTTGAAGTCACTTGTCCTAAACCAGAGCAGCCCAGGGGAGTGGATGCCTCATGAACCTGCTTGGTGGTCTACCACACCACCTGGCTCCTCTCTGCCTCCTGAATAACCCCAGCAACGCCTCAAGAAAAGAAAAAAAAAAGAGATGCAAGCCCTATAGCAGCAGCAGCAGTGACACGCGGAGTGTCTCAAGGAAAGATGCTCACATGGCTTCATCCTCCACAGCTATAAATAGGGCTCTGGTGGCATCCCAACCTAATGCAGGAAAAACACCCAGCCTGAGAAGGACCTGCATGTATCTGTGTAAGTGTGTGTGTGTCTGTGTGTCTGTGTGTGTTTGTCTGCGTTTATATTGAGGTGGGAAAAGAACTGCAAAAAATAAAGACAAGTTCTCCCCAGTCCACACCCTCACCCAACCATCCCCTTGGCCAGGCTGGTGGCTGTGCCTTCATCTCGCTTCTCCAGCCTGTCTCCCATGCCCCCTCAAATCGGGCCCCAGTGCACTATTCTCACTAATCTGACAGGCAGAGCCAGGGCCATGGAGTGGGAGCTGGGGCTGCTCAGCCATCCCTGCCCTAACACAGGCTGTCATCCTCTTGGAAAAAAAATAGCAATAACAACAGAAAAAAATTAACATATATATATATCTCCCCGAACCTCCCTGAAAGACCCAAATGGATGGAATCAGTCCCCAACAAAACCGACAGGAAATAAAAGCAAAAGTTCCCTCCAAGGTCAGGTCCAGGTACATATCCCAGCTGGGGCCCAGCAGCCAGGGAACATGTCCTGACCTCTCTGCTCCTCTGGCCTTGGCACATCTGTGGTGTCCATCAGCAGGAGGAGCTCCAACAGCTGTGGGGAAAGCGGCTTGGACAGGGCTGTCCCACCAGCTGGCAGTGGCCTCAAGCAGGGAGGACAGGGTGGAGAGGTTAAGTGTGTGCCCCCCTTCTGCCTCACTGCCTTTCAGGAAGGAATAGGGTCTCTTCGCCCCACCAGGTATGAGAGGCTCCTTGCTCAGCTCTCAGCAGCTGACACAGTCCTACACAAGGGAGCCAGCCCGGCTCTGGGCGGGCACCATGACGGGAACAGCCCCGATCCGCTCCAGTGTGGCCTGACTGACTGCATAGGAACGGGTGTGTGGCAGCCGTGGCTTCCTGCTGACTGAACCATTGCTCCGGATCACCTCCTGAGGGGACGGCGCCGTGCTGGCCGTCACCACCAGTGTCTTAGGAGGAGCCGGGGATGGGTGGCCGCCATTGGCATAGACAGGGCGGGCACTCGTGCTCCCTGAGCGGGAGAAGGGGGGCTGGTGAGCATCATTGCTGTTGCTGAAGCGGGTGAAGGAGTCTGTGGCGTGGTTGGCTTTGGGGTCATTCCAGTAGCGGCTGTTGTAGGTGTTGGAGGAGGTGAGGGTGTCATTCTCTGATGAGGACGCGTCAGCATGGAACGTCTTTGCGGCAGAGGAGCATTTGGGTGGCAGGTCATCCTCCCTGGGAAGGAGAAGGTGTGAGAGCACATAGGGGATGCTGCCTCACTTGCTCAACACCGCCCCCACCACCACAATAGTGGGGTGAAGGAAAGCACCAATGTGAATCAGTGTTGCTCCTTGACCTGTTTGCTCCCCCCTCTGTGCAGGACCCATCTGTGTGCACATTAATTGCTCCACGTGACTATCACTGAGGGAAATGACCCACGGTCACGTGTCTAGAGGGACAAAACCAGTGGTTGTCACAGCCACTGGTACTTCGCAGGCAGTCAGTATGACTGTACAATCAATGAAGCTGATCCTCAAGGGAGCTGCAGGATGCTGCCAGAGGGAAACCCTGCGACTGTAACACGAGATAATATCACAACTGTATCTCCAGAGCTTTTCAGCTATCACTGTCTAGTGTTGTGGGTGAGGATTCCAACCATGCCACTCTCCTATGGAGCTAACAACATCGAGTCCTCTCCCTGTTGCTGGCAGAGGGAATTATATGATTTTTAAGGTTCCTTCCAACCCATGTGATTCTATGAAGCCAAAGCTCTCATTAAAAGCAATACTGAAAAAAAGATGTGTTGTTACGTTCTTCGTTTTCTCTCTCCACTTTCTGGACATATATGAGCATCTTCCCCTGACCCAGGGGAACATGCCCAGGATTAGCAAGAATGAGATTTCCAATTCACTTCCTGCCAGCAACAGCTTTTGCTGTGTGATCAGAGGTCCCCTGCCACCAGCTTTCCCTCACTCTTACCTTATCTCATTTGGAATTTCCTCCTCTTCTTCTTCTTTGTGTTTATTTTTCCAGTAGAACAGTGCCACGGCCACCAACACGATGCAAACAACAAGCACGACGGCGCCCGTGGCCACCGCTCCTGCAATCAGGCCAATACTCCGTGGGTGGGCTGTGGAAATGATTGAACAGAGCATGGAGAAGAAATCAGGGATTGGCTGTGGCCATCCATGAATATTTGAAGCTACTGTGGCTTGGGAGGGGGGAAAGTCAATGTTCCCATTCCAGGGCAAAATTATCTTCTGACAGAGAGGCACATGGTGGCTCATAGCAAACATGGTTACACACTTTACTGTCACAGGACAGAAGCTGGTGGCCAAGCCTCCCCTGGCAAAATACTTACGTGCAATGACTTGCAGATCCAGAAGGCAAGTGCTGGTTCCAATGGCATTTGAAGCCACACATTGGTAAAGACCTGAGGACACAGTGCTGATATTTCGGAGAGTGACAGTGCCCTGGACTTGGTCTAGTCAGAGAGAAAAGAAGGATTTAAATCCCTCCCCCCCTTGAGGAAAACCATGAAAAGGCAAAGCCAGCAAATAGAGAATTTTGGTGTGAGACTCTTAAGAGAGAAATAAATTAGGAAATAACTTTGAGATGGAAGCATTGTGCGTGCACAGATACACACAGAGACAAGATTAGGTCTTAAGGAGCTTACACTAGATGTTTCTTTTTCTTGTGACAGATGAATTTCTGCAAATGAAAGCTTGGCATTCTCAGTATTGTGTGATAACAGGGAAGAAAGAGATGTGAAAAAAAAATATATACATATATATATATATGCATATATCCATATCTACTTGCTAAATTCAATCTTGCTCTGCAGAACCCCTGCTCTCCCATCCCTGGGCTTCCCACCCCCTGCTCTGCTAATTTTCCTCATTCCTGAATTACATAAAACTGAAAGCTTACATATTCTTAAAATACAGCAAGATAAAGGGCAAAAGTACAGCTATCACTTGATCAGGACACCTAGGCAGAAATTTTATGGGTGAGACTTGAGACTGGGAAATACCAGTTTGATCAGAGCCTTGCTTTTACACACATCTGAAAAGCAGCTCTGGCAGTAATTTATTGGAGAATGGTGGCCTCAGTGTAAGAAGCTGTCAGTATTTTCCTGGGATGATTCTGCCTCTCTTCTTCCAGTTTCCATTCTATGAGCCTTTCATTTGGTTTAAAATGCAGGTGAGTTGGAGCTGAGATTTCCAGCCATATGCCAACATCTAGCAACCACTTTCTCTCTCTCCCATCCAACTCAATCCTTGTTTTTCAGTGGGAACATTTTTCTGTACAGAAAAACACCATGATCATTTAAGTGACCTCTGGAGGGTACCTAGTCTACCATGGGCTTTAGGAATCTTCGTTCCAATGAAATGACCATGCAAATGATGGCAGACGCTCAATGAGCCATACCACCTCTGGCAGCAAAGACAAAGGAAAACCCAGCCTGTCACCTGGGAAATAAGAGGATAATCAACAGAATGAGCACCTTGTGTGGCAGTTGGGGGCAACTTGGGAACATTGTCCAGTTTCTCCCAGAGGTATGTTGGTCGGGGAATGCCTTCTTCTGAGCTGCAGGTCAGTGTGATATCGCTGCCCACGTCCAGGGACCCCTGGATTCTGCAAAGCGGGGCAGAAGGAGGAACTGCGAGAGAAGAGGGGAAGGTGATAGCATATCAGGAAATATAACCAAACAGCGGAGTGCAGGCTCACTCTGGACATGTACTGCGGGGGAAAGCAAGGACACCGGCACAAGCTGACAAGGGGACAAGACTGAGGCAGCAAACAAGAACCCATTAAGGTTTGGGGGGGTGACAATTCACACAAAGATTCCTGACCCACCAGCCCATCAAGGTTACAGACTTTCACAGGACCCAGCTCCCTTAGATCTTTCCCTTGAGAAAAAGGTGAACATTTCTGTCTCTGAGATAACAAGGATGGTGAGAGCTAACAGAGCTGCAGACAAAATTTACTTTGAGTGGGTTTTGCATTCATATCCCTAAAATGGCACTCACTTCAGAGTATTTAAAATCACAGGGAACATCTAGAACCAACTGCTTTCATGAAAAGGAAACAAAGATCTAAAGTAATCATCTTTTCTTGTTGCTATGCACAAAACTCTTACAGTTCTGTCAGCTGTCCAGGATGCCCTTGTACTTTTTTCATGCTTCTTTGCAACTCCGTATCACAATCCCGCCACAAAAACTCTCTCCATCTTATTTTAAACTTCATTATATGGTACCTGCATATGGAGTCTATGTGCCCTACAAACTCACACAGTAGCCACAAGACAGCCTATCCCTCACCACAGGTTGTGGGCTCCAATGCATACACTACCATATTGCTCTGTTATGATGCACTGCCATGCAGAGAGGATCCCCTTGTCCCTGTTCCTCCCCTCTCCCCCATAATACCAATAAACACACCCAAGACAGTAAGTCCAATGACTCCAATATTCCTGACGCCTCGGTCGGGAAGATTGTTGACCAAACACTGGTATGTGCCAGTATCCGATAGCTGAGTGTTGTTGATGAAGATGGAGGCACTGGTGGTTGGCATTGTCACAGCAAACCCCACTCTCCCATAGAACTGAGGTGCACCACCAAAGATCTGACCCCCTTGGTAGAGAATAACCTAGAAAAGAAAGGAAGGCTCAAACAACACTCTGCAGGAGCTGAGCAAGAAGGAAGCACAGCAAGCAAAACACGGGCTTCCAAAGCCAAAAGGACAAGATACTAAAGGATCTCTGAATAAACAGACTTCAATATATATCCTAGAAGAGGTGTTTTCTCCAAAAGAGGAACAGACTCTGTAGCACATTTTATGTCAATAAAAATGTTCACAAAGGTAACAGACAAGAAAGATACCCAAATCTTCTGACATAGCTGGATAGGTAATACCAGCCTACTTCATGTAATAGTCACTACCCATCTGGTCAGGATTGATGTACAGAAACAGAGACTCTCTGCAAGTCAGTGAGTACTTTGCTGAAAAGTATCTGCACAGCGGACAGTACCATTTTGAGTCTCAGTCAGTAAGATCCTGCCATGACTTGACACTGCTCACTGAAGATCTTTGGGATGAACTGAATGACAGGCATTGCAACCTTTGAACCTGCACAGCCTCTACCAGTCAGACTGTACTCAGACCAAATCCCTGAGGAGCAAGTACTCTCCAGTGTGGGATCTCACACTGAATACAAAATACAATGAGGGCAGTGTGAGCCAAGACAGATGTATTTCAGAGAAATGGCATTCTTCTGTTGTCAGAGTATGTGGGCAAAAAACAGGCCAGCAGATCTCAGGTTGTGATTCTTGTGCCCACCATGACACACTCTCATTTGCTAATGTTCATAAGAATGGACTTGCATAAGCAACAGACAGTGAGAAAATAAGAAGGAAAGTTAAAGGGGTGATAAGTCTATGAGAGGTTTTGTGTTACAGGACATTTTACACAGATTTCACAGGTTTAAGGCTGCAGCTACTCCCAGGCCTTCCAGAAACCTGGGTTACATCCCCTGTGCTCTTTTGAACACACAAACCACTAGAGGTCCAGGGCAGCAATACAGTATCACATAGACCTGCCCCAGTTGCACATCCAGCCAAGGCAGCCAAGAACACAATGTGCATCTGCTAACTAAGCATTGAAAAAATCAGATTAATGTAAGATCTAGAGGGCATGTTCAGCAATGAAGGGATAATGAAATTCTGGGACAACCAGAGACTCAGCATTGTAAAGGGTATACATCCCAAAAAAGGTGGGGAACAGGAAAGCCTCAAAGAAATATGTACTCCGATAAGAAAGGACCTACCTGTTGAGGTTGGTTGGCGTTAGAAAGAGGAATGACCATCCAGATGACATTAAGGTTAGTGAGAGCAGCGTTAGTGGTGAAGGTGCAGGGCAATACTGCTGTCTGGCCTCGGGCAACCTGGATACTCCCTGAACTGACAGAAACCTCCAGAGGACACACCAGACCTGGAAAGAGAAGGACACACTGTTCAAAGCACTGCAGGTGGCTCCATACACTTACAGGTCATGACATCAGCATCCTATTCTTACACAGCTGTACCTTACTGGCTACTTAAGGCTAAAAATAATTATATTCCTTCCTCACAGATCAGGCTGCTCTCATGCAGACCATTTTCACAGACAAATGCAGATAGGTAGTCCTTTAAAGTGAGAGCACTCTGGTTTTAGAGTCTATGAAAACAACTGGGTTGGCTTTGGTGGCAGGGAAAGAGGTAGAAGAGCAGCCAAGCTGTGTCTGAGAGACAATGAAATATGTTTTCAAACCCATCGATATCCAACATCAGTGAAACAGAAAAGGAAACTGCAGTCTTCACCAAGGGGTAAGAAGAGAGAAACACAGTTCTCCCCTGACTTCTATGCCTCATAAAGTCCAGCATGACCTGAAGTATTTTAGCAACATTTTTAATTTAAAGGGTTAAAAGCCAAAATATTTTCCAGTCCAGGTATTTCTATTTAGCTGGTGAAAAATGACTACTGATAATGGAGGATCTCATAAAGTTTCACTAATTTTCCAGCATTTCCACCATTCACTTCTTTGCTTTCCTCACAATCTAGATAGAGCTCAAAGCCTGATAGCCCCAGCTACCCAGTACAGCAGTTCAAGGCTGCAGTTTTAAGATTGCAAGTCATACAGGGAAATCTCTCCATTCTTAACACCAAAATCTTATTGAATGAACCAAGGAGTTTCCACCACTATTTTGAGTAGCACTAAAATTCTTTAAAACATTTTTCCCCACAAAATCAAAATAGTGACTACAAAAACTATGTCTCTGTATAAGAGCTCACCATCTTCTTGTTCAAACCATGTGAGAGGCTACTGGAGGAGAAGGCAAGGAGTTTTCAAGCTCCAAGATAATATCAGAATACTGTTCACACTCAGGTGCAGTCTGTGGGCCACTCTATTCTCTTGCTGACTCAAGGAAGAGCCGCCAGCAAAGTTTCTATTTTCTGCCAAGACACACTAGTTTGCTGAAGGTGCAATGTTTCATGAGAATAGTTTTCTATCTGAATTACAAAGAAATTGAACAGGCTAATGTCTGAGAAAAAGCTGAGTGGTTTCCTACATGCTTGTCTGCTGCGATCCTTCCCACACTACCTTAAAGAGATGGTGTGCTCAGAGGCTGGAAGTGCTGACCTTCAGATGTTACAAATATAAATTTTCTAGCACTTGAACAGCCTGTGATGTGTACCAGGGTTTGCACTGACTGTTCTGGAGCTGCAAAACCCCAGGACATTGTGAATACTCAAGCACCTCCTCTGAACTTCTATTCCTTCCTCCATATCTCCCATCTCCAAAGCCCCAGGTAGTTCAGGGAGGCTCAAAAATGCTTCAGAATAGAGCTAGACAAAATTCCACTTCAATCTCTCCAAGTGAAATTCAAGTGAAAGTTTCTTACTCTGGGAAAAAAACAAAAACAAGAAACAAAAAAAAAAACCACAAACAAACAAACAAACAAAAGTCCAAATTTCCTCACAGTTTTGGGACATATTTAAAAATATGGAAAATTTTGGAAATTCGTAGGGAAACATTTCATCACCACTGATAACATCGCAGAGAATTAGGTGGCTGGATGAGGAACAGCTGGTGAAACATTAATCCATCAATCTCCTATGCAAGGCTCTCAGCAACAAGCAGAAGTAAATAATTTGAAGAGCCAGCAATAACCATCATCCTTATTACAAGGCACCTGCCTTCCAGTTGTGTCTGTGAGCAACATCCTGGGAACAGATTTGGACTCCTCACTTTCTTATAGCTGGCCAGGCAGTGGCAGTAGCCCAAAGCCCAGAATTGATCCATGTCAACCTTGGAGATACCTCTTACTGAATATGACCCTGACAAGGAATTGCTTTCTGCAGGCCTAAATTTGAAGGAAGTATTGCCATGACTACTCATCCAGCCTGGCATCACCCATGTGCTAAACAGTGTACAGGGATTCACAATGTTTTGAACGTCTATTGGATTAACCTCTCTCATCAACATGGTGCAGAAAGCTCTTCTGCCATGTTTGGCATAGATTTAATGAGAAGCTCTCCACAAGAGGAAAAAAATTTCTCATCTTATTTGGAACAGCAATATGTGTTCTTCAGTCCCATCCCTTATCCCTTCCTTTTTTACCCTCTAAGAAAACCCCACACATTCAAATTATTGTCACTCAGAGAAAGTAATACTTAAATGTGAGTATTCACTAGGAATAAATTTACTGGAAAAGTTACACTTCATAGTTGCCTTTGCAGGGTTAGTTACATCAATCACTCAATCATCAAGACGATGAGTTCTTCATGCCTAATCATCCTCTTGCTACTCCTAATATTTATTATTAGTTGATTGTAAACATCCCGCAGAATAACAAAAACACTAAAATAGAACATACATAATTTAATCACTGTAAAAATAATTTTGAATACATTCGAGGATTTCTCAATCTACTTATGAAAAATTAAAAAAAAAAAAAGAAAAGAAAAGAAGACATATATTCCTTTTGCTCCCAGTACCCCACTCATCATCCTGCAACACCCCGTAATCTCCTCCCCCTTTTAAGGCACCACAGCATCCCTTTTAATTTTAATGGCATGGAGCAAAGGAGCACTAAGGAAGGGCTGAGGTCTCCATTAATTTCTTTTGCCAAGGGGAGCTGCTTTGAACCTGGCTTGCAAGATGGACACCCACACACACACACCATACTGTCCTGTCTCTGTCTTGTTAAAGCACCAGGCAAGTCAGCTCCTCAGACTTACCTCTGCCTCATATATCCCAGAGTTGCTCTTTGGCCTGGGATGTATACAAGGCAGGCAGCACTCAAAGACAAGAACTCTTTTTGTTAAGCTAAATGGCATCTGCAGGGCTACGGCTGGGGAAAACACCCACAACCTCTTCTGACAAGTAAGCTTAGACAAGGCAACAGGAGAGTCAGGAGACCAAATGTAGGCAAAGTCCTCTTCCACCAGCATAAACAGGAAGGTGGCTGGTGTGTTAACACAGCGCTGGGGGGGCAGTACTGCAACACAACTCCTCTTCTAGGGAGACAGCTGAAAGAGGAAAGATCAAATCCTCTTCGAAAGCTACAGCATCTCAAGACTATTAGGAAATGTAACACATTTACACGCGCACTTGTCCGTCTATGCAAGTATCTGTGTGATTGCATCCTTCTACACCAATACTCATGGCCCAAAACACAGATGGATGCACACGAAGTCACATACACTTATAAACCTGTATGCCTGGGAAACTCAGCCAAATTATTCACGTTTAAACATTTCAAAATTAGGAGTTGCAAAAATGTGGCTTTGCATTAATGCAAGAGGAGGGAGGCAGGGGAGAGAGGGAGGAAGATATTTCAAATTTAGCATATCTATTGGGATAAGGATTTTTCAATTCAGCCTAAGGAATGAGAAGTTGAATTCCCTTGAGTAGATATAAATGCAAATATAGATATATGCACACACATACAGCCCAGTCTACTGAGTCAAATTACATATAAGAGGTCAGAAAAATCAAGCAAAGGATGTTGTAAAGGCTCTCCTTTTGCATAGTTAGACAATCCAGATATTTTCTAAGCATTCAAAAGTTTAATGACTTTTGAGAGACAAGGAATCGATCACCACCAAACCGTCTCTCAGAATTGGATTACAATGGCCATTACACTCTCTTGTATATGCAGTCTCTTTCTTACTTAGTAATTAAGCATCCCTGTAAGCAGCATGCCTGGAGGAAGAGCAGGGTACACCACTGTCAGCAGAAAGAGGAATGGGCCTTTCCTGTACGTAGGACACTTTGATCTTAGCTTGATTCAGCAAACGATGTTCTCCTTTGATCCCGAGGCAGCAAGCTCCCATCACTAATTACAACAGATGCTCCATTTTTCTGTCCCCTCTCAGGGAACCAGTCAGCAGAACAATGTTTTGGCTACAGAGGCACTTTCAGAATTTCTTCATATTTCTAAGATCAAGTATTATTCTGGCAACAGATCGCTGTGATTTCATTTTTGATGGCTCACTTCTGTTTTTTCAAGTGGCACACTCAGCTCCCTCCCCTGCATTCATGAAGGAGTCCATGTAGATACTTCATACAACATGACACAAGTGTGTAGGACACAGTTCCACAATGACCATTTGCCTCCCTGCTGGGTACAAGGAGTCAGATGCTGCTACATGTTTGCTAGCTGCCTTACAAGGGTTGCAAGCCTCAGAACCTTAAGGATATACTAGATACAGTGAAGCTGAAAGACATGGGTATATTTTAGCACTTGACTCCTTCTAATTTAGCTGAAAATGTTCCCAGCTCCCACTCACTGCCACATCTCTTTGCCAGAGATCACCAGCAAGACCAGCAGATTACCTTGGCTGACAGCCCTATGAGTGAAATAAGGACTTCCACCGTGATCACACCACTAGGCCAGATTATAACATGAACAGCCAGCGCACAATCATCAGTCCATATCACCATGACAGCAGATGGTCACAGACCACAAGGCCCACAAGCCTGAGACTGTGCCTTCAGGAATCACTGAGTGTTCATCTCCCAGGGCCTCAGAAAAACAGAAGGTTTTTTGGAGGATCATTCATATCATGAAAGTCAAGTTCCTGCCTTGCCTCACCTGACAAACACTCTCTACTTCGCAAGTACCCCCTAGAATTGTTGGTAAGTCAACAGCTTTTGGCACCTGATAGCAGCAAACTCCTGATACTCAAAGGCAGAGGCAGGGGTACAGGTTCACTCTGCAGTGCTGGCAAGCCAGGGAAGCAAATGGGCAAGGGAGGAAGGTATGGAAAAAACCTTCAGCTGTGTCCATTCTGCATCTCCAGACCTCAAAGGAAAACATGCAGAAACGTGTGTGGCTGGGTGGAAAATGAGAATAAAACTTCAAGCTGTATCAGTTTGCATCTGAACCCCAGGGAATGGCTGGAATGGCTCACCCCCTCCCCATCCCATAGCAATTAGCAATCCTGTTGCCACATGCTGGGGAAGATACCTTTGGCAGTATGACATTTTAGGTCCCTCATTAGAGAGGCAAAGATGAGGTCACACAAAAGTTCCAAGAAAAGGGTAGAAACACAATGTTCCATCTGGCAACTGCGGGCTATTGAGGGAGAAAGTGCAGAGCAGTCTCATTCCTGAGATGAAAAGAAAACAAGGAGTTGTGCCTTTGGCCTGCCTCACAACTTTGAGTCTGGGAGCAAAGATACCTCCTGTGCCAAAGAAGAGGAATATCTCCCACCCTAAATGAGCTGAGGTACATTGCAGACTCAACACACTGAGCAGCAGCAAAATCTACAGTCCAGAAAGGAGAGACTCACAGCTGGAGAAGACAGTGACAGATGCCAGCAATACTTCTGTCACAGGACCTGCTTGTGCAGCAACCAGAAGGAGCCTGGCTTGCAGTTGCAAGCATGAAGGTATCCAGATTGATATGATAGCATTCAAACTGGCTGCTCATCAAGCTGCTTGAATACTGGTCTTGCCCATTCTCACTGGGGACTGAGCATCCTACTTCATTCCAGATGTGCTATAGTTGCTAGTTCAGAATCTATCTAACCAAATGCAGTGTTTATCCAGTCTAGCATCTGGAGGCAGCTTGCAGCAGACTCCACCCTGCTTGTAGAACCGGCATCACCAAACACTCCAATAGGGCACAGATCTTGAACTTGAGCCCTGCAGTGTTTCTTGCCAAGAACTAGACTGAGTGATCAGGGACACTGGCTACCCATAAAACTGGCAACACCGACC
The DNA here is from genome assembly GCF_003945725.1 of Corapipo altera. NCBI lineage: Eukaryota > Metazoa > Chordata > Aves > Passeriformes > Pipridae > Corapipo > Corapipo altera. Next base: position 4,108,264 of record NW_020884910.1, read on the forward strand.
CTTCTTCCTTGGCATTTATAACCTCATCTGAAACAGACAGAAAACTAGCAGGGAAACATCCTGTTGACCACCCCACTGTGACCTCAGCTGTTGACCTGGTGAGCAGTGGTCACTACCACCCCCGCCATCTTCCCTTTTAGAAATAGCTCTTTCTCTGCAGGCCGGTTGGGAGGATGATTTCAAACAACTGGCTGATTGAGGTGACATAAAGCATATCTCCCTGTGCTGACCTCCCCAACCTGCAGCCATAGGCAGAGTGAAAATTGGACTTTAAGACCAAAAAAAGGCAGGAAAGCTTTTAGCTGTACATACTTCAAGAATGGTGCCAGTTCTCTTCCATGTCCTTGTCAGAGGAGCTGGACTAGCTCTTGCAGGGGTAGAAAAGGGGCTTTCATGACACACTGAGGAATTCGATTCCTTTCCTATTTCTGGCACAGACTTCCTGGGTCCTGCTGACCAAGCCAGTCAACCTCAGGTATCCTCAGCGGGTCCCCATTAGTGTGAGATCCTCATGTGCTCAGGTTTAGACCTCAAGAGTTTGATTTGCTGAATTGCTGAGCCCTCAAATCTGCTAGAGGAATCAAGAGGGGCTGTGCTCTCCAGGTAGCAGAGATCACACGATGTTAAGCTCTCTGAGCATCTGAACAGTGCTTTTCCAACAGATCTTAATGCTTTTGTTTAATTAGTCACAGTCTTGAACTGCAAAAGAGTTTTCTGAAGTGTGAGAACATAATGTTTGAGCAGCTTGCTAATATGTGCTGAGTGGGAACAAGAACCCAAATCTGGTTTACAGATGCAGTGTCAGGGGGCCAATGACCCAAATGGTCCTTTCCAATTCTAGGCTCCTGCTGTGCTCCCAGTACAGGCTTCTCTTATATGTTTCTATCAAGCCTTGCTGAAGCTGCCAGGGGAGCTGCCTTCCTCACAGTTCCTGCTAGCTGGGATGGATGCCTTGCATCTTTGCTGCCCTGAATGCAGCATGCACGCAAGTTAGAGGTAGAAAAACAACTGCATTGTATTATAGCAAGATTATAAAAATACAAAGGGACAATGATAGAAACAAAAATAGCATCTACAATGACATTAGCTAGGATAAAACTAATCAATCGCTGTGCTCTGGGCATGCATTAATCCCCTTTCCATGGTTTAGTGTTGCACAATTAAGTACATTATGGAAAGTTTAACACTTCCTTCTGATGCATGCAGCACTGGCTGGAAACAGAAACTGCTGCGATCTGAGCTGGCAGTCCTTGAATTTACAGCATTCACAGAGGACTCAAGGAGCAGCTGCACTACTGAGGTCGGGGAATTTTTTGCTTTAGTAGATGAGTAAGGCCAGAGAGGACCCAAGGGGTAACAGAAACTCAAGTGCTCGCTCATAGTTTCCCTGAATTGAGAGTGAAGGGGTATGTAAGCCTGATTCAGCCCATTCTGTGGGACCATTTGGTGTCAATTTAGTCCATTCCTGGCTGTGCCCAGAATTGGAGTCGTCAGTGACTCACACCTCCAGGACTAAGGTGGGTAAATCAGGAGCATGCAATCTGTCTACAGAAGGCCACAAAGAGACAGCATACGCAAGGTACAAACAGACTGGTGTGTCCTTGCAACAGGGTGCCAGTCATTGCCTTCCCTGGTCAGGTCCTCCAGAGATGCCTGAAGCATCATTTTCCAAATCGCAGGCACAGACAAGGGGGAAAGCAAAAGGTTAGCTGGGCACAGAAAAGTATCTTCCTATTCTTTGTCTTCTACAAAGTTGAGATTGGCAAACACAGTTCTTTCTCCTTCACTACTAGTCCTGTCACAGATCAGCTCTGAGGAATCCTTTTGCAGGAACTTAAGATGCTGTCATTCTCTGCTATTTGCCTTGTTGCCCAGCACAAGGTTATTTTGCCCCAGAGCCAGCAAAGGCAGAAAGGAAGCTGTGCCTCCCTCTCACAGCCAGGCATGAAGCAGTATAACCTGCTGAGGAAGGTGTGGGGACAGGTTAACTTGCTTTGCTGTGAGAGGGGAAAGCTGCATTGCAGACACACTGTCCTGTTCTGCTCATTGCTGTAGTAGAGGCGTTATCCAACAGTAATGAACGTCGAGGGATGGAGGCATTTTGAAGGACCACAGCCAGTTACTTTAGCTGAACTGACTTGGAGATGAAAGCTTATCAAATGTTCATATAAGCACATTTAAGGTGAGAAGCTCAGCTTGAGTTTGCAAAAAGCCTGCAGCAACAGCTCAGAGCTGCAGACTTTCCCATTCATCTAGCTCAAACGCCAACTTAAACCTCCCACATCCCTCCTCTTAATTATCTTACTGCTTGTCACAGCACACCAGAAAGGAAAATGCACCTTTTACACAAAGATTTTTACCTACGTTTCCTAAAAGAGGAAAAAGGCACAGAATTGACTGAGGGCAGCAAAGGCATACATTGGCTTCATTTTCCTGAAGCAGGTTGCAAAACCTCACAAGAGCCAGCTCTTAACATTTGGAAAGCATCACCATGGTCAGTCATTGTCTCTGAAAGCATCCTCAAGCATCCCCATGGGTATCTGTAACCACACCTGAGGCCAGATGAGCCCAAACATGAAAAGTACAGGGTGAGGATGCGTGGGATAAATTGAGAGCTGCATGTAATTTGCTTACCCCAGAGCGCGAGTCTAATTAGAGCTCTTCCCAGGATCTAAAAGCAAAAATAGGCTCAAGTTCCCCCTCCCTGATCCCATTTCTTTGCTAGCATTCTCCCAGCACAGCCCAGTCAGCAGAGATGTGTCACGCTGCGGATCAGTGCCAAGTGCTGGCAACAACACGTGACATTGCTGACACAGCAAAGTTGTCTCCTTCAGGAGAAGGTATCCACTGGTGCCTCTGCAAGAGAAATGTATCTGCTCCCAAGACTGGGGAACAGAGAGCCAGGGTTAGGAAGCTGGAATTAAAACAGGTCGGCAAAGCTCTACTAAGACACTCACTTCTATTTTCTATTTGCCGAGACATAAAAAATACATTAACAGCCAAGCAGCTTTGTAAATGATTTATGGTCAAAAGAATAAATTTCTTCCTTCTCTACTGGCTAAAAAAAAAAAAAAAAAAAAGTTGCAACAGTGATAAACTGCTTAATAAGAGAAAACAACTCAAGGTTTAAATATGTTCAATGGTATATTGAATGGGAAGGACAGAGCCCATAAGGAATGAGATTAAAGTCCAATAAGGGGAGCTGGCACAGGGGAAGGCAGGATGAATGGGTGCGCAGGCTGGAATATACAACTTTTGTGTGGTGGGGAAAAGCAGGAGCATGAAGTGCAGCTGCCTGAGACAACCATTGTTAGGTCAAATTCCAGTGCAAATAGTCTCAACCTATGGTTCAACCAACTACTTTTACCCAAAGCACCAAGGGCTATGTTCATCCTCTTCCAAAAGGAGGATGAGCAGAGGGTGATTGACAAAAAAGAGACAGAGCTTTCCCTATTAGGCACAGGCTGGGTTAAGATCCAGGGACACGCTGTGTTGTGTTTCCCTCCCTGATGGCACCACTGACATCATCTGGGAATCCCCCAGGAACCTTAGGTGGCCACATGAAACCCAGGGCTTACTGGTGCTGCTGCATCTTCCAGAAACAGCAAAGGAAGCAAGACAATGGGAAGACAATGCATCCACCCACCCAGATGTTGATGGGCTCCACAACAAACAGGAGTGCACTCACACAGGCAGAGATGCTGTATGACACAAAGCCACTGAGGCCGCAGCAGGGCTTGGATGAGGACTCCAAGAAGGTGGGGCTTCCTTTGTAGGCAAGCTGCCCTGCAAGGGGGAGAGTGAAGGCTGGGCCAGACCTAGATCAGGTTGGAGAGGAGGTGGGGGCACCTCCTGGAAGGAAGGGCTCAGGGTGAGGACTGTGAAGCTGCAGTAGCAGTATGGGAGCTGGGATTGTGATTAAGGAAGTTTAGAGGACCAGGGACAGTGGGGTTTGGGAATATGAAATAATTCCCAAGAAATGGCCTCACTTCTCCAAGACAAATGGAGGGGAGCTCCCCCAAATAATTCCTGTGGTACTCACTGTACCTGTCTTGCCTTGTTACCAGGATATTCCAGAATCATCATCACCCCATGATTGCTTATGATGATGGCCTAAGGGGTATTGTAATGGGCTGGTTCCTTAACAAAGGGCTGCCTAAGACACGACAAAATAAAATTAAATACCTGAAAATAAAAGCAATCCCCAAGGAGACAGAAAGCAGCCCTTTCTGAGAAGAAAAGTTTTCATTTGTAGACTGATGCTATTCTCCTCAAAGTCAGGAAAGACTGCCACCAGAACAAGTGTCAGATTCTTAAAGGATCTGGTCAAGCAATCCCCAAGTTTTGGCTGAGGCAATGCCAACATGTTGGTTATCTGTTTTGTGTCTTGTGCATGAAATGCTCTCATCCTATGCAGTTCACAAGCTTTGCAAGTGCAAAGATACTTGGCCAATGGTCTTTGTTTTTCACCACGCCTTTGAGCTCCCTAAAAATTTTCCTGCTCTGTGAGTTCACTGTGTGTCCTGCTTCACCGAGGCTGCCACCTGCACGGCCAGCAGACTGCCCACATGGAGCTGGGGCTGCTCGACCAGACACTAATGCCCAAGAGGATTTGATATGTCCTAGAAATTCCACTAAAGGCAGTTAAGTTAGTGGAAATATATTTAATGTTTAAAAACTAAGCACATGTGTAAGTATCTTGCCAAATTGAGGCTTAAAGGTCTAATCACATTTGCATCCATTTTAATAAAAAAACTCCTGTGGCCTATTGGTAGGAGAGAGAGCCTTTAAGTGACAGCATGCAAAATCAGAGTGGAACTTCCCTGTCTTACATGTGATGCTCCAAACAAGACTGACAAAAGCAGTCTAAGTGTCCAAAAGCAGTCAGATTGACACTAGTTTTCATGGGCATATTCAAAGACATTAGACTTCCATATCTTAAACTCCATTAATCCCAAACTACTTTGAATTTAAAATTATTAAAATTATTAAAAACAAGTAAACAGAAAGGAAAAAAAAGGCAGGCTCTTTTTCATTTAAATTGGAAAGAAACGAAAACTCAAATTTGTCTTTTGCTCTGGCAAATGTCAGGTCAGTAATTGAATGTTTCAGATTATGAGTTGAGCTGTCTGAAAGAGGTTGTAAAAGGACAATTTTCCACTGGGAAAAGAAGAGTTTTCATTAAAATCAAAATAGGTTGTAAGAATATCAACTTTGATGACATTTTCAGGGAGTGAAGACAAAATGAATTACTTTGACTTCCCCATTTAATTATGGTAATATTGGCACACTTGAGTTCAATAAGGTAAAAACATTTTATTTCAGTCCATTTAAACTTTTGCCATATATTTAGATACTACATAAATTCTGACTTTGCATAATTTTATGCAGTAAAAGTACAGTGTATACATACATGCATACTTAATATGCTAGGGCCTTTCAACATTATATGAATAATATCTTTTCTCAGTGGAAATATCCCCTGATTTTTGGTCCTTCTATTAAAAGATCTGGACTCTCACTGTGATGGGAAATGAAACAGAGAGGGTACATCAGGAGTTGCCTGGAATAGATGTCCAGTTTGTTACCAGCTTTAGGTACAAACAACTCCCTCACAATCTCGCAGAAACACGCAGAGTTCTGGAGGTATAGATGTTTCCGTGTGAAGTTTGGTCCTCATGTTGCTCAAATGGCCAGTGTCAAGCACAGAGACTTCCACACGTAAGCCACAGGAACACATCTATTTAGGCACTTTGCAGTCCTTTCTCAGAACGAGTCAGTCCATGTTCCCTGTCCTCTGGAAGTACCATCTTCCCTACCTCCCTACACCAAAACCCAAAGCTTTGGTGCAAGTGCTGCTGACTGTCCAGCCACTTGGGCTATTCATTCTTGCATTGTATGGTGGAAGCAGGACAAATAGATGAAATGTACACAGTCAGATTAATACAAATCTGCTGTCCATCTGCAGTGTGTCCTTTTGGCATGTGGGTAAGTACCAGCACAGGGCACAAAGAGAAACGAGTCCCAAAGCTGGGAGGCCCTCCCTGCTCATGGGGTACCCAGCCTTGAAGCATCTGCAGGTCTAAGCATCCAAGCTAAGATCACTGAGCCTGACTGTTCACAAATACTGTTCATTTTCACCTCCAGCCAGTGCCAGCCCTCAGGCACCCTAGTTGGGTACCCAGCATCGTGCTGAAAAAACTCAAGTGCAGAAAGTTGCACTGGTAGCTCTAAAACATGACAGGAGGTAAGGCTCTGGGGCAATGCAGTCTCCATTTTGCAGTGAGGAAAACCAAGATGGAGAGAGGGTATAACTCACCTAAACACTAAGCAGCAGGTCAATGGCGAGACAGGAACAGGACTTCAGCACCTGATTCATGGCCCATGCTCTGCCTATTAATCACTCTCTCCACCACTGTACCAACTATTAGTATTGATTTCAAATTAACACACACACATCTTATCGAGGAGAAAAAAAATAACCAAGAAGTTTCGCTATGTTCAGCTCTATTGGAGGCCAACATGATTCCAAGAGCAAACATTTTCTGCTAGTGGCCCTGCCCCAAATCTCTCCAGGCTGGGAGGCACAAAGCAGGCTCCCTCAAGGACATGTCAAATGCTCCAAACCTCTTAAGTAGCTGTTCAAATAACATAGAGTACCATCATAACCTGCTTGAAACGCAGAAAAGAGACTTTGTAAATGCAGCTACTGCTGTTGCTGTACATGACAACGTGCCTCTCTCCTTAGCACCTTATTTTCTCATGCCAAGATCTGAGAGTTAACGACAGGTGACCAAGCCTCACAGTACTGTCTGATTTTATGCTTGCCCTCTCTTCTTCCCCTCCCATGATGTCCTAAATTCCCTTTTCCAACAGCTGCTAACTTTTGCAAACGTAAAACTCCTACAAGCTTCCCTTGTCTTTTAGAGTTAAAGTCTCAGGAAAACACTTTGCAAATTTTCACTCTGTAACAGATGCAAGAAGTTGCTCATGCCCAAGTAGCAAAGTACACAACTGCTCTGAACTAACTTTTTTTTTTTGACACAGCTGGCTCAGTTTTTCACACAGATGTTGTTTCTCCTGCCAAGTCTAAGAGCACACAGAGCAGCATTAATATGAAAGAGCCCACTTGGACACTGGTTTAACAACAAGTTGAAAATTCCCAAAGCACAGCCTGTATGCTGAGTTTTCCCTTTACATTGTTTGGGTTTTTTGGAGGGTGTATGTATGGGGTTTTTTTGTTGTTGTTGTTTTGTTTGTTTGTTTTATGCACCCAGGGGGAGATTAAGAGAAAAAAAAAAGAAAATGTAAAACAGAACAAAACGTAAGAAGCTACTGAAGGAAGTTTTAACCTTTCGGGAGTAAATTCCCTTTCTGAAATTTGAAACACACATGTTAATCTTTAATGTTAAACCATGGATTAAAAATTAATTTGAAAATCTCACAGTTTGGAACAGTTACAAGTCCACTGCATTATTAAAAGCTCAGATCAGTGCTACTCTGCATAAAGAAGTCTCCCCAAACTCTTTCTTTTCTCTCAAAGCCAAGAGCAGGTACTCACTGCTCTCCCCATGTATTTTTAAAGCTCAGAGAAACCTTGTTGTGGTTCCCAACAGCTGGGAAAGGCTCATGATGAGAGTTTCTGGGTCCCACTTCAGAGTACTGCCACTCTCTCTGTGGTCCTGGGAAGCAAACCCAGAGCAAGCGGGAACAAGTGGGAGACTTGCAAACAGCACTTCCTTGTTTAGCAGGGCTTAGCTAGTGGGGCAAGGTCACAGCTTGGCTAAACTTGCCCAATTGTACCTTTTTGAAACCAAATCTTATTCACAGACATCAAAAATATCACTGGCTTCAACCTTCATCCAAGTGCCTTGGAAATGCTGGCAGGGACTCTCACCAAATCTGCAGGTGAGCCCCAGTGTCGAGCTTGTTTGTGCCTGCAAATGCCCACAGTTTTAACAGTGATGTTAAAAGAACAGTCTGTGCTTGACATGGTTTGGGCTGCCACAACTCACTGTGGCAGAGCAACTGTTTCAGAGGATTCACCAAAATGTTTTGCATCATGGAAGGAAGAACTGTTCCCAAACTGCCCTGTGCCACCCTGATACAAAGGTTCTCATTTCGGAACACAGAGCACGAGGCTGAGCCCTCAATTTTACTTCGTTTTCAGTGCTCCCTTTTTGTTTGCCTGGAGGGGGAACCGAGGGACCAGGCAGCATATGCAGAGGTGTTTTTACAAGTATTTTTAGAGCCATTTGCTCTCTTACCAGCTGCTGTCTTACAGCTCTGCAGTAGGCTGAGCAGGAGGTTTCCATCTCTGGAGTCTGTGGTACCATGTTGTTTACCATAAGGGTTAAAACCTTCTTTTTGAGCATCATTGTTTTTAACAGCTGCCTCAGCACAGTTACGCTAGCAGTTACCATCACGAAGCAGCCTTTCTCCTACCCCCTTTTTTGCACTCTCAGGCTCATTTCCTTCCAAATCCTCCACCTGAGACCATCCTCAGGAGGTTGCCTTCCCCTGCAGCCAGCTGGGTCCACGCCAGATGAACCACCGTGCCAGCTGAGGTGAGCACTGCTCACGTACCTACTGGGTGAGGAAGATGCTTGGGCAGCCAGTACAGCTCTTAGAGGGGGGTGTCCCCCTCAGGGAAGTGCTGATGCCTCTCTGACCCTCTAGATGCCGTCAGAGGAGAGGACATCTCATCTGCAGTCGAGACTGCTACCTGCTGTGTGGTAGGTGCTGTGTGGTAGGTATTGTGTGAGAATGAATATGCTGTGTTGCCTCACACAGTGGGCAACCCTGGTATCACCAGACTCTGGGTGAAAAAAGAAGCAATCTGTCCTTAGTTTTAAATCAGCACTTGTATTCAGAAAGAAAAAGAAATAAAAGGAAAAAAATGCACAGAAGAGCTTAAACACATACAAATCGCACTTATTTTTCCCTTGTTTATCATAACTTTTCCTGCTATACCTGCTAATGGAAATAATAATAGTCATTGTAGTAGAATCACACTTTGACTTCTTTCCCAGATTCTCTTCTTGTTCACCAGGCAGCGAAGTCATTGTATCATCAAAACTTCAGAGACCTGGTTTTGCAGGAGAAGCACCACGAAGAAAGGTTTTAACAGCTTCCCATGGAAGCTGGGAAAACAGAAGAGGAATGGAGGAGAGGTCTCCACTTGCAGAAGGGGAGGGACAGGCAGAAGGATAAAAAGGTGGCAAATGTCCACTATATTTTCAAGAATGGAAAGCAAAGAAAACAATTATGAATGAACATGGAATTCAGCACACAAAGAGTCCTGCTCGGGAGACAGATGTGTTCTGCCAGTAGGATCTGAGCACCCCTGGGATCCAGGGGAGGTAAGGAGCAATAAACCCTAGTGACTTGCCGATGCTTGTGCAGAGCCAGACATGAACCCAGAGCCGAGCTTGATAGTTCATCTCCCAAATCATGTCTCCTTCCATAAATTCAGTCTTCTACTTTTAAACTCATGTGCCCATCAAGTCAGATTACAATTAAGACTCTGCAAGTATGGCAAAATATATTCATGAACATCTGTTTGAATAATAAGCCTGAATTTGCTTTAACAGTATTCATCCGACCTGGTTTCCTTGCCTTCTGCAAGTGCTCACACCAGCTCTCCCCAGTTCAAAAATGACAACATGAGGGAGAAGCTGCTGCACATGCTTGGATAAACATGAAGGTAATTTTGCTTGGTGGAGGAGGGGTTTCCACCCCTTGATGCAATCTTTCAAGGGTTGCAGGCTGCTTCTTGGACTCCATAAAAACCAGCTAACATAAACCAACCTAAAGTCAAAAAGCTAAAACTTACTTCATCAAAGTCTGGCCTGCCACCAAAAAATCTGTATGTGGGTTTGAATCCTGGGCTCTGCAGTTTGGATCTGATGGGAGAAAAGGGGTAGTAGCTTATGCTGAGGTCATACATGCTTCTGCATCTGGCTACTCCCAAGGTAAAGGTGAGCATCCCTCCCACTCCTCATAACCACTGTATCCCCCTCAGACCTGCCAACATAACTGCTAGTGTAATAGCTCTCCCACACAGCTCTGGCAAAAAGATCCTCATTAGTGGGTAAGAGCGAATTTTTTTCTGCCATAGGTCACACTGAGAGAATCAGGCTCAAGAGCAAGAAGGCAGGCAGCCATGCTGACGATGTGAACTGATGGTAACCTCTGGCAGGGAAAGGGGAGCAGGGACAACCTCTGACCTCTCCATCCACCTCAGCAGCAGTCCAGGCAGTACATCTGACTGCCACCTCACTCCCTGCCTCCATTTGCCTGGCTGGAAACTGGGGCAGTGTCCCCTCACCCCACAAGTTCTTTGTGCTGCTTGGGTATGTGGTATCAAAGAAAAGCAGATGAACAAGCAGAGAGATCAATGGAAGGAATAGAAACCATACCCTGAGGCCTAGATGCCGTTTGAAAGCAATAAATACTCAAAGCAATAGATGGCAAACTAGAATATGACCCCGGGGAAAACATTTCTTGAAAAGCGAGAGTAATAAATGCAACAGTGTACACTTGATGGCTACTCAGAGAGAGATTGTGGAGTTAAATCAGCATGGTTTAAAACACACACCCCACAGAGATAGGTGGAAAGGCTGCCCGCTGGATGCCTCTGCAAGAGCCCCATATCTCCACAGCTAATTTGGTTATCTCTAAACATGGTGTGGAATGGCTAAAGAGCAATACATCAGGACAAGAGTAGTCTGTGAGCAGGAGGAACAAAGAGTTGGAGAAAGACTAGCACTACACTGGGTAATTCCTAGAACCACAGAAGCTCAGGAGTTGTCTTTTAATGCTGCCGCAGGGATGCTAGGTATGTTCACGGTAAACACAGTCCATAGGGAAGGAATTCAGCTCAAATGACAAGGTGGTATTGTGGGAGGCTGTGCTGTACTGAGACTGGCACAAGGCTGCTGCCCATCCGCGGATGACTTTCATCAAAGGAACAGCTTTTTAGAATGGCTTGCTGAGCTCTCATTATAGTAGGAACTACGGATATGTATTTCTGTGCTCATGTCACAAAATGTTAAAGTCTCTCCCAGGCTCTAGGAAGCAATACAACAATCGACTAAAGCACTTCTGCTAGGCTGAAAGACAGCATTGCTTCAGATAGCACATGCAGCAAGAATACACAACCATAGAGGACAGATGAAGAAAACACATCTACCTTCGGGAAGTAGAAATTTATCAGATGAAACCAAGCTTGTGTTAGTCTTTTGGCAAGAACATCCCTGGTTCTACATAATTAAATGGGTTTGGTTCATACTTTTTCTTTTAATCAACCAAGAGGAATGGTGGTGCTCTTTCCACATCCCCATTACATCTAAAATTAGACACCAAACACGGAGGTGTGGGATGACGGGTGGCAGCATGCAAGCTCCTGGCCATGAGAGTACCTTCCTACCCAGTGCAATGGAGTCATGGTGCTCACTGGAGCTGACAAGGCCATGCAGCACCAATTTTGGTGGTTTGCATCCTCTGAGAAGTGAAAAACAGGAGATGACAGAGTGGTTTTTCACCTGCTTTCTGGATCCTTGGGTTTCTGACAGATTTCTCCGCGAAGGGCTACCCAAAAGCTCCATGGAGCTGGAGTGTCAAATGTGAACACTCAGCACTTAATTTGTGGTGCAAATCCTGTCAAACCCAATTGCGTCTCTTTGCCCCTCTAAGGCATCTCAGGCTCTCTCCAGTTCTGCAGGGGGATGAGGCTTTAAGGAATGACCAACTGCTAAAGCGAGCCTGCAAACCGGCAGGATGCACAGCGTATGCTCCAGAGCCAGGCATGCCCTCTCCTCCCCTCTGCCAGCTCCACATACGTACACATAGTGGGCAGCAGGGAATGCACCCCAGGAGGCCTAATTAATGAACATATTTGAAAGCTCCAGGCATCACCATGCTAGAAGAAATGAGTGATAACTCATGAGCATCTGAGCACAAACTTTTTGGGTTAAAAGAAGAAGGAGATGGGGCCGCAGGCGCTGCCTGGGAGGCATCTCGAAAGCACAAGACCCTCTGCAGGGTTCTGCCATGCTCATCTGTACCACATGCAAAAGTAGTAGAGGGAAAGGAGCCTTCGAACATGGGAGATCAGGCAGGATTAAGTAGGAACCCAGAAAGCACAGCAGAGCTGCTTTCTGCTCCCTGTGAAAGGAGAAAGTGATCATCGTGGAAGAAGGGATGCAGGAAATGAGATAGAGATAGGGAGATACATCAAAGGGACAGAAAAGAAACAGAAGAAAAATAGATAGAAAAAAGCTAAAAGATAAATGTAGTATACCCTTAATTTGCATGAGAAAAATAGTTCTCTTTTCCCCACCAATCATCTTTATTAGCAACAAAATTTGCAGCGAGGTCTCAGACTAGCTATCTAGCTGTGACAACAGAAAAGCTCTGAAACAAACTGCTCTATGGAGACTGTGAAAACTCCACCTCAAGCAGCTTTTAAATGCAGGGCATAGAGTTGACTGAGACTTAACCAGATACTTACCAGGTACCTGAGACTTAACTCAGGTACTCTGCTTGAGCAGCGCACAAATTGGTGGTGCCTGAACTTTTTGACCCACAATCTACTTTGATTTTTGGAGAGTAGCTGCATGAAATCACTGAGTTTCTCGAAGTTCCTATTTAATAATACAGTTTGCTTACATAATGCTCACCTCAGTCTCCCAGTGACAGTCCACATGTCACTGGCCTAAAAGATGTCCCAAGATCTTAAGCTTCTGCAGCAATACATGCTTCAGCTGTGGGGACAGACTCCAGGAGATGTGAAGGAGGTCACAGAAATAAAAAAGATGTGTAGGAAGCCCATTTGCCCATAGGGACCTATAGCTTGCTCAGCTTTAGTGCATGTGTTGTATGTAGCCACACTGGAATGGACAATCTCCCTAGTGTTTCCAAACTCCCTTCTCAGTCCACCAACAAACTGTCCACCATCCACACTGACATACAACATTGAGCCTGAGAGGGAGCACATCAGGCTGTGAACTGATGTTGTTTCAGGTCTTGGCTATGAGCAAGGAAGCCAATGGCAACACCCCGGGCAGGGGAAAAGGCTGATAGGGAGCAACTCTTCTTTCATACCTCCTTCATGACATTCCAGGGATAAAGTACATCGGAAAAGATGCCTCCTTGAAGGTCTTCTGTATCTGAATATCTGCTGCAATCCAGATTACAACCACTAGCCCAGTTATGGGGCCTGAGACAAGACCCAGCAAAGCCACTGCTATTAAAGGGATGGAAAAAGCAGTGGCTGACCTCAGACAGAGGAAAATCATGACTAATAAAGCACCTGCCAAGTAAAAACACGGACCAACTCCACACAACATTTTGGAGATATAGGCTAGCCCCAAACCCACAAGTCTCTGTCCTCAGCAAAATCCAGACACAGCATGTGTCTATACTAGGTTTAATCCAGCTAGCAGGGTAAAACCAACAGTAATGACATACTGGAAAGAATGTTGTATACTTCCCTGATAGCAGGTCACAGCAAGATCTGTGTTACCACATTGTACCTCTGACTCTTACTCGCGCTGAACAGAATGGATTCAGTAATGGTATCACACCCTCCTTTGCTCAGACAGACAAAATCCCTAAATGCACTGATTCAGTGCTATAATCTCATCCAACAGGTATCAAAGCCTCAGCTCCCAACCAGGAGCAATAGAGCAGTTCATGTGTATGGGGCTGCTGTCAAAGACATGTCTCTGAGAGGTTTATTGGCTCCCTATCTCCCACTTGCTGAGAGAGTGAGTCTGGACACAACCTTCGGGAAAGTCTCATGACCACTTGTTGATTGTAAGTCCTACACTCAAACCCACATCTTTTGAAGCTGTTGCTCCAGAGGAAAAAAGGTTTGTTCACACTATAGTACCGATCATGAGATCAACACTACAAATAATTCCTTAGGAAAAAGAGGCCTGTGAAGCACCCACAGGGCACAGCCAGTAGACACCACCACTCACCCTGACAGCCACACTTAGCAGGCAGCTGGCTCACAGTGCACCTCAGTGGCTGGGGGAATACAGGAGGCAGGCCAAGAAGAGATGGGGTGCACCAACTTTAAGGGGGTCCACATGTCCTCAGGTAGCTGCGTGCATCTGCTCATATGTACGCGCAGGGGAACGGCACTGTTTCCTCTGGATCTTCCTCTAAAGCAGATTGAGGAGAACCAGAGGTTCTGCTTTTTTTTCAGTGCAGTGTTCTAGCATGAGGAAACCTGGCACAAGCAGGGAAACTGGCACAAGGACACATCTTCCTGCAGAAGGGATGATGGACAAAGCACTCTGCTGTTCCCTTTTTGGGAAAATACTGCTGCCCCCTCAGGCAGCAGCCTTGTGTTCTCCTCATGCCTCCTGCTCTCTCAAAAAAACCCCTAATTCTCCTGTAAAACCATTTACCACCTCAATTTCCTTCTTAGACAGCCGTTACTTCACTCATGAAAGCACAAAAGCTGAGCTCTGATATACCACTGCATGTTTCCCTTTATTCTCATCCTTTCCCTCAGCACAATTTGAAGAGCAATGACCTGAACCAACCCCAGCTTAAGACAATAGGTGTCTGTGTACTGACTTCAATGGAATTTGGATTAACATGAGATTGCAAAATCTCCAAAATTAATGCTACTGTAATGCTGTTAAAACAATGGCTCAAAGGCCAGGAGATCCCTGAAATTAGGTAAGCCGCACCACACATCCTGGATTGCCTATGATTATACCTTCCAACAGAGAATGAAACAGAGTGCTCCACATCTGAGAACAAAACCCAGGAATATGAAAGACCATGTGTGCAAAGCAAATATTAAGAGTAGATAGCAGTAGCTATCTACGTCTTTCTTTATCCCCCAGTTGGTACTGATAGCTTGTTCACTGCAATGCTTTTTGTTCTTGTGCTTTTCTTGAAAAATTCATAAAACAAAAATGTTAGAAGGCAGTGCATGTAGAACAAAAGCTCATCTGACAACAGTTATTCTACAACAACACAGTTCAGAGAGAAGCAAACTCAGACTAGAGAAGCAAACTCAAACTCAACCTTGGCTCCATGTAGCCACGGGATACCACCTTTGAGCCTCCTTTCCAACTCACCAGAGGCCAGGCAGAAAAGCAACAAGATGTTGATGAATGTGCCATTAATAGTGACACCTTCTTTCAGAGCTTCTCTCCCCACACAGGTAATATCCTTGTGTGTGTTATTATCCCAACTGCCCAAAAGAGAAACTGAACTGCCTGGCTCCATTTCTAATCACAGCACCCACTAAATTGTGACTGCTGACAACGATGGATGCCCATCTTTAGACAAGAGATAACAACCAGAAGTTGAGTACTTGCTGTTCCTGCTGAAGGCAATGAGGGTTGGCAGTTTGAAGTAGTCCTTTCTTCAGTCACTGTCATAATACCATGTTACGTCTCAGTGTGGCCCCACAGCTTCTCCTGCAGGCTCCAGTGGAAGTGGGGGTAGATGGATGGAGTCAGAGGGGAAAGCAGACAGACACTATTTCCACCAGTTGCTCATCTTTTGGGACCTGACTATTCTCCCCAGAACTTTCCAGGGAAATCCTGGCTACATTTATTTTGGCTGGGCTACAAGGCTATTTTTAGAGAAACTAAACAGATGAAGATCCATTTTTAATTTTCATTTAGATCTAGGATTTATATTTTATTTGTTAATTTTGTTTTAATCTCCTTGTCCTTCATTACTCCCTGGCTTTCACAGCAGGGGAGAGAAGACACAGTGGGAGGAGGGTGCGGAGTAGTGGGAGCAGTGATGAGGAAGGTACTAAAAGGGGGAAGAGAGTGAGGGGAAAGAGTATTGTTGACAGCATCTGATCCTCCGATTAATGTATTTCTAAGCAGATTAACCAAATCCCAACTGCTCTGTGCCAGGTTTCTTCTGTAAGCTTCTCTCTCCCCCATGTAAACAAAAAGACATTTCCTCTGAACAAACAACCAACATAGTGACCAGAACCCCAGAAGACTCCCTGCCCTCGTTTAGCCCAACATCATGGGGCACAGACAAAGGGAGAAAGTGTAGGTCTATGAAGGTAATCTCTATTTTTAAGTCTATTTTGTGCATTTTTTTTTCACCTCCTGAGGACTCTGCTTGACTCCCGACTTGTCCATCTTCAGGAAGTGCGTGAAAGATGCCAAGAGTGATATGGGAAGATGAAGGGACAGTGGCTTCTGGTCCCAGAGTCACATGAGAACTCGTGATCTCATTACGTTTTGCTTATCCATAGCTGTGCTCCCTGGCACCCATATAGAGAGAAAGGGAGGGAGAAAGGTGGGTAAGAGCACCCCCAAAAGAGGTGGTGGGAACCACTAAATACAACCCACTTCTTCCTGCCCCACCCCACCGAAACCTTCACTCTGACTCTCTACGAGAAAGAAACATTTACATTTTAACTCAGTTTCTTGGAGCATTTCACAGTCAGGAGTGAGCCAACCCCCTGCGATCCTGTGTCACTGTCCCTGTTTTATAGATGGGGAAACTGAGCACAGGAGAGGCTTCTCCAAGGTTAGAAGGTAAGTCAGTGGCACAGCCTCATTCACATGAGCTGAGTCACAGGTATTTTTCCAGGCCACATGATCAACCTTGGCTGAATGGGTTTTCTCCAATGAGTCTCTAAATTTAGCCTCCAGACTTATTTTTTTTTCCAGACCTTGTGAAGCAACTCCTCCACCAGATATTCTCCAGTCTTGCTCCTCAAGAATGGGATTACTGTTTCTAGTAGCAACAGCCACAGTGGTCATGGGACATTTCTCCCTGCCTAACACGCTGATGGAGCTCAGAGACCATGCCTGTCTTAAAGCATGGCACTGTTGCCAGCCTGTGTTAAAGCAGACCTTGGAAGGATGGAAAGACCTCCTGCCTCTTCTCCCCTTTTACAGTCACTCAGTGTTTCAGTCTAGGTTTCCTCTTGGTTGTCTGCCTTCTCCTGAGCAACAAGGAGCTGAAACACTCACTGATCCCCACCACTCCAGTTGGGTTAGGAAAACTCCCCTTAAAAAGGTAGCTTTTTTTATATCTCCTACTAGGAAAGGAGAGTAGCCCTTAAATGAACAGTCAGCACAGTGGATGAAACCACTCAAAAAGCAAAGGAATTCCCATTTCCTCAGCTTCCTGTCTTGCCCTGCTCAAGCCATGGTGAGAGCTTTAAAGAATTAAGCAAAAGATATTCTAAAACTAAACAACTGGCTTTACCATGCAGTGACTGTTCCTAACATAAACTGACTACGAGAAAGCTCCACAACACACAATTTTTAAATAAAAGATTTCAGTTTATAGTATAGTGTGTAGTAATGTACAGCATGGTGTTTTCCTACTGATGCCTCTTAAGAAAATCCACAAGAAAAGTCTTATGCTGCAAATGAAAGTAGAGATTGTGACTAAACAAGAGTATAGAGTCAGTTAAGGATGTAGGGAAAAAATAAGGGCAAGGGAAAAAAAGCAAATGAATTTATGTTGCCTAAGGCACTGAAGAGAATAAGAAGGGATTTACAAATTCATCAGGGGGAGAAGCAGCACCAGAAAGAAGGTGGGTTCATTAATAAATGAGGATGAGGATGAAATTAATAGTTCAGAAATGGCTGAGCAGCTTTTTTAAATCTGTCTCTAGCCAGAAGAATAACGAGAGGAAGTTTGGACTAGAAAGGATGGGGAAAAAAGCAAGTTTAAAAAAAAAGAAAAGCAAAAAGAACTTGAAGAATTATATGTCCACAAATGAAATAAAGCAAGCAGCATCCTACAAGTTAATCCAGAAAAGACAGAGGCATTTTTTTAAAGTATTTTTCACTTCAACAGAACTAATACAGGGCTGAATGTTAAGCAATCTATACATATAAGAACCTGCATAAATGTATGCAGGATCAGGAGCCTAATTTGTTACAGCGAGGCATTGACAAACGTGTTATCCCAGTGACAAATAATCTGACAATTTACATTGAGCTAGGGAGGCTCCACACAACTAACTAAAAAGCAAACATAATAAAGATTTTCAATAAGGAATAGAGCTGGCAATATTTAATTCTAAGTCGATATCTATGCCTAGTGAAATAATGAAACAAATATGAAGGGTCACTAAGAATCTAAAGAATAAAATCACATTAAATACACAAGTGAAAGTCTTTTGCTTTTTAATACACATGCACAATTAACACACAGAGGAAAGGTAGTAAAAAGAATTTGGAGCTTTAGGAATTGAAGGATTTTACACTGCCCCACTGCATCAGTTTCACTACAACCGACAGCCCGTGGATCAAAAACTGTCCAGAGGTACCAAAAGAAAATATGCTTTGCTGGACTGGGAAATGACAAATGACGTGCCAAAGGGTTTGCATCCATGTTGGCCTTAATGAACTGGTGTCACAGGAAAACAAACTAACTGTCCATGAAATTTGCAGCTGTCACCCTGCAGAGAAATTGCAACAATAATGGAAGACAGAGGCCCTTGACAAATACAGAGTTCCTTAAGAGTAAGCATGTGAGGCCAATGGTCTGAAAGTTAAAGCAGAGAGTAGAAGGAGTGGCAGAGAGGATGATTAAATCTAGACTCATCAAAGACACAAGCTGAACTCAACAACATGGGAAAAAAACAGGTAATGTCCCTTGAGAGCAATAAGCCAAAAGATGGATACTCAGCAAGAGGGAGAAAGCATGGAAACTGTTTGTTTCTTTGAGAATTGAGGTTGCAGAAAAGAAGCAAATAAAAAATCTTGATGTGCTATATTAGTAAAACAGGCTTTTGCAATTTTGAGTGTTAAACAGAGGAGCATCTCATCACGACAAAAGGAAGGAGAGAGGGAAGAGTTTCTGCACCATTTCAATGCAATCAGTCCAATGATACAATTTAATTAGTTCTATCAGTATTTTCTCATACGCAATAGATGAGCAGAAAACTAGAAAAAAATCAGAGGTGGTTGATAAACAGACATAGAAGAATATATAAAGAAGACCAAGAAGGGTTAAATGTGTACAGTTTATTAAGGAACAAACCTAAGGAAGTAAACTGTAAAATACACTTGATGCATGTGAACACTGCAGACTGAAAGGAGGTAATAACTAGGAGTTATGAGATTAAACTAAAAGGAAAAGAAAAAAAATAGTCCTTATACCAGGAAATGAGGTAAAGTGGAGGGGAAAGTACCAATCTCTTTACCCTAGTGACTAGTGACAGAACTGGAGGAAGTGGTATGAAGCTGAGTTCAGGGAGGTTTAGGTTGGATATTAGGAAAAAGTTATTCACCCAGAGAGTGGTTGGGCACTGGAACAGGCTCCTCAAGGAAATGGTCTCAGCACCAAGCCTGTCTGAGTTCAAGAAGCATTTGGACAATGCTCTCAAGCACATGGTGTGACTCTTGGGGTGCCCTGTGCAGGACCAGGACCAGGAGCTGGACTCGACAATCCAGTTGAGTCCCTTCTAACTCACTATATATGATTTTATGAAATAGGTTGGCCTGATTCTGCTTCTGCATCAGTGAAAATCAGAAGCAACTCAACAAACAGGAAAGAAGGGGCACAGAAAACAGGTACTACAAGCACATTCAAAAATTAACATTTTTATCTCTCATAGAAATTTAAGCCAGCTCAAACTGCAGGTACACCAACAGCACACTAAATCCAGGGAGAAACAAACTTGGGTCATACATATTTTCAAAAAGACAAATCCAACCCTCATGTCACTAGATGTCCATGTCTGTTACTTAAGAACCAATGAAGGTGAAAAATAGAGTAATAGTACTCAGCAGCTCCGAGGACCTTCATCTAAGCTGCTGTGAAAGCTCTGCACTACTGCAGGCACAGGGAAGGACAGAGCACACAGGAGAGAAACATTCTGCTTGGTGGCATCTTGTGACAAATTTGGCTACCCATTACGCCCACTACTGCAGGATGGAGTGCTGTGATAGGGACTTTGGGAATCCGTCCACTTAGTAGAATAAAAAGGCATTGCCTGCCTGAGAGCCATTTTCTGGAGGTTAATACACTCAACATCCTTATTAAATTTATTCCTCATTTTCTGATGGTTAAATCCTGGCTTGCCCTGCCTTCATATGCTGTAGTGTCAAGCAGATAAGATGCACATGTGCATTCGCCCTGTGTATTTTGGGTAGGGCCAGCATAACACCAAGTGTTTCCAGATCACCCAGTGGCAACAATATTCAGTTGTATCCCATGTTCCCAGAGAAACAAACTCAGCTGTTGGGGGGCTAACACTAGAGACCTGCTTTTCTCTTAAATGCCTGGCAGAAGCACTTGAGCTGCAATGCTTTTATCCAGCAAGCAGAAAAACTTCAATACAGCTCACTTGCCCCACCCAGAGGCATTTTACTCAGCATCCTGCAAATACCAATGTTCTGCAGCCTCCACGTTCCAGAGCAGAGGGGGCAGGTAACAGCCGGATCACTGAATTAAACCCAACCAGCAGCAACGATGGTAGTGAGGGACTCCTACAGATCTTGACAATTATCAAGTTCAGGCCCTCTGGAGCCTTTCTTCAGTCTCTCAGAGTTGTGGAATTGATCTGGAAACCACTTTATTAATGTTCTTTCTTTTCCTCCCCTTCTCCCCAAGCAGCATCATCATTTATTAATTTATGATTAAATGAATTATTGATTCTCACTGCACCTGCAGTATTCGGCATTGTCCTTCTTCCCCAGAGACATCTTTGACTGATGTGAGAATGGCAAGATGTCAGAGAGACAAAAAGAAGAGGAGAAGAAACTCAGTTTGTGGGGGACCTCAGACAAGCATGTTCCCCACTGAAGTGTCGAGCTGCAGGATGGACACAATGCACCAGGGCCCAGCGATGGTGCCACCTTCTCTGACAGGAATGAAAAAATCCAGAAACTGTGAAGCCAAATCACTTCTGATAAGGAGGGAATGAGTAGCAGAGCTATTCATAGGCATTCAGCATGCGGGGAGGTATTAAAAAAAAAAGGAAAAAAAAGGTCTGACCCAAAGCAGAAGCTTTTGTTTTTATTCAGAAAAGTCAAGCTGTAGTTCTTTGAATACATCATTGAAAAAACCTTCCAGGCTTTTGGCTTTTGCCTTGCAATTACGATCAACAGATGGTGATTATTTCACAGGCTGGGGCATCTGGTCAGCTCCTAGCCAAACATAAATAAAAGACCTTTGCATGATTGTATCGGGCATTCTAGTCCAGAAACAAAACTGAGGTTGGGAACAAAAGAAAAAAAAGGTGAAGGAGAAGAGGTATTTAAAGTTGCCTGATTTTGGAGATAAAAGATAGTGGGGAGAGGGTGGGAGAAAAACAAATACAGATTCTTCACAGAAATGTGCCCCTTGCACAGATTATAAGAGTACATCACTCCTGAAACTGATGGACATTTCTGAGCCAGAATCTCTCTGTCATGAATTAAACCTAAATCTTGACCATTTATCTGGGCTTTGCAGGCCAGATAAAACTTCACCCTGTTTTGTAGCATCTTTTACCCAAACATTGCAATGTGCCTCCCCCTGAAAAGCCAAGCGAGTTTTACTCCATCTGAGAACAGGAAGAATGCATCAATGGGCTGCTTCTGCTTTTCACTGGGAAAAAAGGACAACCAAGCTACCACAGGAAAACATCCTCTCCCCATGCATCTTTCCTGGATAAAAGAGCTGCAATATACTCCTGAACTAACCACACAGAAAACATGCCTCCCGATTTTTGTCCTTCCTGCAGCGCTCACCTCTGTGCAAATCGCTGCTGGCCCCAACACCAGGTGGTGCACACTGGCTCTGTGCACTTGCCCGCTGCCCACTGAGGGATCGAACCCACAGCAGCACGGGAAGACCTAATTGCAGCAAATTACCCCCTTAGGTGCAAGGTGCAAGGCTGTGTTTTGGTGAAACAAATTCCAGGATGACAGAGGCTTTGGGTATGAATGTGTGCAAACACCCCCAGAAGAAATGCAATGACCACAACTGCTTTTCCCGCACCCCAGTTTTGTTGCTCTCTGTCAGCTCATGACTTTGTTTCATCACAAGCAGACATGAAAGATTGGCAGGTTTTATCCCTGAGCAGCAGGCACTACAAACTTCAGGGAGGTAAGAGAAGGTTATTTCTTATTATCTGCATCTCACCCTGCACCATGACAGATTCTCTCACTGTTTTGCTGCATATGAAAGCAGCTTTTTACCACCTCCCTACTATCCCCTTTGCTCTTGGTGGCACTGCAGGCCTGCCTCACCTGACCTGCAGAGAAACTTCAAAGCCCTCACTGCTATTTTGTACTGCAGATGATGGCTGAAAAACTGAAAGGCACGCGGCCAGAGTGCAATTTTGTTAGGAAAACAAGGCAAACACTTTCTGTTCCTGCCTTACACATGCCTCTGGGTTACTCAGCCGTTATCTGCTAAATTAAGGCCAGCATGGCTGGCATGGCTGGCCTTAAGAGCCTGTCCTGTACCAAAGTCATGGCCAACCGTGACTTCCTAGCCATCACTGTGGGGCGCTCGTGGCTGTCTTGAACTCTCAGCCAGCCTGTGCAGAATCCTCGCCCATCACTCGTGAACATGCAAGCCCTGCCCTCACAGGCAGTGCAAGCAAAGAGATGAGGATCTCCTCCAGGTTCCTGGCCATCACAGCTTGTGTCAGGACATACCACTGAACTGTTTCTGACTCCCTCCCAGGGAGGATCCACAGAATATGGTCATTTCATTACATGCTTGGCAGGACTACAGGCAAGAGTAGAACTAGATATCTGCTCTCCAGCTGAGTAGGAATGAGAGGGACATAGTCCAACCCAATTTATACAGCAGCATTAAAAGGCAATGGCAAAACAGGCCCAAGGTGGGGCAAGGAGCATGGATAGGTAATAGAGGAGTAAAATCTCTGCAGAGAACATACATACATCATAGAATGAAGGCAGAAAATTACATTATAGCTTATATGTGCAGGGAACAAGCTTGGCTCTGAAAGAAAAGAGCAACATGCTACCCCACCATTTCCTATTAAATTGATGGACTATATGGCTATGCCTAGGGCTTCTCAAGATAAAAATGCTCATTTCCTGAGAGAACAAGGTTTTGATCTTCATGACCTTACTGGGCCTGTGCGCGTTTACCCATTTTAATTTCAGATTAGCATCTCTCATTTTCAGTACCTAGGGGATTACTGTTTTCGCCTGTGCAGCGACTGCAGTTCATAAAAGTATCGGTTACCCTCCCCCTTGTTCAGAAAATCTAGGCAGATCTGACCAGATGGCACATGCTCCCGCGCTCTGTGTCAGGCTGCATTAATTCAGGGGAAATGAACTCTACTCCAAAACTATATTTATTTCAGACACCGCCATGCCCAGTTGCTGGGCTGTCCTCAGGAAAACCTAGAGCCAGCTATTTTCCACAAGCTTAGCAGGGGGAAAACACAGCAAAGGTCCTGCTAGAACTCTCAGATGCCAGCAAGGAGGAATACCCACAGCTTTCCAGGTAGGTGGAAGTATTTCAGCGGCCCTTCCCCAGGGCTTTGAGCCAGTAGTTGTTTCCCTAATGCTCAAAGCATCATAAAGTAGAAAGTGCTCCCACATCTCATTGGACCAGCCCAGTAACTTCTTAAGGGAGCGCTACTGGAACAGCTCAGTCTTTTTGGGAAGGTTGCATTACACTTGCTTGGATCAGGAAGGAGATTCATCCAAGCAACAAAGACAGGTGAAAACTCTTCTGGTGGAAGGTGTGCAACTTGGGTTACTATCTAGATCCACCTCTTTGAAAGGCCCACTCCTGCGGGGTGTAAACAAGGCATTTCACCTATTTATAGCTCTGCCCATGCTGCCCGTTGATGACCCATTTCCTTCACCTTCTGCCAGAATAATTGTGCCCATTGCTGAATATAGCGCGAGTGCTGGAAAGAGAGTCTGATGGGGTGAGAAACACCCTTTGGTCCTCTCTGTAAAATGCTATTTACCTTCTTATATAGCACATATAACAACACCTAAGTGCTATACTATAATTAGCAAAATCATGCAGCGAAACCGTTCATGTGGATAATGATACTTTTCGTCCTCCCATGTGGGTAGTTTCAGGTTGAATTAATTCATGTTTGCCCAGCTTAGCGAGATCTATGGAAGAAAGGCTATTGTTATGCAAATAATTATTAATAATGACTGCTCCTGTGTTGCTCCCCATTAAATGTGCTCAATTTATAAGTCAAAGGGTGTTTTTCTTCTTGGTGCAAGACTAACTGGGTTCCACAAATGGAAATACTGGTGTCAGTCTACCTGGCAATGGAGGATACCCCTGAAACTATGGTGGTTCTTGAGTTTAAAGGTTGATCTTCTGGTTCCTACTTGCTATGCTACAAGTAATATATTGTGACCCTGGGAGTCACTTGGAAGAGCAGTCACACCACCTACTCAAGGCCGCAAACTCAGGCACAGTTCAGAAGATCTCAAGACAGAGGCAAGCCCATGCAGAGTGAAATTCAGACAACCAAATACCATATAATTTGCCCTGGGGTGAATAATTATCTTCATTTCACAGACTGAAGCACAAACAGTTTGGACAATAAAGCAACTCTTAGGGGTGCAGTGAGTATAAATGCACCATAGATATAATGCTCAAATACTATACTAAATAAGAACAAAGGCAATTTTTAAGAACATTAGAGTCTCAGTACAATGCAGGCATGGGGAGTTTGATATCACAACTACAGTTGTTTGGAACAGATATGCAAAACAGTTCCACAGTAGCTGCTAAAGTCCCTAAGAGGTCTCCTACTGTGGAGACGAAGGCAGGACCACACAGAGTCAGTAGATAAGGAATTGCATATCGGACAAGGCTTCTCTGAATTTGCAGAATATCTCATGAGCCACACATGGGTCACACCAACACAATACCCACAGGACTGCTGCATGACCAGGTGCCTCTCAAAAAATTCTTTTTTTTTTTTAATCTAGTTAAACTGGGAGAGCAAAAAGAGACAAATTGGGCTATTACCATACTCTTTTTTAAAGCTTCATCAGCCCTGTGCAGGCACAGTCAGATGACTTACAAAAAAGAACAATATTGTCCAAAGCCCATGCAAGCCTGCTTGCAGCTAGGACACATCAGTTTTACTATGCTATTTCTATGTAGGAAACAGCCATCAGTGCAGCCCATCTGATACACCCCACACCCTCATGCACTCCTTATGCACTTTTACTTTGGTGAGGGATTTCTCAAACAGAAACAAGGAGAAGCAAGAATTAAGTTACACCTTTGGCTCCCAAGGCAGTAGCTTGTGTGTACAGGGCTCCTGGGCAGGATAGGCTCTGGCAGAGGTTAATGGGACTCCCTCAGCTGATCACACTTCACCACTGACAGATATTTTTGCAGGGTTCCCCCTGCACCAAAGTTAGCAGATACCTTAGGCAAAACACGAGGTTTGAGATGAATGTCTTCCTGCATCTTCAGCAGCTGCGGACACTAGAGAATCAAGGAGCATTTGTGGACCACAAGAGACAAAAATGATGCCTGCTTATCTCCCTGTAATTTTGCAGATGCAGTCCAGCTAAGCATCAAGGAAAACTGATTTGTGCCACATGAATGAGCAAGTATGAGGTGAAAGCACTCCTGGAACTGATGTGGTAGAAAGAAGGGCCTTCTCCATTTTATTTATCTGCTACCCTGCTTTCACAGTAGCTGTGATAAATAGATACCAATTGTTTCCACAGATGGTCCAGCATTCAGATGAGGGTCCTGGAAGATTGCATGTTGTGTTGCAGTGTATGGATGCTGGTGTAGCTGTCATGAAGAAAAGCCTGTGCCCTAAGCCCCACAGAACAGTCTGTCAAGGACCTAATGCTTCACGGATTCCCTAGTGATTTCTGCAAACTCATAAGAACAATCTAGAACTTTTTTTTTTTTTTAACTGTACCAAATTTAACTTAAGAAATCTCTTCCTCACTGTCTTGTTTTCAGTTGAGGCCAAGTCAGATCTCAGAGTAAGGTTTCCAGCCACGACAAGTGACAGCTTCATGTCATGACACATGTGAATTCCTTCAATGTTGACACCACAAGCAGCCGTAAGCATTCAAGAAACAGAGCGGTAGGCTCTTTCTTGGACACAGTTAGCTCTCTGATTGCTGTCTTGTAAAACTGGCCCTGGGGGACAGTTGTGACATATGACTACAGTACAAACATTGCAGGTGTTCCCTAAGCTGGGAGTTACTCAGGATCTAGTACAACTTTCATGTTACTGGTAATACATAAGCAGCATCAGGAGAAGAAACACTAATTAGATGACTTATGATCCCTGAAAAGACCAGGAAAAAGCAAAACAAAGGAATCCTTTCCAGCCATGAAGACTAGTCACTGACAAGTGAACTGGCATCTGCCTCGGCAGTTGTGTCTATCAGCTTTGCACGACACAGCTTAAGATCCACAATGAACCGCTTCATGTAACAGACACTTCCAGCACACATGAAGGCCAAAAATTGCCCATTACCAAGTCTGCCAGGCCATGAGAAATGTCAACACTTTGTACTGTAACAGAGGCACAGCCAAGAGGAGAAATCAGTTTCCAAATTTTACAGTTCAGTGATCCCTTAGACCTGCTGAGGCAGAACATTTCTGCTCTCCGCAAGTTTTGTTGGAAAAGAGGAAAGACTTAAAACATCCCCTGCTAGTCCATCTGTGGAGGAGATCCCACCACAGCCTGGTTACAGCATACATCAGAAATGTAGGGCTTAAATGTATGGCAAGGTGCTTTTCTAAGGAAGGAATATGCAGTTTAATTTATTTACAGCAATACTCCACACACTTTTCCTACTCTCCCAGCAGCTCAAAAGATGCACAGCCAGCATGAGACAGCTGTTCTGGGACTGGCCTTTGTCACAGAAAAGATGCTGTGAATAAATCATAGTCTCATGTACATTACTCTGGCCAACAATATACCCCAGTATAATTAACCCCCCCATTTTATAGACTGTTAAACTGAGGCACAATGCATTGGCTTGACCTGCCATGATCCCACAGGCCACGAACAACCAAAACAGGGGCAGCAGCCCTCCCTAGCCTCCCAAGAAGGCACATGGACAAGCAGGAATGAAGAAGGCACATCTGCTTTCTTACTTCTCTGCATCATCTTTTTGAAATCCCTCCTTCTGACTGCAGTCTTGCAATGCATTCTTGGCACTTGTGTCAGCCCTCCACATACAACATTGATCATGGACCAGGCTTCACAGGATGCTTCTTGCTTGTTTGTTTGCCAATGAATAGAATTTTTAAAAACTAAGATGTTGGGGGAGGAAACATGAGGGAACCCAGAGTGAAAGCTGTTGCTGTGCTCAGTCTCTATGGAAATAATCCACAATGCTAATACGTCCTAAAATGGTAATAAAGCCTGTGTTCTCTTATGTAATCCCATAGTAAGAAAGAGCTCTGTCGGCTTGCCTGACAAATGATATCTCTGTAACCTTGGAGGGGATTATTACTAAAAAACACAGGATGGAAAAACAAAGCAACACACACAGGCACACGCAAATCCATTGGATGCAGAAAAAGGACAAACAGCTCCAGCCAGGTTTCTGTGCACTGGCCCTGCAATATTATTTGTCTGCCATCAAACAGGGAAAGGACCTCCTGGTAAAGCAGCAGCCCTGCCCTGGCTCCTCCTCTGCTACAGCCTCCACTCCCTCTCCAGTCACCTCAGCACCAGGAGCAGGCAGAGGGCAGGTTTTCCCTTCCTCTGTCCTCTTTCCCTCCCTCCCTCCCCCAAAATGAACATTCAAAGCCCCGGCAGCTGGCCAAATCCAGTTTGCCTGCGTCACCAATGCACGTGGATTCACATCTGTCCTGCCCAGCGGTGATGGAGCCAGGGCTACGTGCGTCCCCGAGAAGGATTCATGCCCCCAAATCCATTAAGTTCTGTGTCAGCAAGGGTGGGGACTGCACTTTTTTCTGGGTACAGCTGAATGGCACTGTAAGGCTTAGAGTTTGCTTTCAACCCATATGGAGAGGGGAGGTTTGGAGGCAGGGGTATACTCATTTTGGCGCTGTCTCTAAATTTGGCTGGTGAACCATAAACCAAAGCCAGGAAGCTCTTTGCTCTCGTGCCTCAGGTGCAGAACAGAAATAAGGCAGTGCCAGATTAAAGCCATGCTTCACAAGGTGAACTACAGTGTACAGGTAGCTCTCTCACTGCCTCCCTCTACTCCTCTCTTCCCCTGGAAGCTGTGCCCTCCTGCGAACGCACAAAGGGGTCCAACAGGCCACTCTGAAAACTATCAGAGGTGCAGGTCTAACGCAGTAATTGCTTGAGCAAACATTCCAGTTCTCATGCAAACCAGCCAGCTCTGAGCTCTGACCTCCAGGACATGGCAACCAGTCAGTCAGGAGGCTGACCCCAGAAGACAACTTACATGCAATAATATGAGCGGCAGAGCTCTTAGTGCCAGCAAAGAATGGTGACTACCCTAGTATCTCTTTCCCACAGATCAAAGCATGGGAACACTTAGTGGAATGCCAGAAAACTTTCTTGGAAACAAGAGATGGCATCAGGCGGGTTTCCATGCCTGATTGAACATTTACCCTTTCATGATGGGTTGTGTTTAAGAGAAGTTCTATGTTTTCTCAGACAGCAGGAGATGCATGAATAGAGTCTCAACCCACAGAAGATTCCTGAAGGCTGGAGAAAGACAATCCTGAAGAAAAAAGCATCAGTCCTAACCCTTAAAATTATGTTATTATGACATTTAAAAGACATGTTTAATGGAGCACAGCCTTTATCAGTCGGTGCATGTAGAGAGCTCCAATTCATACCAGATATATGCAATGTGATTGTCTGGAAAATAAAGGGTTACGATCATTATTCACAGCAGTCACATTTTTTTAATTAATAACCTTGTAATTGGTATCGACTTAAACCAACTGATGACAGTCTTATGATGAGCCATTCCCAGCCAAGCTTCGTACCCAATTGCCCTCAGGTCAGGAAAACAGTGAACTCCATTATTGGCAGATGCTTTCCACCCCACACCAGTCTCCTTACTGAGCCACAAAGAGGTCACCCCACGCAAGAGGCGCAGCAGCCACCCACCTCTGCAGCCTTTCTCCAGCCCTTCCTTACAAGTACCATGGCTGCATTGAGCCTCTACTGTGCTGCAGCCTGGTTTCCACAGGCCAGCATCTAAAACACCAGCACTTTCTGCTGCATTGACTTCCTTATGGGGAACTGTGATTAAGAAAGGTGAACCCACTGTCAGGGCCACCAGTGCCCCTTCCCAGTGGCATCCTGGCAAAGAAAGTAAAGGCTAACACACCTCCAAGCATTTACTTCCAGGAAGCAGAAGGAGCAAATCTTGCTCCTCTATTAAGACACCAGCTCAAGGGATGGAAACTCCCCCTACAAGATCTGCAAGATATGGTAATTTTGGACATCTCTGATACAACTGCAATGCGCAGCTTGGACATGCCTCTCTGAAGCACAGGGAAAGGAAAAAGGGCAGCGCTGACAAAGGGCAGAGTTGTCTCGGCAGCAGCTCAAGCCACAGCCTCAACTAAGACAGGTCACAGCTAAAAATAAAGCCCTGGGGCAACATTTCTGACCTGAAGCTCATTTACAGCGAATTTTTGGAGAAGTTTACTCCCAAAAAGAAAAGCCCAAGCCAAGTGAGTACAGAAGGCACCACAGCAGCTCCTCTGTAAGGCTGGAGCACCTGTAAGGCTGCAGCACCAGGCACGCCAAGGGATGGAGAAGCAAAACTACGGGTCTGACATCTGTGCTGGGCTCGTGGCTTCCCCCCAAACCATGCCCTGCTTCTCACCCTCCTCAGGGGGACCGAAAAAAACCCTTTTCTCCCCTGAGCCTCGACAGGGCACCCACGGGGCTTCCTTCAGCTGGTACCCTCCGGAGGGATTTCCTCCTCCACTACCTGGGAGTAACATTAGAGGGCAGTGCGCTGCCTTGGAAGCGGGATGCCTGTGTGTCCCCCACTCCCGGGTCAGGACCACGGCACCCCCTCGGGCAGGGTGTCTCCCCGGCTGTCCGTCAGCATCTTCGCCGAAGGAGAAGGCCATCCCTAATCCCCGGGACAGGTTCTCCCGAGCGTTGCCCGCCGCATCTCCCCCCGCAGGCGGCAAGCAGGAAATTCTGCAGTGGCTGGGTTTTAATTAGAAAATGCCTGGGTTTAATTAAATAAATGTGAAGCTGAATAATACAATCAAGAGAATTGCCTGTGCTCTTTTATTTTGCAATTCAATTTACTTTGTGCTGTCCCCACACTTTTAGTTTTCTTTTGCCAAAGTCTTTTGCATTGATCACTCGGAGCTGCATTGCAGAGTTTGCCAGGGACAAAGCTGGAAGCACTGGTTGTTGAATAAAGGGCAGTTGGAACTTTTCACAGCTGGGGATGCATTGGAGGCAGCCTGTGCCTGCAGAAGAGGAGTGGATTTTTCCAGATTTTTGAACAAAGTTCCTACTTACCGTTGAGTTCAACAATGCCCCCAAAAATCAGGTGCAAAAGAAGAGAACAGGCAAAAACACCACCCCATCTATAACCAAGGAGAGCAAGCAAGTAAGCATGCACACACACAGGAGTGCAAGCAAGCACAAAAACCAACAGGGTGTCTTCATTCTGCAACCCTGCAAACACTTCATTGATTTCCTGAGCATGCAATTGTTAATGTTAAGGTTCCAGAAAGCAAAATTACAAAACAAAACAAAAGGTTTTTGCTTTCAAAAAGCCAGTTCTGGTTGCTAAGTGACTACAGTATACTTCTCTATCACATTATTTGAAAAACCCATGCACTAAGAGCAAGAAAATTGCTAGGTTAGGACACCAAAAATGTGCCCTAGCAAGATGATGAATTTTACATGTGCATTGGTACTACAGTAGCACTTAAGGACCCCATGGAACCATTGTCTTTGGCAGCATAAAGAGTAAAATATGATTCCAAGAAGGTTTTAAGCTAAAACAGGGCAAAACAAGTTAATGTAAGACACTGGAGCACAGACCTGGAAGAAAAAGGAGGGCAAGGAAGCAGCTCTATCAAGACTGAAAAGAAAACCTACTGCAAACAGAAGAAACTGTAAAGGGACATATCTGCAGGCAGAACTGGTGCCTGAGGGTGTAGTAAAATATGTTTGGATGGAAAGCTGGTGAGGTACTTGGGGGAAAGAAGACAAAAATGTAAAAGCATGAATGAGGGGCTGAAGTAGAAAAGCTTTAAAACCAAGAACAGAAGTTTGAGAGAACAGAGGACAGCAGAGTAGCATACTGCAGGGGGAAAAAAAGGGCTCACAGTGAGGGCACACGTATAAAGTTACAGGTGAAAATCTGGAGGAAATCATATGAAACTTTGATAGACTGCAGGCAAAGATGCAGTAAGAGCTGAACCTATCAGTTGAAACAGCACAATAAGTAATAGCTGCAAGACAGCAGGCACTGTTTCTCGTTACTGTGGCAATATATACAAAAAATGCTCAGACTGAAAGAATATGATTCCTCTGTGCTTTATCAAGCATCACATAATGAAAAGTATGAAGCAACTTTACTTCCCTTCCCTTCACGCATAGCTCTGCAATTCTTAAAAAGGACTATTGATTTTATTTCCTAAATACTATTTTTCAAAATGCTTGTCCATAAAAATCATTGTTAGTGAATAAATTAATCAACCGACTATGTCTGTGAATAGTCTTTCTGCTCGCTGATTCTTAGGAATGCTGGCATTACTGTCTGATATAAAGTCTGCATGTAGCCATAACAAACCCGTTGTTTTGTAAATACCCTTTTATTCATGAAACAGTGCTATGCTTTCCCATAAGGGTCTACTACACCCCTCTCAAATAGGAATTTCACGTGCAGTGCCAAGCAGGGAACAACAACAAACAAGCACAGACATTTTGCCATGAGCTTTTGAGCATCCACACACAGGGTATGTGCCTGGAAAATGGGTAGGGGGCTGGCCCATTAGGACTCTAGCTGTGAAAAGATATGATGTCTGGAGTCTTCAAGCCAGAGGATCACAGCAGCACTGAGACTGGACTCTGGTCCAGGCATAACTGTCCACTAAATATCTGCCACAGAGAAGCTCAGAAAAGACTGAAGGTATTTCCACAGATAATTCAGAAGGAAAAATGACAAAAAATTGATTGGTAATGAAATTAGAGATGTGGACTTGGTTTTAGGCCAAAAAGCTATGATTACTGTCCATATATACAACACTTATGTCAATCCTTGAGATCACACTGTGAGTTTGTGTGGGTGTACATCGGTATTTTGTCACCCACACAGTTTTCAAACCTGCTGGTCAGGAAATTTAACAAAGCAGTAGACATCTCCAAGATATAAGTTCCTGTAAGTTTTGTGACATTGAGGAGATGGGTAAATTTGTGTTGTGAC
This sequence comes from Corapipo altera, assembly GCF_003945725.1. Classification (NCBI taxonomy): domain Eukaryota; kingdom Metazoa; phylum Chordata; class Aves; order Passeriformes; family Pipridae; genus Corapipo; species Corapipo altera. The sequence goes on from NW_020884910.1 coordinate 4,140,603, forward strand.
AAACTCTTGTAACAACTCAACAGACAGATGCCTGGTTTCTCCTGACAGGCAGTCAACCACCACACATAGATCACAAAGCCAAGTACTTGCCAGACCAATACCTGGTCAAGTAAATAGGAAGGACAGGAGAAAGTAAAGGATATTTACAATGGTCAAAAGAGATGTAGGAAGATGTCCAGTGTTATCGGTTTGGGCAGGGGCAGGGGGTGGTAGTGTAGAAAGCTTTGGCAGAGCATGAGGTGCTTGAAGATGTGTGGACTCTCTGCAAATGCTGTGGTGCTTGATCCTGGGAAAGTCAGCAGAAGATAGCATTGCAGCAGTGTGGGGATGTAGGACAGAACCTGCAGGCAGCCAAATTTCCCAAATGAGCTTTTCTTTCTGTGTCAGCAGTTGAAAATACCATTTTCTTTAAAGGTCTATAAAACAGGGGCAAGTACCAGGTACCAGGTAGGTACAGATGTAAATCAGTGTAAGCCAGCTCCTTCTAGGCGTGCCTACACACTGCACAGTGACAGTAGCTACACATTTTTGTGCAGAACTGTCCTCATTCACCCATATGTTGCCAGTGAGCACAGAGAAATCAAAGCAAGTCAGGCTGAGTACACTTACTCATCACATCCTTGCCTGGTGCCCTGCTCCTAAGGTCATGAAGTCTTTTGTCTCTATTTCCAAACTGAGCTTTTGTACCTCAGGGGCTTAAATAATAGGTAAAACAGCACTTTACATGTGAATGATGCCTGATCACTATCTGTAGATATTCAGAAAAACTGTGTATCTACAAGTAATCTCTGCAACATGCATTACCATCTAGCAGATAAGCTACAGATCTACCAGGCCATCTGTGACCCAGGCTTTGGTCATCCCTGCACCACAACCTGTCCCCCACCTCAGACAAGTCATTTCACCATGGCTATTCATTCAAAAACCAGACCTGTATCTTCTTCCCCACTGCCAAGGAGGCACAGTAGTGGGGAGTTCAAGCGGAGGAATAATTTAGGGTTACTAGATTAACTTCTCTATGCTCTTTCAGTGCCACTAGTTCCTGGTCTCCGACTCATTTTATCTCTCTAATTATCTGGGTTAAAAAAAAATTAGTCATGAAGTCTTGCAGGTCCTTGGTCATCCTCTCCTACTCCCATCTTGCAGCTACAGCCCCCCTCCCCCAGTACCACACGGCTCCTTGCTAGCAATACCAAAGTGTCTCTGGCATGCCAAGAGTTTGTAATGGTAACCAAACACGGCTCCTCAGAATAGACACACTAACCCCATTGCTCCCACCCTCCTGTATCTTCAGTAACCCTACCCCAACAGGGCAGGGAACCAGGGGGGGCAGCAAAATAGGAGATGCTCAAGACTCCAGAGATTAAATCCATCCACCAGACACAACTGCTGCCCAAGTCCTTATCCCCACCCTATCCCCAAATCTTTGTAACAGGTGGAGAAGGAGGGGGTGGCCACCACCCTCACAAGAATCCCCAGACGGATGCCTAAGGGCTAGATGTAACCAGGTACAGCCAGAGGCATCCTGGTAGAGGGACAGAGACGGCAAGCCAAATTAAGACACAGAATTCAGCACTGTAGTGGAGATAAAAATACATGGACTTCACCCCTGCTCTAAGCAGAAGAAAGGGCCAAGAAAGCTTGTTGCCAAACCCAACAGATTTCATTCTGCTCTTCCCAAAAGATTTCAAAAAACACGGCAAATACAGACTCAACTACTACATGCAAGGCGGGCCAAGCATGCCAGGAGCCCTTTAGCAGCATTGGCAGGCACTGCTCACATGTGTTGCCTGTTGTGTGCTCATGGGGTGGGCAGCCTGAGTCTGCCATAGGGGCTCTAGGCCAGCAAAGTCAGCATTACTGCTGGAACACAGCTCACAAAGATTAAGACTAGTGCCACATCACAGGTAAAGTGAAACTGAGTGTACAAGCTCTGCCATGTCTGCACAGACTCAGTGGCTGGGTATGTGCATGACACCCAAGGAGCCACTGCTGGGAGGGAAGAGCTGCTCAGAGCTCACAGAGGGTGAGGAGGCGGGGGCTGTCCAGGGCTGGCAGATGAACATGACAAAGCCTGGGAGACAGCCAGGCTTCTTGGACAGGCATGGTTGAAAAAGTAGCCACTGTCCTCAAGCATCCTGCCCCAGGCACTGGGTGAAGACACATGACCAAAAGAACAGGAGGCGCACGGAGGGAAGTGGTGGGAGGATGCAGGAACAAGTGTAAGAGTCTCTGTTTGTGCACGACTTGGAGTGGGAGGAATTAGGAGACAAGGGTGGACACAGAGAAAGAATGAGTCTCAGAGAAAACTAAAAACAAGCAACAGCCACTAGGCAGAAAACAGAGAGTCCATTTTTCTGCACCACTGGACTGAGTCACTTGGTATTTTATGAGACCAATGATGTACTAGGAAAAAAAAAAAAGAAACCCTCCCTCTGCCTGAGCAGATGAGGCATTTCTAGAGCAGAGCACAAGAGAACAGGTCAGAGGTCTACCCTACCTTAGCAGCTCTTGCAGCATGGCACAGCACCATGGTGAGCAAGGCACACAGCACAGGCAGGATGGTAGAACAGTATGCAAGGCAGTGGGACTGCAGAGACCTATCAGACTCACCACACTGGGAAGGGCTGGTGAAAGGCCCAGTTTGGTGGTCTGGAGTCCTTAGTCAGGACCTTAGGGCATTCAGCCTGGGGTCTGGGCTTTGATGCTTCACCTTTCATGGGGAATTCTGATTACGGCATGACACCCCATCACAGTTCAGACCAGAATCCTGTATTACATCTGCTCTGAGAGAGACAGAGCTCACCTGTGGTTGCGGCCCTTTTGATGCAGCTGCTCTGCATTACTTTGGGACAGACTACTGATGCATAAAAAACCAATGAGACCATCAACAGGAAAAAGCAAACAAACAAAACAGCTGTAAGACTCTAAGGAGGTGACTCTAGATATAATTTGTGCGTGATGTACCAGACTCAGCAGAGAAATGGATCTGCTCCACTACCCAGTGGCTGGTGTAGGTCTAACATAACGGAATGCACTTTTACTTATATAACAGAGCAATGCAGAAATATGGGGGAGCAGGAGAAGGAGAAACCTGCCAATAACCTGGAAGAACACAATCAAGGTGTCACTTGTGCAATGCATCTCAGACACAGAAAATGAGACAGGCAACATTTGGTAGAAAGTGGTATAGACTTAGGTAGAGCTATTCAGGATTAAAACAACCAACCTTTGCTAATGTGGCAATAAGTGCAATCAATACAGATTGCTAGAGCAATCAAGTTGTCCAGCAAAACTAGACCTGCGGACATCATGATCAATAATGCAGGGTTCTTTAGATACCTCAAGAACAAGAAATTTTAGTGCCTAAACTGAACACCTTGGTTTGCTGGCACTCCCTTACTTTAAAGAAACACAGTCCTTTTCATATATAGGTTTACAGGAAGCAGAATTATGTCTAAATTTCACCAGACGCTCTACAGAGGCAGCTTCCCTCTCCAGGCAGCTTCAAAGCTTCACCAGTCTCATGGCTTAGAGGTGCTAAACTGGATGGGGCAGACGCAGTGTACTCTGCAGCAACTGAGAGCCATGAGAGCGTGCTGACATGGGCAGTAGCCACGCCACCTAAATGCAAGTTTTAAGCAAATAGAATGCAGTGTGAATCGCACACTCAGGGATGCGGTATCTATGTTAACTGCTCTTACATAAAATGAGCTTTACTTTGGCTCCTTCCTGTGTTCCTCCCTCACACACCATAACTATCAATGACTTTTATAAGAAGCCTCTGAAGCAGAGGAGCTGTCAGGATGCTGTAGCAGCAGAGCATGAGACAAGAGGGCTCTTCACACTTCTGGAATATGTTAGAGGCTGTTAAGACTTGGGGTATTCACATATTTGCTGGATATTATTAAGGAGTGATTAAGGAGTTAACTCCACCAGCAGTTATATTTGGGGGTTTAGGTCACCCCTGTCTGGACTAACAAGTCGTCTTTCCCATCTGGCATCGAGCATTGCAAACATCTTTTGCAACTCTTGCAGAAAATCTGCTGCAAACTTGGAGCCTCCCACCACATCCTCAAACATCCAGTTCTGTCTCTGAGGTGTGCTATTCCCTCCTCTATCTATGCTGTGACATGCAGGCAAGTGAGTTGGAAGTGAGGCCTTCCTACAAAGTATGAGGCACTGGCCATTTTGCTCAAAGCAAGATGCCCAATGCCCTCACATAAAGGAGCACAAGCCCCTGTTTCTACCTAGTTCTGACTCTGAGCTCTCCCTGGACAGGAGACAATCATACCCCTTTCTTAGGAGTGAATACCAATAACCTTTGTGCAAAGCAAACAGCCTGAGGATACAAATCCAAGAGGCTGAAGTGCAGAAAGAAACCCCATAAAAGGACAGCAGCACAGGGCAAAAGGCTCTTACAATCACCAACATGCAGGGCTGCATGTTGGACTGCTTCAGCTTTCAATTTTGGTGCCTCAGACTCAGCAATCCAGCTGCTTAGGAGAGACCAGAGCTCCTTCCTTCCTCCCTAGACAAGTATATTCACTGCAAGGTGAAGTTTTTCTGTGGCTGTTGCTCCAACTCACACACACATATTTTGGACCTAGTATGTGAGCCTGGTCCTTGCTAGAGGGACAGGTTAAAGCCCATGTGCTGGTTCCACTCCTGCAGATAACCCTACATATTCAGCAGTGTGGGTGAGGGATCCTTCTGATTCTGCCCATAACTACTGACATGACAACTTCCTGCCTTACCTATACACTCCCAACATATCCATTATCCCCTACAAGTCTGCCTTCCCCAGACCTGCCCTTAAAGACCACATTTTGCAATGCTGTTCCCTACATTAACACTTCACTTCCAGAGCAGCAGGCAAAGGAAGCTGATGGGAAATCATTCTCTTCCTCTTCCACCACCTTACCATGTGAAGGGGCCAGGGACCTGCTGGACACTCAGCCTATGGCCTGGAGGATCTTGAATTCAGAGATTTGCACTCAGATCTGCCACTGTATGATGGCCTTACGCAAGGTTTCCATCAGGATTCCAGGACAGGAAAAATTCAAAGCTCTCAAACTATATATCAAAAAGATGAAAGACCATATCCTTCAGCCTCAGCATTTACAAAAGCTCATAGCACGCTCAGCAGCAACTTCCAGCTGAGAGACTGACTGACGACCTGCAATGACGACAAAGGCACCTGAGAAATCACCCAGAGCACAAGCCACAGCATGCAGCTATCTCTCAAAGGTTGCTGATTCAAGAAAACCATCATTTGGGGAATGTAAGCTTTACTTAAGTAAACTTCCCTGTACTATGGGAAATCTCCACAGCAGGGGCCCAGCAGGTAGTGATTTACGCAAGTTTTCGCTGACATTTTTTGCAGTGAAATCCTGGTCTGCCATTCAGATCAACTGTCTACGAGGCTCTGCAGAAGTATGTACGTTGCAGTGTGCGTACAGTGTGCACTATGTGTACACAGGATCTATAAATGTAATCTCTTTTGCTGTTCATACCTCTCCCAGAACAACACACAGCTTCCTTGCTGCCCATGCTGCTGACAGACACTGGCAAAAACAGCTGGCTAGTGGTCCTCCAAGTCCCAAGTGCCTGACAGAGCTGCTCTACACCCTGCTGCACTGAGGCAGCGGTGCTATAGGAAGTGCCACACTGAAGGACAGGTTATGAGGCCACAAAACATAGCTGGGAAAAGGCACACATCCCCTTGCAAAGAAGGGGCAGCAAGCTGCAAGGTATGTACAGGGCAAGAATGGTGCTTCCGAGGCTTAGCCTCCACTGGAGCACCAGTCCTCACAGCACACAGCCACCGGGTTTGAGTTGTACAGGTGTTTTCCTCTGGCGACAGCTTTGAAGACTGTCCATTCATCTGATTTGTGAGTTATGTAATCACCAGTGGAAAATAGGGTTTGTTTGTTTGCTTTTTGCTTTAATAGAAGTCATGTAATCACTTTAGGTTTAAGCTCCTGTCCAAATCGGACTATTTTTACATTTCAGGCTTGATCTCTCTGGAAAGAGGATGAGTCCTTTTGCCTGGCTTACAAAGAATGAGTTGTGATAACACAGTGGCTGCTGGAGGACTACACAGAGAGCAATGCATCCCTTCTCATCCTGAGCCCTGGGGTGCACTCACTGATTGCTCACCGCATAGCTCCCATGTAGAGATCCCTGGGAGATGGTATTAGAACCTGAATTGCATGGCCTGGACAAACTTTGAATAAATTAATAATTCTTGCTCTAACTTTCTTGCACCTATACATCCCACTGTCCCTGCTCCCCAGAAGTAATTAATTCTCTACTTCATCCCAGGTTTTGAGCTCACCACATTGTTCAGCATTTCTATCTGAAATACAGCAGCTGTTGCTTTTATGATACTTCCCTTGACATTAGCTGTCACAGTGCATGCTACCTACCAACTAAACCTTGAGATGAAGTTTCAACCAAAGGAACTGATGAAAGATTTGCACACTCTAACAAATCACACCTTCCATTACACGGGAGCTACTCTCCACATAGATCAAGTCTTAGTCACTTGGAATAAAGCAGAATTCCCCAGTATGCTATGCCTGTTCCTCACTACCACCCCATTTCTCCCCTTTTGCAGCAGACACTGCCTTCCGTTGAAGACAATTCACACCTCAGAGGTATTTAGACCTTGGCCCAAGACATCATAGAAACAAGATCTGTGTATAGCCCTTCCTCAAACTGCAGAATGTTTACAAACTGATTTATTGCCCCAGGCCCCATCAGTAGTTGTTTTTGCTCCTTGTCAAACGATTTGGATTTCACTCAGCACTTCTTCTCAGGCGGAAACGCCCATCATGTTGGCAGCAGGATTAAAATGGCATGTGAGCCAGCCGGGGTGAAAATGTCCCCATTAATTTTTCATCTTTCCTCAGGCAACTCTGCCTATAGATCTACACAGGTATTAAGACAGCCTTGTCAACGAAAACTGTTAGCTCATCTTCCTCCTGTGACCCCGGTGCACAGCCGGCAGAGCTGCTGCCATACCAGGAGAAGGTAGTGACCCTTTTGGAGAAGCTGTGCCCCTGCCATACCACGGGGTCTGGGGCACCTGCTGAGGCTGAGAGCAGGTCCCCATGGACCGAATGCATGGCTTCGATCCACCTCCATTCGCAACACCCCTGGCAACAGCTGAGCCAACGGTGGCCAGAGAGCACTTTTCATAGGGAGTCTGAGGCCATGTAGTTTGTGTTAGCTTCCACTGGGCAGCCATCATTTTGAATCAAAAGTGCTTACTAGAACATCCATCCCTCCACTCTACACCCTCAGCCTTCTTCAGCAGGGTCCACAGAGGTCAGACCATACTAGGGAATGGTTTGTCTGTGAATGGGCTTCTCGCTGAGATACACAGACATGCCGTGACTGAAACCAACCACTGCTCTGCCTCGAAGTTCTTAACACAGCAACAAGGGTTACACCATCTTCGAGTTCACAGAGCTGCTTTGCTCCAGCCCATGCTCAATCCCCTCTTCTCTGATGTCATGTCTCCTTTCAGTCCTCCACAAACAGAGATGCACCGAAAGAGATGTCCAAAACAAAATAAGAAACCTATAACCACTCTTCCTCAGTAACCTTGACAGAACCAGGCTCCCACTGGCTCTGCTCTCATACTCATAGAGCCTGAACAGTCAAAAGCCTATAGCAAAGCAAGGACACCTTCACGGGGAAAAAAAAAATGCTGCCCAAGGTGAGTTGTCAGCAGGTTGTTCTCTGTGCCAAGCCCAGGCTGGGAGAGCAACCTCTCCTACAGAAAAGCCATGCTTTTGGAGACCTGGGCTTTCAGGCCAGGGATAAAGCTGAGGTCCCGATCACTTCTAGCTGTCAGAGATCTTGTGCTCCTATTTTTTTAATAATATTAAAAGTGATAAGCCAGTGTCAAGGCTAAATTCTAATCTCAGGTGATTACATGCTCCCTAGTTTAATCCTCCCTTTACCCCTCTGAGTGGATGAAGTACCCCAGGTCTGACTGGATGAAGTAACAGTAAGCCAATACTTGATCAATAACCTACATTCATTTTACAGAGGAGGCACAGCAAAAGCATCAAGCCAAGCTCAGGGAAGACTATGCTCAGATGTATTGGAAGACGAAGAGACTTTGACAAATGCAGATAAGCAAAAAAAGTATTTAAGCTGTCTACCAGGCCGGATGCTCTCTTAAAAAGCTGATGAGAAATTTAGAGTTTTGTGTTCATTTGATTGCATGTTTGATCATATGTCCTATTGCTATAGATCCAGCCTTAAAATATTACTAAGGATGCAGCCTTACAATACATACTTGATATGAGGACCATTAACAATGAGAACTACGTAAGTACTAGCCTTGACCAGATGGCAGAAAGATTTTTTTGCATTTTCTCATCGTACAGTTACCAATGGCTCTGCACCATCATCATAATAGCTTTGTCCTCCAGCTGTATAGTCACAATTGCATTTTATTTTTGTATTTCTTTGCAATTTAATGCTAAGCATAGCTCTCAAAATGGCTGCTTTTGTTCCACATAGGACTCTTCCCTCTCTCTGCTGGCTGGCTTTAACTTCTGTTGTGACAATATGTTTATCTTTTCTAATATTTGTTTACCTTCTATTATTCCATCTATTTTCTTTGACATACATTTTTAATTAGATGCACTCTTCTGCTTTCAGTGCCTGCTAGCACATTCATTTAGAAAGTGCAGTGCTCACTACTGCTGCAAATCTCAATTGTATGCCTAAAAGGTCAAGTCTATTTCTTGAAATAACCTTTGCTTGGGCAAGTTATCAGTCATACATCACAGATTAGATGGTACCTAAGGAGACAACTTGTGTTCAAAATGTATTGAAATCTTTTTCCTTTGGAAACAAGGATTTTTAAATATGAGGGATAATTCACACCAATATAGTAATAAATGATTTTGCTTTTAGAGATAAAATACCTTTCAAAAGTCATACTCTTCCTTCTACACTCATGAAACTTGAAATCTCTGGAGATTTTATTCAACGTGTTGCCTATCTCACCCACTGCTGAGCCTCAGAGCATCCAAGCCTCCTATGGTAGCAAGTTTGCTCACTCTCTGTACATTTCACCAAAATTTCTCAGAAAACTGGGAAGCGCTAGAGCCACCTCATTCAGTGTTCCACCACAGACACTAACCTAATAGTTTTCCCCAAGGTGGTTCCTGGGGAGAAGGGTAGGAGAGAAAGCAGCAGTGCTGAGAGATGAGTGCTTGAGTGCTCCTCCTCTTCCTCCAGCCCTGCAAGTGGGACAGGGGACCACATCATAGCTGGGGCACTCCAGAGACAGCTTCAGCTTTCCAACACAAGGCAGGGACCAGATTTGTGCAGACAACTGGAAAGCATCTGGGGATACTGACTGCAGCGAGCAATACTGACCAGAACCGCAGTTTGTCCCCCCTGCCACAGCATGGAGAGGTGACCTGTCTTCACTCAGGTCAGCGGTAGAGCTAGAACCAGGATTTGAGTTGGGAACAGGAATCAAAGCAGACTGAAATCTCGCTTTGCTGATGTGCCAACTTTGCCCACACCTTGCCACTGCCTTCATATCAGCTTCAGCAACTGTGCAGCTATCTGAAGAGTCAGTTCTGGGGTGCAATTTAAAGTTCCAGTCCAGGGAGCTGGTGGGAAGTCACGGATGGGCAGGCAGAGGGTTGCAGTATGGTCTCAAAACAGCTTACACAAAACAGACCCACACCTTGTGCAGCCCTGACTCTCAGCTTCATGTATTTGTTACCTCCTCAGGTGTACAACAGTTGGATACCTATCTCAAGCCAAGTAACTGAACCATTTCCAACATAAGCCAGGCTCTGCTCAGTACTGCTTCAGTGCTGTAATTAATTCACAAGCCTTTCCCTTTCCCCTCCCTGTGCCAGGTCAGCAAATTCACTGTTATGCCAGTTACTAAAACTGTATCTTGCTCTCTCTGGCAATTTATCAGTTTTATGGGCGTGAATATGTCTTCCCCAGACAGCTTACTGAAGTAAATGTATGATAGAACAAACAACTGAAACACATGCAGGACAGACAGAGAGAAAAGCCTGCATGATACATGGGGCAGGAGGCTGGGACTGTGATAGGGAGCCTATGTGTGAGGTGGAGAAGGAAGCACACCTGAGCAGGAGAGAGAAGCCGGCCAAATCCAAAGCAGCGAAACTGCTCCTCTGGAATTAGGGGTGGGCAAGACTGGTGTTGCTTGTGCTCATAGGTACACAGTGGTGAGCCATGCAACCCAGGGCTGGTTTCAGCTCTACAAAGCTTGTCACAGCACTCATTTTTGCAGCAAGATATTTCTGGTTTCTGGGATGCTGCAGGAAGCCTACTGTGAAACATGGTGAAATAAAATGCATCCATGCTGCCTGTGAGATATCATGTACAAGTAGCACTCGCCTATGATGGAAAACAAGTTGCTAAAATAAAGATATCAGCTCTCCAGCTGTGTAACTAGGGGTCCTCACTGTGAAGGCACATGTATAGCAGCCTTCTCTGCTGTCAAAATGCTCCTCAGATTTCATCATCATCTCAAAGCTGATTATATTTACCCTCCAGGTACTGTCTCCTTTGTATTTTAATAATCTACCCACCTGTTATCATTTTCTGTCTCAAATCTGGAGCTCTTTAACAGTGCAGTAATTTAAATCCAGCTGAAGGCTTCTTGGGTTTGGATGACAACGTTTTCTCCATTAGTATCTGCCAGACACAAAGCTGAAGCTCATCAAATGATAAATGATCATAACCACCTTCTGCTCTATGAGATTAATTTAAATCATGATGCAGAGGGAAAAAAAAGCTGTTTGGCTGTCATAGTACCACTGTGGGCAAATGTCAGTCCCCAGACATGATATGACCCACCAGCCAGAGATAGCCACTGGCCTCAAAGGTTTCCTAATGAAAGTTTTGGCCCTATACATGTCCAGTGTGTTTTTTTTCTCCCATCTCGTCTCTTCCCTCTCAGGGGAAAGTGAAAATCAATACCAGATGCTGTTTTTCTGTCAGTATGGTAAAAAGGAAGAGAAAGATGGTCTACCACATCTCCATGGCATCCAGGCTGTATTAAAGGAGGGCAACATCCTAACTTGTTATAGGAAAGTCAGTCTGATCCTGGTGAAAGTACAACACACAAACTCCTCCAATATCAAATGTAAATTTATATGGGAGGAGAGGGTAGGGAAAACTTCTTCCTGGTCTTTGTGGTTGATCAGGCAAAGCCCCAGAGTACCTGGGCCCCTTTTGCAAAATTAAGAAAACTCTAAACCAAGCTGATTCCAAAAAGCCAAGGCTCTGCTATCCTAAAAACTGACATTGAAGGTAGCTCTTCTGTACAGGCCTCATATTTTACTTGGCCAGTATTTCCTTCAACTGTGCAACATGACATTTTACACACTCAGCAATAGCATCTTCTCATTGAGAGAAAAGCAGAGGAAAAAAAATAATGTGTCATTGCATTAAAGTAATTCTGATCTGGCCTGGGGGTATACTGTGACGAGGCTTCACTCTCTGGTATGCTTCCAGACGTTTCCATTTCCCCACTGTCACTTCCTTTTGCATAAGTGTGCCTGCATTTTTTGCCCAGCTGTCAAACACTCTGGAGATGTCAGGAGACTGACAGCCACTTGCACAAGTGAACTATCCTGCAATACAACTCTCCCTCCTGGCCCCACATCCCTGCCAGCACTGCCACCTCCCTCCAGCATGACACCAGCCACCAACCTGCTCCCTGAGTCTGAAGTTGCCTGCAAGAACGACCCAGTCAAGGAGTTGCCTCATCTCCTGGCAGCAGGTGAAAAGCAGAGTAGGACTGTCTCTGTGCACACGTCTGTTCCCTGGTGCAGAGTCAGTCCAGGGTTGCTCTCTGCTGGCACACTTGTCCTTTCCACTGTGTTGCCACACTGACCAGCCTCACCAAAGAAGGCAGCAAATGGCTCCCTGAGCTGACAAGGGATTGCACAGAGAGGAAAGACTACTCTTGTTCTGTAACATATGTCAGCTAACAAGCTGTTGTCTCACATTGTCCCACAAGATCTTGTGGGTTTGGGATACCTCCAAGAAAGAGTCTCAACTTTTGCCTGGGCAAGAAGTTTAGACTTTTGCAGTGTTCCAGGATTCTTTGCTCTTTAAGCAGTCATCTGCCTTCTCTCATAGACACGGGATGACCATGACATGGTGACAAGCAAGCAGCTTTTCACTAGACCTTGTCTGACTAGGAGGGCAAGACCCAGTAACAAAACCTAGCCAAACTTTATCCAGGCCAGTTGATTGAGAGGTTCATTGAGCATTGCTGAAGTCAGAACTAGCAGCTCAATCATGTCTTGAAGTAAGCTAAGACCAGACTGCACCAGAAGTGGGCCATAATATGGAGAGAAGGAGCCTCCCAGCCCAGCAGGCTGCTGCAAGTCAGCAAACATTACAGCACGTAGCCAGTATGTATCGGCTGTGAAATAGCTGATACAACTCTGCTTGAAAGAAAGATGCCTCTAGTTTATCAAGACACCAGATCTCAAAATTTGGATGTCTGCATATTGTCACAGACTGCAGCTATTCAGAATTACCTGCCTGAAGGGAAGAGGCAATGTATTAATCCTGCAGTTGCCATCAGTTGCATTATTTGTTTTTATGGTCAGCGTCTGCCAGTGGCAGGATTTTCCTCTCTAGAAGTGTCTTGAAATCTTCTGGGAGGAAAGCTTCTCTTAGCTGGTGCTGTCACCTCCCTGGAAAGACAAGGGTGCACCCCTTTGTTGGTGGTTTCTGAGGTGACAGCTGTTGGCAGACCCTAACAGAGAAGGTGGACTTAACGGTTGAAAGAAACTTGCTATTATTCTGTAAGGTAAAATGCCTGTGTGAATGCTGAAACAGCTTGACTGCTCTCCTATCAGTCTTGTTAGGAGCTCATTTTATTATGCTTTGTTATTGATGGGCTGAGTTCATTTTGGGGCCTCTTAATTACAATCCACTCTGCTTTGGAAATAAAGCTTGCAACGGTGTCTGCAAGCATAGAGTAGAGAATTATACCCTCATAGAGTAGAGAATTATACTGAGTAAGCTAAAAAAAATTTTAGAGGCAAACCTTCAGCTGTAAAAGTCTCTAATTTATGGCCAGGTAGGTTACTGCAGGGGCATTCGAGCCGAGTCACTCTGTGTTAAGATGATAAAGATGGGAAACAGCCGCCACAGGTAAGAACCACGGCAGAGCATGGGCACTATACAGTGCCACAGTGTTTGCCATGCTGGTGTCACAGCCCTTGGGCAGCTGGTATGCAAAACAGAAACGCATTTAGGGGGGTGTCTTGCAGGTTTGGAGAGATAGGCAGAAAGAAGCAGGAGAACAGATGAGGTACAAAGTGAAGAATTTTTGCGCATTACAGATAGGCCTCCACGGGCAGATGTAAAGCTTGGTAAACACATTGTTTTGGAGATTACTGAGGTGAGATGCTTGCAATTGGAACCCATTCTAAGTAGTGTTTCCTACCAGCAAAAACTCTGCAAATTCTATGGAAAACATGCAAACAGTTGCATAGGTGGGGTGGATGTGTAAGCATATGGATCAACTATATATGGGAAGCAATCCTAGCCAGTGCACAGGTAGGTTTAATACTGAGAGGGGTAGTGGGGTATAATTAACCAATAAGAAGTCTGCAGGACAGCCATCACTAGAATCACTCAAGTAGATGTTTCACCCATCTGTCACAAGACGGAACCTGCCTTTTCTGCATGGACACAATGACGGGATAACAAAGGACTAATACATTAGATGATTGTCACTGTGCCTCAGTTACAGGTCCTCTGAATACCTCCAAGAGCACAGACTGGGTATGCAAACCCCTCCTAAGGAAACTCAGGTCTTTCCTGCCCAAGATAAGGGAGAACTCCCTACACTGTGACTGGGGCTCTGACACCCAAAAGGACAGGTCTGCAATTTTTAAGCCTTACAGAAAAGCGGAGTGCAAGCCCAACAGCATGATGGGCACACTGATTTGGCAGCGCACACCAACACAGGTATAGTCTGAGGCTTTTCTATCTCCAAGCAACTCAGCACCATGGGGGCCCCCCCCATTTCACTGAGGACAGCTGCTCTCAGAAGAGTCTGGGAGTGTTCTGGTGCTGCTAATGACCACTAAATCCTTCCCAGACCTTATCAAAGAGACATGAGTACTGACACCCCAGTACAGTTTGACAGCAGACAGATTTAACAGTGACAATGTGGGGTAAAGTGTTACTGGAAAATGTAACATTTGCAACATGTCTCCACTGAAAATCACAAGTAGTGCTAGTGCTGTTTGTTTCCTCACATATCTATACGTAAAGAAAAAAAAAAGATGCAGAAAAGGGGACAAAACATATGTTGTCTCAGGCAATTGAGCCCCAGCTGTACATAATAATTTACTCATATGGGGGTCTCATCCAGCATTTTTCTGTCTGTATATATGCATCCCAAAAATTATGTTCTTACCATTATCATTCATAAGCCAGACCAAAAAATGTCTATTCAGAGTTTTCTTGATATTCTACCTACATCTCTTTCCCTGAGATATATCACATCACTCCTATTTATATACCTCCTGCTACCCTTCAGAGCAGCTTCTCTACCTCAAGTTCACACCCTTCGAATTACAGGAAGACTGTTAGGTTTCCCCTCTTAATTACCAATTACCCATGATAAACACACTTAGTTGCTTTAGTCTTTCCTCATACCTCAGCTCCCCTCCAGCACCCTAATCATTGTTGTCATTCTTTGAACTCCTTCTAACTTGCCTGGTCTGTGACAATGAGATGTCTGGAGCCAAGCACCGAGGTGTGGGTGGGATCTGACCAAAGCTGCATGCTAATTTCATCATTAGGAAGATTAGATGTCTCTGGCAGGATGCGGGTGTTTGTTCATTCGCACATCTCATTGCTCCTGGCGCGGCTGTCCTCCAGCCGGCTGCAGTTTCCTACTCTCGTTATCATTTGTTGGTTTTATTTAACCAAGGGATTAAAAGCTTTCGGGACGGTAATTACAATGATCGTTTGAATGGCATGTCCTCTGGCACGGGAAGTGCCCGCAGGGATGGGTCAGACAGGGCTCCCACGCTCACAAACTCTGCAAGGGATGTCCACCCAGGGCAAGCTGAATACAAGTGCAAAGCCACGTGGTCTGAATGCTGCGACCACCGACAGAAGGGTCTCGGGGGGGGTATGGAGGAACTTTGTGCCCTCTGAAACTTAGGGGACTGCCTTGCCATCACTGGCCCTGCCAAGGAAGACTACCTGTGCACAAGTACAATCTAAGCACTATCCACAAATCCAGCCTGAATCTAGGGCAGGAAAGGCAGCTAGGGATGCTCTGAAGTGGCAACTACAGCCTTTTACTGTGAAAGAAAAGGCAACATAAAAGCCACCCACACGTGGCTGCAGAGCCATATTAGCTCTAGCATACTAAGTCAGAATGAAAAGAGAATCTGATGCTACAGGACCACAGTAATGAGCAATAGCCTATCACTGAATCACTGGTACTCGGAGCACAGGCTGGGAAATGTCTGCAGGTAAACTACTATAGTCATCTGGACAGAAACACAGGGATGTCATCTTTTCATTTTGTTGACTTTCTACATGCATTCCAGTAACAAATTTCCATAAAACAGAGCTAATGAGTCTTGCCTGGTTTGAGACACAGACCTGAAAAGCCCTCCACATAAGGAACAAGTAGTATTAATAATATATCAGACTTCTTTGCAATACTGTTCTCACAGCTAAGAACGTATGTGACCCTGCACAAGTTTCATCATCTCTCATCTCTGTGCCTTGGGGGCTTCAAGGCAGTTTCAAACTTTGAAAGTCTTCCCCTCTGCTTGCTCCAGTTTCTGTTGTTCCTCGAGAGTCGTCTGAATTTCACAACATCACCTGAGCAGTAGATAAGTAAAAATTGCCTCAGCCGTAGAGGAGAAATCTAGGTTAATTACGTTGATAACTTAACCCCCAGGCTAATCTCTAGTCCATTAAGGTAAGCAGATGGTCAGCTCACTGCAGGGAAGAGGAAGGGAGGATGGAGTAGCATCTCTCATTCACAACATGCAGGACCAGACATGTCCCCGAGAGGACTGGCATTCCCAACCTGCTCCCTTCCCCCACAGACAAGTTTTGTTTGCACTATGGCTGGCAAGGCAACACGGAAAGGGGAGCATGAAGCCACCAGGAGATAAAAAAAAGCCCACACAAGGTGAGAGTTTTTGTGATTCAAGTAAGCAACGTACTGGCATAGATTGAAAGCAAGGAGGGATAGGGAATGGCAAGCAGATGAGTCTTGTAGGCTGGCATACCTGCAATAGGGTGGTTAAACAAGATGGTCATAAATAATACAGGTCAGACACAATGTCGTTGCAAGAATGGAGGAGACACATTTGCAAAATAGTCTCCTGACCAAAGCAGATGCTCTTCCCAGGAGCGCTGCTGTGTGGGCTATGTCCCTCCCAAGGTGACAGGGAGAGAGGACCTTGTGGTCAGTGCTCTGAATAGGTGTCCAAATTTCTGTCCCCAACTCCTTCAGTAATTCAAGAATGGATCAAGAAGCAGCAAGGCATTTAGTCTCAGTTTCTCCATCTCTAAAGAATTCCTCCTACATCTCGCAGGGGGATTTTGTAAAGCTTAAATGCTTGTAAAGTGCTTTTCATCCCTTGGATGAAAAGGGCCAGTGACACCTCAAATTTCTGTTAGCAGTCACCCCATTTCTTCACTAGAGAGACAGGGAGGCCAGTAGCTGCTCTGCCTAGAAGCTCCCTGGTTTCCAATGAAATTGCAGAAGAGTCTTTATCTGTTCTCCTCTACAGAAACAGCAAATCCCAGGAGCAGAACATATGATAGGTTTGTATGCAAACAACCACAGAAGGGACTCTCCAAACCAGCAATTTTGAGAATCATTCCTCAGGGCAAAACCACTGCATCCCAACTTAATCCTCCAACCACTGAAGCAAGTGACTTCCCAAACACTGGCACTCTAAAGGCCATCTGCCAGCACACCAAAGGTGTCCACAGCATGGGAATATTTAACCTTATAGAGAAACAGAAACTGGGAGCTTTAAACTAACTGTTATTTTTAAAGGTATAATTCAAGACTAATGGTGATGTTGCAGCGTTGCATTGTGATATTTGGAATCCTTGTGTGAACCACAACATGAATGTAGAGTTGCTGTACATTAAACAATTACATCTGAAGGAGATGGGACCAGCTGGTGCACATTAGAGCCATTTTACTTATTTAGGGGACAGACTGAGCAGCCTTCTCTTAAAACATACAGTTGGAGGCGGGCTGCACTTTGGGAGATGCAGGGTTTATTAGAAGAAAATGGCATCTGCAAAGCCACCAGGTACATTTACCTGGTGTTTTGCAGGCAAAACCAAGCCTGGATAAAGCTGCATAGCTGTGGTTAGTGTGCTGAGATGCAAGGTGCATTAGCTCATACCAAGTGCTGCACTGAAGCAATCTCACGGCTTTCAAGCTAGTGCTGGCTTGCATCCACCAGCTCAGATAGAAGGTCAAGTGAGCTTACTTCTGACTGCAATATATCGTGTAGGCATTGCCCACATCACCTCCCTGTGAGGCTATAATCCCCTGCTCCTCATCTTTCTTTTTCCTCTCTCTGTTCCTTTTCTGTAGTGCAGGTTCTTTTGGGAGGCAGGGACAGACGACACTGAGCGGCAACTCATCACCACTAACATGCACACACAAAGGGAGCTGGTTCACAAAGGAAACTGCTGCTTCCCTGAGGGAACTGCACACAGCTTCACCTCCCAGGAGCACCCTCCAGGCCGTCATCCTTTCTCCACTGCACCTCATGGAATGGCAACAAAAGTGCAGCTTCTGTCAGAAAAATAGCTGTTACTGAAGGACCCATTTCTCACTGCTGAGACCTGCTGCCTCTGTGTGCACCCACGTGCCCAGCTTTGCTCACCCAGATACATTTTAATGGCTCCTTATTCCTTCTGGTACTGCATAACCAACTGAGCTGTTCCTCTTCTGGTTCAAATTTCAACATTAATAAAACATGTCCTAAAACCACCTGCCTACAAACACCAGCACCAGCCAGCCCTTATACTGCTGGATCATGCCCTGGCATGAGGAACCAGGCATCTCCGAAGGTCGTCCAAGTAAGATGGCTCACTGCCTCATTCCCCACCATCCCAGCCAGCACAGTGACTGCTTCAGACTGAGGGACCCCGGGCACATACTGCACCCCTTGGCATGGCAGCACTTCTGTGGGTAGGCAAGCGTCATAACCTCGGTGTCACTGACAGATGCTTAAGCCACAGGTCCCTAAATCCTCTTCAAGATACAACTAGGAAGCATCAAGGAAAAGCTTGCAGCACTCATCCTGCTAAAACTAACATTACCAACACTGAGGTAAGAGCAGGAAAGATACCTTCTTGTGTCTCAGAGCCCTGCCTGTGTTGGTGGCACAATGGCACTGATTCTGCTCCAGTGGCTGGGTGACACCGGGAATGTCATGCACCAATCACTACACGCTGAGCCTTACCACCTCATTTTGTGTCCCCTGTGGAAATTATGCCATCAGTGCCAGAAGAAGGGGTGAAATGTTTTAAGTAGCAAGGAAACATCTGACAACTGTAGGCATGCAACAGTGATAACATGGATGTGAGAAACAGTGTATGGGAAGGAAGTGTTTTGTCTCCCTCCTCAAAACATTTGGTCTTGCAAAAATGCACAGGCAAGATCAGCTTCTCCTTTGTCTCCAGGGAGTCAGACTGATAAAGAGCAAGTCAGGACCCAGAATTTCTCCCACATACACACCGGTATTGAACATGTTGTTTAGCGAAGACAAGACCACAGGAGAAACAAGCAGTTGTGCTCCTCTCCCAACACTGGTCCTGCTAAATTGCGAGTGCCATCCCCTGTACACCTCAACATGGCATGGGAAGAAGATGAAAAGATGTAAAGCAGAAATCCAGCCACTCCAGGATGCCCCAAGCTGGGCAGGTGACAACCCTGTAGGGCGCTGAGAAGGAGGGGAAAGACATCACCTTTCAGTGAGGATTTCCTCTCCTGAGTCACCCAAAGGAGGAAACCTGCTTCAGAATCAGCCCAGCACTGCATAGTGATAATTTCTAATCCAGCAGCTGAAGGATTACAGAAAGTTCGAGGAGACAGATGGCGTTGCAAAGACAGAGAAATCTTATTGCTTGGCTGCAGCCTGTACTTTTCAAGGTTACGTCCAGGATTTCAGAAAGCTCCACCCTCTGCGTAAGCCGCCACTTGCTCAGGGCCAGCCAGCCACACCATGCCATTGAGATGCTGGCTCAGTGTGGGAGCGGCAGAGGCTGCTGGCAGGAAGATTTGCAGATGGGCTGCAAGGAAGAGAGATCCTTCCTCTGCACAGCCTCACAGGGCTTTTGGTTTGGGACCAGACCAGGAATAAAGACATTCTACAACCCTCCAACATTTTGCAGAAGCACGAGCACAACCCTCATTAATTTGAACACTGCCTCCCCTCACTACAAACAACTGTATCCCTTCCCAGTTTTCCTGCTGGAAAAGGAGACACTCAAATTTTGCAGCAAGTCAGTCAGAACCTGGGACAAAAAGCACCCCTCTTGCTCTGCCCCTGCCCTGAGCCCAGCTGGGGCACAGCAGTGGCACAGAGAAAGCTCATGTGCCAGCCAACACCAGCCTCGTTCCCAGCAAGGCTGCAAGAGAAGGATGCTTCGGTGTTCAAATTTTTGTTTTCATGGGTTTGCAATAGACTAAGACTTAGGTGAAAATTTATGTATGGATGGGTTTTTTACATCTGCTCTTTCAGTTCTTTTTAAGACACATTAGAGATATTAGCTTCCTATTTTTTGCCAAAGACGTCTCCAGTGAGCAAATGAAATAGTCACATCTCAAGAAACAGAACAGAAGCTTAAGCCAGGAAACTGAAAGAACCATCGAAAATTCACCCTCTGCTTTATGTTAACACTTAATTAAACCAGTTGCCTGACAAACGGTGTGAGAAAAAACTGTTTTCCTGAAAGCCAATGCAATTTTCAGAGAAGGATGAAGAAACTTCATGATGCACCTTTCCAACCCTTCATAAACCTTCCAGGAAAACCTAAGAGACAGCTTCCTGATATTTCGTACGTGAATATCAAGCTGAGGAAAAAAAACATGCTCCAGGAGATTTCAGACACCCATGGATAATGGCACAGGCCTCAGCAGCACTGCAGTAACCTCTACAAACCAGCAATGGATCAGTGAAACATGCAGAAGTCTGACAAAAGAAACTTCTCTGCTTCTAATGGCAGCATATTTTTCTTTTTATGGGACACTTTTTAAACAAGGCAAAGTGGATAAATCATAGCCATGGCACCTGGTTCTGCTCTTGGCTTTCTCCAGGCTGCACAAACCCTGATAAAACCTCTCTCTTTGCTACCGTCTAGTCTTGCCTGCTGCCAAACAAGGATCTTGGGGACATCTTTGAGGCCTAGAGATGAAAATTTATTTTGATAGGTCCAGGAGGAACAAGTGGCACCCCCTAATTTTGTACAGGACACAAGCCCCACTTTCCTTCCCACTCCGTGATGTTGCCAGTCATGTCCAGGACAAGGCTGACACAGGCTTCTTACACAGCTCCAACAGTTGCAAACTGAATATGCCTCCATGCCCTTGATTTAATAAATGAAACACTAGAAAGCCCACACAGTGCTTCCTGACCCCCATTCAAAAAAAAAAAAAAAAAAAAAAAAAAAAAACAACCCAAAACTTAAAGCTCAGTGGACCAAAGTCCAAGTGGTGAATCTGAGCGTGCTGAGGGCAGACAGCACTTTATACCTCCGTCTTCTGCTTCAGTGGAATGTGCTGAGGGCGTTATTTACAGCAGAGCCATTGTTGCACACCAGTTACCCTTTCTTTGGGAGCTGTGGAGGCTGCAAGAATAATGAGATAATTATCCCCATTATTCCCAGCAATGGTGGGAATGAGATCGCCTTTGTCCCCTGCTCCAGACCTCACCAGCTCAGACGGTTTTGTTCCACCAGCAGAGCCACCTTCCAGGAGGCTCCCAGGATGTTTTGGCTGAGGCAGCACCCTGTTGCTCATGCAGGGGCACAGAGACCACAACAGACTCTGGATACCCCCACACAGCAGAAATCGTCTGCCTGGGAAATTTCAGCCTACAGAGAGCCCAGCATGTCCCTGCTCCCCTCAAAACGCACGCTGTGCCCTACTTGGGTGAGGATCATCGAGAAATGCAGACAGCAGATGGGAGGGAATTAAATTCAGATTGAGGAGAGACTCAGGCCCCCCAGAATTGAGACTTATTCCTGGCAACACACAGCTGAAAAGCACTTAGATATCAGCAGTCCTTGTTAATTCACCAGAAGGTATTATCCAAGCTTGTTACAAGATTGATGTTCACTGCGGTACAATCATTAATAGTTACCCTCAGCACTTGGCCTGGATAGGGATGCAAAATCTAGTAGCCAGAAGTTGTTTCTCTTCCTCGCTTGATCATTTTGCTGATCCTTTGGCCTGAGCATAATGATCAGGTTAGAAGGCTTTCTTTTTCTTATTTTTTTTCTTTTGGCTTCTTAGTCTTCTTAAGCTAGATTTACACTCGTGTGGGCCACTTGTCATCACTACCAGGAGCATTAATCAGAGCCAATGAGAACCTGCATGACCTGCTGTGATACAAAAATGCCATCATGGAGGAGCAGCTCGAATCAGGAGCTCGATAGAGCAACCATTATCCCCTGATGGTCCAACATATACAATGGCTCCACACGCATTGAGGCAATCTAGAGATCACTGGAAAGCAAGAGGAAGGTAGTGCAGTCACCAACCCTGACAGCAAAAATGCAGCTGAAAGTCTTTAATGTAAAGTTACATGTTGCACTGCTCTGCCTGCAGGACTAGATGGGCCCTTCCACCTTAATTCTTTTCACCATCCTGAATTTCAGAGAGGACACAGGACTGCAGGCATCATGGACTGCAAAGCTACCATTGTTAGGTAACACCTTGATGCAATATCCTTTTTATTTCAGGTAGCATTGCAAGCACTATGGCTCATTGCTCTCATATGGCTGAAAAGCTCAGCAGCAGTAGCAGCTACACCTCGCGCTCAGCAAACCTCTCAGCTGCTCGGTTATTTGCAAAGGGAGACGGATCACCCTTGTGGTGATTCTTTCCCACCACCACATCTTGTGGCTTTCGCCAACCCCCAGCTCCAAGGAGCCCCTGTGGGCCTGACGTCTGCCTGGGGACCAGCACAACAGTGTCAGTTATCCTGGGGCCACACACAACAGCGGCATTTACAGGGATGGTGCCCGTGACTTGTTGAAGCTATTTCAGCTGGAAAACAGAAAGCCTTTTTTTGTGTCCACTTGTTTTTAAATGAGCACCAGGCACGCAAGAATGATGCTGCCTTTGCACACAGCTGTAGCACCCGCGCCCTGTACCACTGGCAGGAGGAAAACCACTTGCTGAGGGACCCACTGTGGCAGGCACTCAGCTACTTAGGCACATGCCCCATTTACGTGCTCAGCTGCCCAGAAAAGGGCAACTGTGCTTGAGGGCTCCTGCCTGCTCACTGGGAAAAGCTACCAGGCACACCAGGGTGCTGCACCTCCCATTTCTGGGGCAGGGAGATGAGGAGGGATTCTGCGGGGCAATGAAAGGGAAGCAGAAGCCAAGTATTTTTGGCAAATAGGGAACACAAGCAGAAAAAAATGGACAAAGCGCAGAGATGATTTTAAAAGAAAAGGCAGGTCTACTAGCACTGATTTATTTCCTCCAGTACATCCAGGTTTCTCTGTTCCTCTCTTCCAAAATAACTGAGGAAGAAAATAAAATCAGTTCCTTATGATATTCATGTGGTAATTAGTTCATGAAGGAAAGAGGTATAGAGGTTATGGATGCCAGGGACAAAAGAGGAATTGAAACTCAGAGCATTGTTTCCATTTCACTTTTCACACCCTCTCTGTCAGCATCCAATGCCTAGGTAAAGTAACACACCTGCTCCTTGCTGTAAAGCAACAGCCCACACATCCCTTTCTGGGCCTGCCTTTTGTCTCTTTAAAACTAGGTGAGAGTCATCAGCCTTCCAGTTTGATGTTAGCAGGAAAATCCAGCCCCCGTGCCAGGAGAGGATTGGCTGGGACATCTCTTCCCAACAAAACCCTCAGCTGCCCCAGCCCACGGCTCTGCTAGCCATGTGAAGCTGTGCTGCTGACCTTTTCCTGGCACAAGCCTCTCCATATATTTCATGAGGGGATTGCTGTTTTCTTGTGGGTTACACATTTAAGACCATTATATTTGGAGCACGGATAGAAAGGATCTATTTAACCAGATCTTTTATTCCCTCTCTCACCCACACGTACACACTTGCCGCTCCCCCACAGCCAGCTGTCTGTGCACACACACACCACACATGCCTTTTGGCTGCCTCCCATCACACTGGGTTTAATTAAACACCCCGGAGCCCTGTTTCTAAACGCAGATTATTGATAGATTTTTTTTTTTTTAATACCTCGACTACTGCAATTCTGAGCTAAATGAACAACAAAATTCAAAGGGGAGAGAGGGAGGGAGGAGGAGCACAGCAGCCCTCAGATCTGAGCAACATGATCAGAACACAAGCTGCACTTGGATTAGGATGCAGAAAAACTTTGGGGCAGTCACTGAGGAAGCCTGATCCCCACCACAGACTGCGAGGGTCCCACCAATCCTTACATGAATCACACCCCAGAGTGATTCCAGAAAGGAAGGACTGGAAGCATCGTGCAAATGCTGGCAGTCTGGCAATGGGTATTTTCACACGGAAAGTTCCCACAAAGAGTAACTTCACCCTCCTCCCAATGCCCTGTGCCCCTGACAGTAGGAGACTCAAAGCTGTAACTGCAGTGTCCAGGGACAGGAAGGCAGATGAAGTGTGCCACTAACACCCTGCAAGGCTCTGCTGTGTGCCTTCACCATCGAGAAGAATTTATGGGGCAAAAGTGCCCACTAATTTGAAAAAGTGAAGTGTGCCCCAAAGTACAGAGAAGGGGAAAAAATCCAACCAGATTACAGTAGATCTGCCATGCTGATCAGAGGGAGAAATGCCCTCCTGACCCTACAGATGACTAACAGAGAGTCTGAAACATGAGATTAAAGCATGTGCAAGAAAGGCTAAGCTTATGAGTATTGTCCAGGTAAACTGAGAAAGCCTAGAAGGAAATCCCTCCAGGGATGCCAGCAGGCTGGAAAGATCCTTTCAACTCCAGTTGGGGCAGGCTTTCCTGTCCAACTGAGGATCCTGTTTCCAAGACACCTAGTGCAAATGACATAGTGAGATGAATTGGGTGTATTATTTACTCAAAAATCCTGCCCAGGTTTTATGCTGGCTGCTCATCTTCATACTGGATCCAAATCCAATGGCCCTGCAGTTGCCAACACTGAAAAAAGAAAAAGGTTTTACTTTGAGACAAGGCAGGAAAAAGAAACCACAATAAATCACGTGCCACTGCTGAATATCTCTGGGAGAGCTCAAATCATCCCTGCAAAGACAGAGGAACTAGGATATTGAGACGGGGGGAAAGGGAGAAAATGCAGACTAATTTTGCAGTGTTGGATGTTTGTGTAGCAGGAAAAGCACTTTACTCCCATGCAGCAGCTGCTGCTGCTGCACAGACCAGAAGAGCAGGTGAGGGAGAAGCTGCAGGTTGGAGTGATCAAGCCAACATGCAATGAATGCTGATAGTTCGACTGCTGCAAAGAAAGGAGGACTGCCAGGAATCTGCCCCACTCTGCTCATCCTGTGACTCCACAAGTGTGACTCCACATATTCCCCCAACTTGTAGCATACTAGACTCACCTCCTGTGTTTCTTACCAGGCTTAACTCAGCATCTGCAATGGTCCATGATGAAAAGCACTGTCTAAAGCAGTGCAAAGCACTGCATCATATGCTGCTTTCTAACACTTGCCAACTCTTTCACTGCATCACAGGGCAGACAAAGGCTCACCACACACAGCATCGGAAGTCAGGCTCAGCCCAGGCCAGCACCTATGGCCACTAAAGTCCCATGCCTGAGTTTATACTGGGTTTAATGACACACCACAAACTCCAGTTTATGCTTTGGCTAGGAAAATGCACAATTCTCTCATAGCAGACTGCACCTCATCCTCAGACAGCCTGCTTATTCCTTCCACTCCTCCAGAGAACATACCTCTGCTTTTCCAAGTTTCATGCCTTGAAATAAGTGGGATGGCTTCGTTGAACACAGGACACAAACCAGAAGCAGCACTGACCCATGGTACAGTCCTGTGCCGGGGCCAGAGGGAGCATCTCATCTTACCCCTCAAGGGAAGGCAGAGGATCTCTCATTGCCATTGGGGCTGTCCAGGGGATTAGCCCACAGTTGTTCACTTTTGATGAGAGAGAAGGCAGGCATGTGAGCCCAGCTCAGCGTGCACGATACCCTCTGTCAATCAAAGCGCTGAAAGTTGAAGCAATCAAGGCCAGAAAGTGCCTCAGCTGAGCTGAGCTATAACTGGTAACTACAGAACTCAGCAACATTCCTGCTCTGCAGTTTTGTACAAGCTCAGAGACATTAACTGTACACACCCACCCCCATCCCAAATAGTTAAGGAATCCCTGAGTAGCAGGACTGAAGCCTAGATTCAGTGCCCTGCTGGCTTGAGTTTTCTTATGCCTAATAATCTACCTAAATTCACACTGTAGACCTCCTTTTCCTCAGTAGGGCTTCCTTTCTTAATCTGGCTGTATGTTTTGATGACTTCTGGCAAATGCAGCATTTTGGAGACTCTTGTCAAGCAGGGCTAAAAGTGGGCAACAAAGTACAAAGCTATAAGGGTGAAGTAGACAGTACAACTTCACAATTCTTTCCTCACAGTAAAACTGAGCTAAAAAATGGATCCTGCAAGTTCAGTGTTTAGTTACTGCACCAATAAAAACCCTAGAGCCTCAAATCACATTTGGAAAGGAAAGTTTGGGCTAAACAGCCTTTTCCATTCTTGGCTTCATTTGAGCAATAGATTTTTCATGACTTTGAAATACTTTACACATTTGAAGTGAGCTGTATAAGATAATATTGATGTTTTTTTCTTCACCTGAATTGATTTCTGAACCCTTCCTGCCCATCCCAGGATACACATGACTGTTAGGAGGTGGAACTGCAGGCAAGAAAGGAAGTGCTGCAGTGGCAACCCAAAGCACTACTCCCCACCAAAACCCTAGGTACAAGCCAAGGTTTAGGCTGGTGCCTGGGCTGTAATCAGAAGATCAGAGCTAGACACATCTGTGCCTGACTCCAGAGGGGTAGAGAGCAACCTCACGTCATGTCGTGAGGACATTGCTCTATGGGGCATCAGTAGGGAGAAAGGGGCAACCTCCTGGCAGGGTGCAGGAGCTTCAGCCCAACCCCTCACACTGCCCTTCTCCCCTCTGGAGGTCAGGTATTACAGCACAAGCACCACAAACCAGTTGCTGTGTAGACACAGGAGCTGAAGGTGAAGGCAAAGAGTAGAAACTATTTCAGGTTACGTGAACCCATCTCCACCAAATAGGATTACCAGACACAATCCAATTGGCCGAGGTGGGTCACAGTGCTGAAAATAGTTTTGTACTCCTGCCCTCTTAGCTGGTAAATAGCTTTCAGCCCCTAAAAGTGCTGAGCTGTGCTATGCATTGGTGGAAACAGCTTGCACAAAAGTGAGACGGCTTGAGGACGAGGAAGGGGAAACCTGGGCACTGGGTGAAATGCTGCTGCGGCATATTCAGGTCAAAAGGACACCCTGAAAGGAGCCATAAAAACAAACAAACAAACAAAAACAAACAAAACCCCCCAAAAACGGACAGATGAGTCTGAAGTTGCAAACAATTCTGTTTCATCTATGCTTTTTATTTAGGCAAATCTCATGCACAAACCCTGAATGGTTTATATGGGACTAGAAACATAGGAAGCAGCATAGGAATAGAAACCATTGGTACACAGAGCCTGGCCCTCTTAATACAATCCCCTTCACAGACAGATCGAGAGTCATCTTAAAGCCTACATGGGAGTTTTGACCCCGTTGCTCTGCTTGGAAGCTGCTTCCCAAACTCCCTTGCCTTAACAGTTTGAAAAAGCGTTTTAATTCCTAAGCTAGATTCCCACAACTGATTTATAGGAGCCTGTACTGATGCAAACATCTTCCCTTAACCTCAAAAATGTCTTCCTCCTTCACACTGAATATTTACTGCTGACATATTTAGAGAGCATTCTCATACTCCCCCTACCATTTTCCTCAGGCTAAACCGTCCAAGCTCTTCTAATCTCCCCTTGTAGGACAAGCTTTCCGTTGCCTCATCATCCTGACAAGCACTTGCTTCAGTGTAAGTGCAGCTTCTGCTTAGTAAGATGAGCTAAGAGCAACTCCCTCTGCCCAAACGAGAAGTCAAGGTTTTTAAGAGGTTGCTTCTTTGTTGTTGTTGATTGGGGTTTTTTTGGTCAGTTTGGTTGTTTTTTGTGTGTTGTAAACAAACTTTAACCCTTCATTTTGGTCACTAGATTTTTCTGTGTCAATATTTTGGCCTTCTGTGATCCCAAAGAAGCTCCTCAAGCCCTTTAAAAGCTCCCCACACTCAGCTATTAGGACAGTTCCACATACAGTGCAGCAGTTGACTGTCCCCACACCATGGGCATTGTAATGATCAGAAGCAGGAGCTGAGGCTGGAGCAACCTAATTTCTGCTTTCTGGCATGGGCAGTTCAAACAGGGATGCCATGCTAGCTGTCAGCACAAGGCAGAAGAAAAACATGCTCACAGCAAAACTGAACAGAAGCCTCTATTCCACTAAACTTCCCAGGATGGGGAAGTGAGTAGGGCTCAGCAGGTCTGTCTTCTTCCTCCTGTACCTGCTCTGCCTAGAACTTACAGGATGCTCAGTCCCTCCTGCTCCATTTCCATTAGCATGGGATGATGCAACCAGATTTTTACTGCAATTTGCTGAAGAACACTGCTGTCCAAACTGATGAAACAGCAATTCAGCAGAGGACGCAGAAGGCACTTTAGAGAAGTGGTAGGGACACCAGACAGGCTTTCACCACATTCATCAAAGTGCCTGCAGTTCCATTTCAAGGCAGTAGCGACACTTATAAATAATGAGAAAAGCTACTCTGCATCTAGAGCATTTTAATAAATAAAAATGTAAAAAAGAAGCCTAAACAGCACAGTTAGTTCTGCTTCTGCAACCTTTTAGGTCTTCCAGCAATATATATCAATGATTTTCTCCTTTGCAGTCCCTGACAGCATGACCATCCCTGGGTGATGCACCTTTAGCACAGACATGATCTTTCACATGCAGAGGCCATGGTACTCAACTGTTACTGACATATGTAGAGCTCTATGTTTGTGTATGTTTGTGTGCACACACCTATATGATTTCACTTACCAGCTGCTCAGGCTTCAGGCACAAGACTAAACCAGTCCAGGCCCTTTCCTGCACACTCTAAGTTTATGCATACTCCCTTCCAATCACTACTGTTTTTGAGGATGACATTTTGTGGAGGATCTATTTCCCATTTTGTCATCCAATTTCAACTCTCTGTGAAGAATGACAAAGTAAAGAACAGGAAAAGAGACATAGCTCAGCTAATGTCCCCCTTTCCCACCCAGCCATATCCCCGGTACCCTGCTCATGAGGCAATTTAAAGGACAAATGACACAATATTCAGCAGTCTTCCAACACAGGCTCAGAGGGCAACGTGGAGCCCACTCACAGAATCAAAGCAACATTTCCAACACCACATTTCCTCACACACCTTTAAAACACATCCCAGCCACAACACAAGTACACATAGCAACACGGGCACACTGCCCAAACCCCCTCCCAGTCTGCAAGGATTGTCTGCCAGAGCACTCACATCTCTGGAGGTCCTGCACAGTTCTGGTAGTGCTTCCTGCAACCAGGCTCAATTGAAATGCACTACTATCAATGTTGTGCTTTATTCAGGCTTTGCAAATCTCAGGGGGCAGAGTCAGGATGGCTCGGTCTCTGCTGCACACCCTGCAGTGCCTGCCCTTTCATGCCCAGCTTGAGTGATGTCCACCGTATGGCACCGTAAGTGTGCCCTCTCTGCTAATGTGATTCACAGCCTAATTAAACCCCTGTGGAAAGAATACATTTTCTGTGACTTGCTGTGTGTTATCTGCACAGACTTGCCGAGGTGCAGCAGTGACTGCTGCCACAGCATCCTCTCTGCAAAACAGACAGAAAGGTGCTGTTCCTTCCTATGGGGAAGGAAATAGCTTCTACTGGAATAATTGACTTCACTGGTGAATACTTGGAAGTGCCAGTCCACCAGAGCTTCCCAGTCACCACTCCAGCATGGCAGGCAGAGTGAGCTGGGAAAAAGAAAGCCCTTCTTACTAGTCACAGGTGCATGAAATCTGAGAGTGCAATGAGATTCCCAGAGCTGATAGGGCAGCCAGGAGACTGATTGCAGGAGGAGGAATCATCCTGTGGTTATACCACCAAGCTGGGGAGGTGTTGGTACCTCTCCCAGGTACTGCCACCAATTTACTCGAAGTCTCCACTTATTATGTCCAGGTGCCAAGAATATTTCAGTACCTAATTCCTAACAAAGTCAGTGGAGGCTAGGACAGCAGCTAAGAGCCTCCACACCTCTGCAGATCTGTGTCTTACTCTCCCTTCTGCACCTTTACCCGTGGGCACAGGCAGGAAGCCACGACAGCCTGTCCTTCACTCAGGGCACCTACAGCTGGGGAATAGGGACCACTGGATTTCTGTTGACAGTAAAGAAGCAGTCTCTGATGTGCTCCAAGCCTCCACCACCAACCTGAATGAGGCCCCACACTGCTTGCAGGATTCAGTGCCACCCTCACACCACCAGTCCTACCTTGCTGCCCGAGCTGAGATACAAGCGGAGGGGGTGAAGGTAAGACCCCCGGGGCCCTGTACATGCTCTGTTATCTGAGTGCTGCCGAAGGGTGTAGCTTGTTTGAACTGATGTATTCATCAAAAGACAGAAATCAGGACTGCAAGAGGTCAGCATCCAAGTGGCAAACAAACAACACTCAGTGGAAAAACCAAGAAAAGTAAAAAGAGGCGCAAGTAAACAAAAATTTTAAGAAGTTACCAAAAGAAATTGTTACCCTTTCTTATGAGCAGTTTACCCATACTGACAGAAGAGAAAGGTTTCTCCTTGTCTGCTGTGAACTAGCGATTTAACACATTGTAACCGGTTTTAGTGGGCTCTGTTTGCTGCCAGCCCTGGCAGAGGTCTGCCTGGCCTCGTCACTGTCCCCACGCTCCAGCTGGCTCTTCCTACAGCAGCAGAGAGGGAAGCCTGCTCTGCTGCTGCCCCTTCTGTGCCTGCTCCACTGAATTTAAATGTCATCAGTGTGACACTATTTGGGGAAAAACACAAACAAACCCGGAGTCCCATACCTCTGCCCACAGAAAAAAAAAATAAAAAAGGAAACTGGTTCAGAAAAGCAGCACCCACAGTCAGCCTGGCACATCACAACATTGGGAGCATCTTCATGGCTTGCCAGTTGGGGTTTCTCATGCCACCTAGAGCCCCTGCATGCTGAAAGCAGTAGAAGTAGTTATTTCACACCTCACTGGAAAGAGGAGCTTCCCCATGGTGGAGACCAATCTGTCACAACACCTGCACCAGCATCATCTGGAGGGAAAACTCAAAAAAAATTATCATGGAGGGCTGTCAGCCCTCATCCATGTCTGACTGTATTAATGAGACTCCAGTGCTTCAAACCCAACCAGTTCACTGCAGGGTCAGCCCTGGTAACATGCTCTGAGTAGTAGGATGGGGCAGGAGAGTTTGATTTGCTCAGGCTCAACAGTCCCAGGGCAGGAGGTTAGATTTTGCTCCTCTGTCCTGCGTTTACCCTGAAATGTTGGAGGTGGGAAGATGTGCTTGCATGTCCGGAAACAAGTGCCAATACAGAAAGCTACCTGCATGGCAGGATATGTTTTTTAGAAGGATATTTCAGGCACAAGGCACAGGTCAGCTTTGATCTGAAGTGTCAGCATGAGCTAGTGAGACAGAAGCCATGGCCACAACGCACGGTCACCCCCATGAAGGCACCCACTCATCATTCAGCCTTTGGCAAAGGACCCTATCTCTTCACCATCCCTCGCTACCACTCCAGTTTGACTTATCCCTCCCTTTTTTATTACCCCAGTGCCGCACGAAAACCAGCTGTGACTCAAACAAGACTCTGATAGACATAAAGCCCAAAGTGGGAACAGGCTAGGGCTGCTTAAAATGAGTGGCATGTTGCCCGGGGCCGGGATCCTGTCCCCCACCAGCCCGGCGCCCCGGGCTCCAGTGGAGGGGCTGAAAAGCTGCATTGAGGACGGCGGGGACGTCAGGGCTGGCTGAACATCCCATCCGTGAACAGTGGGCTCCTTGTTCACTCGCCTGGGCAGTGGGGAAGCCTCAGCAGAAAGCCTGCTATTCAAATGGAAATCAGGGCCTTGCACCCAGCCAGGGTGGAGGAGGAGGATTGCTGTCTCCTCACAAACAACAAGAAGATTGCTAGGAGACTTTGGATAGGGAAAAAGATACAGTGGGAAGGGGATGGAGGAGGGGGAGACGCTCTCCAGCACACACAGGGCACAAGTGGATGCTGGAAGGGGGAGAACAAAACCCTTTGGTGGGGGAATAAAGGGAATCCAGCCTTCCCAGTGAAGGCGAGGGAGGTGCCTGGTGTAACTTGCCCGGTGAAAAGTAAATTAGGTAAGGCTGGGCATCTAACATGCCCATGATCCCAAAAGCACATCTCAAATGCAAATGAGCCATGTAGGGAGAAATAATAGCCCCAAGGAACAAGGACTTATGCCCATGAACTTGTAGCAAGCCTGGTGCAGAGACATGCTGATAACTCCATGCAAAAATGGTTATCAAGTCCTAAGAAATTTCTCATTCTTCTTTAAACAGCAGAATCTGTAAATCCATCCCATCCTTTACAATTTCTTTTCCCCTGATGGAGGGAGAGGTGGACAAGGCAAGAGGATGGGGGTAGTATCATCGAGAACTTGTGCTAGATCATTACACGATAATATGCCTTTCCAGTCTGCAAGAAAATGCAGCAGCTCTTCACAAAAGCTGTCTGAGAGAGCAATTCAGCAATGAAATAAACCAAGGCAAACCCTAAATAAATTAAACCTGAAATAAATTAACTAAGAGGAGACATTATGACTTCAATCACAGGAAATTCTACAAACCGACCTACGGTTTTATTTTCACAGCTGTGTTTGTGCTACCCTGTGGTGCTCAGTTGAAATTAATTCTAGGTAGAATCATAGAATGGTTTGGGTTGAAAGGGACCTAAAGATCACCTATTTCCAGTCTCCCTTTCATGGGCAAGGACACCTCCCACTAGACGAGGTTGCTCAAAGCCCCACCCACCCTGGCCTTGAACACTTCAGGGATGGAACATCTACAACTTCTCTGGGCAACCTATTGCAGTTCCTCACCACCCTCACAGTAAAGAATTGCTTCCTAACATCTAATCTAAATCTACCCTTTTTCAGTTTGAAGCCATTGCCTCTTGTCCTGTCACTATGTGCCCTTGTAAAATGGTCCTCCCCAGTTCTTTTGTAGCCCCCTTCAGGTATCAGAAGGTGCTATAAGGTCTCCCTGGAACCTTTTCTTCTCCAGGCTGAACAACTCCAATAAGAGCCTGGGAGACAGTAGATGCTCTACAGAGCCCAGCAACTGAGGTCCAGATCTCTCTCCTCATCCCAGTCTTCAACTTGAATCAGGTTTGATCAGGAAGGGAAACATCTCTTCCCTCAGTCTTAACAGCATCCTTTTCCCATACGTGATTTGTCTAGGCAGGGCACTGGAAAAAGACAGAACCTAAAAAGAACCTTTAGTTGGCATATTCCTTTCTCGAGTGGGAACAAAAACAAAAAGTTGGGGATTGTTTTGGGGGTTTGCTGTTGCTAATGGGATAACAAAGATGCAGTTTCAGAGTAATTATTGGGACTTACTCCAAAGTTCAATTATTACAAGACAAGATCACAGGTGACAAGAAAAAAGAAATTATACACTGGACTCTGGTTTTTAACTGGGCTTGCCAGGAACCCCCTGAGTTATCCACAGGAAAGATATCCAAAAAGGAAGTGTGAAATGCAATGAACAAAGGAAAAAAATTAAACGTGTGTGTCCTGCCCAGTTTCACCCTTCACTTTAGAAAGTAATTGCTCACAGTATTTCTCATTTGTTTTGTTTCTTAACTATCTAATAGACAACAGGAACATACTTGGAAACAAAACTATGGAGAAACACGGAGAAGGCTTCATTTGCCCAGAAACCTGACAGTCTCCAAACTGCCCCAGTAGGTAAGAAAGCCTGTATCTAAACCATTAAGATAAAGCACAAAGTGCTGTGGACAGACAGAACAAAATACATCTTTTCAAGGCTCACCGAGGTGGGAGGGAGATTGCTTAAATTAAAAAGCTATGCTTCCACACTGGGAAAGACTAACATATTTTGCAGAGAAATGAACCCTCTCTCCAGCTGTGTATCACCCCTAGGAACTAAGAGCCATTACCTCTGGGTTTCGCACAACACCATCCATATATTCAATAGATACTTATGCACAGGTAAAACACCTGGAGATCAGAGGGCAGGGAAGGGGAGGAGGCTCTCTTGTTGCCATTGATTTTTGTAGGAGAAAGCAGTTCAGTTGCTCTCCAGGCAATGCCTCATGTCCATTTTAGCCCTCTTACTATCTGTGATTGCTTCACAACACGTGATTAAAAAAAATTATTTACTCTCAATTCATGATCCATTAGAAAATGATTTACTCTCTATTCGCAATCACTTGGTGAATGATTTAAGGAAAGAAACACTTTCCATTTGAGAGAAAGAGAGTCTGCCTGCACCAGCTCTTCATGTGGCCAGTGACTTCGACCACAGAGTGTTGTGTATTGTCACAGTCTGAGAGCAAGAAACCAGAAAATCTACATAGAAAATTTTTCTACTTGCTCCCAGGAATGCCTGTGCAGCAAACAGCCATCTCCCAAACACTTACACAACTGAACCTGCCTGTACAAAGATTTAGGTGCAAGCAGATGAGGACAGCCAAACCCTGCAGCTTCCCTGCAAATAAAGAGTATTTACAAACCCCTCTCTGCAGCATGACCCAGCTCACTGGAGCTGATAAGACATGGTGATCTTGGCATATGTTTCACAGGCTTTATTGCCTTTCATTACAATGGAGAGGTGTGAGAGGGAAGGGAGGGAGAATGCTACACCATCAGCTGTTATTAGCACCATGTTTCATTAGCTTTCTCGTCTTTCCAGTCAACCTACTGCAACGCCAGCTATCACGAGAGGCAGGAGGGAGGTGCTCTGGGAACTTCGGTCTCCATCCTGTTTGCTCCTTCATGCTATACAGATATCTCTCTGCCCAAGCCCTGAAACACACCACCATTTCTCTTGTTTCTGAATGATAGCTTCTGAGCAAAAACCTGCTAAATTAGTGTATGTCAGGGGCCCAAGTTCAGTTACCGCGAGCCACTTCCATGTAAAAGGCTGAGTTAGACAGCCTGTACAAAATATACGTCCCATTCACCCAAGAGACCATTTTGTCCTCAAATTCCACGCTTTTGAATAACAACAAAACCAGGGAAGAGCGCTACTGCCCCCAAAGCATCTTTTGACTTCTGTGTCCCCATTTCACTCAGTGGCTTCTCTTCCCCTGATGGTTCCATGCTGGAGGAGAGACTAGATGCGCAGGTAACGTGGCATATGTGAGTTAACCCATCACTCCTGGCAATCCTTGCTGCCAGAGATCCCAGCTACAATTCCCCCACTTGGGTAACAAACGTGTGCTACTCAGCACGTGCAGCTCCTGGGGAAATTACGTGCCTATCCCTTTTGTCTAGCAGCCTCTCTACATTTTAAATCATAAACTGAAGCCATTTACTTTACAGTAGAATCATCTCTCTCCTTTTCCTTCCCAATTTTATTCCCAGAGGAAGAAACAGATTATGCCCGTACTGCCAGCAATGATGATGAAATACTTATACTGCAGAAGTCAGACACCATGTTTTCTTGGATGTTTCCTGCACTAAAACTCTTCTCCTCGTCCATGGAACAGCAGGAAACATAAAACAGGCAGTGAACGGCCACCACACCAATGAGTTCTCAACACAAAAGCGACAGGAGAAACTTCAGAAATATAACATACCTGCAAGGAACGGAGAAAGGGGTAATCTACTTAACAGAAAATTAAACTATCCTGATTTTAAAAATTAATTGCTGCTTATTGTTACTAATATAGCAATTATTAATAGTTATAACCTTCTTATTATGTTAATTCATCTCCTTTTAAACCCCTGTTGTGCAAGTACCAGCCTTCATCAAGGTAGTTTATAAGCAAACTGTCTAATCACTCAAGTATGAACCCAGTTCAGGTATTCAGCCCAGATGCTGCCAGAAAAGCAACAGCAACAGATGTCATATTCACTGGCACTGCTGATCATGTACTAAAACAAACAAATAAATAAATAAATCACTTTGTTCCTGTTTCTGTCAACCTCCAGGATAGACAGAAACTGAGCATATATTTAATTCTCTGGCTTACTGACTTTACACTAAATATGTGACTGCAGGTTATATTTGTGGTATACCTTCAAGTCCCAACCAGAAGATAGAATTGCTGAATCCCTGGGGAAGATTTTAGAGTGCTCAGTTCTTCTAGTTTTTCAGTTTCCCTGGGATGGGACACTGGTCTTCTTGCCCAGCCAGTCTCATCATATCCCTATCCCCTGAGCATCATCAGGCCGAAGAGTCCCTCACAAAGAGCCCCACTCCCAGTCTTAATCCCTCTGTGTGACTGTTGTCTCCCATAGGAGAGGCTGAGAGAGATGGTGTAGCCTGAAGAAGAGAAGGCTTGGGGGCAGCCCACTAATATAACTCACTCCCAGTGAGTCCATCTCCATCCAGTCCCATATGGTTCCGCTTCCTCTCTTCTCCCATCCCCAATTCTTTGATGTGTTCCCACTCTCATCATGTTCCTTTGTCCCCACGCACCCCTGCCTTGGTCACCTCCCTGACCAGCTCCATCTTTTCTTGAACATGAAAAAGGTGGCTTGCTTCTCCATCACCTCCAAGTATGACAAAGGAAAGCCCCTCAGCAAGTAAGGGAGACACAGACTCGTATCCTGCTCCTGCTGACAAAGATCAGCCCTAGCTCAGCTCATGGCATCTGCATGGGAGTTCTGGCTTTGTCCCAGTACCTTTCCAGCATGGTCTGCGTGCCACGGGGTAGCAGGATGCACATCCTTAGCACACAACAAAGCTGCAACAGGTGAAAAGTCAAGGGTTTTTTCCTTGCTGAATTCTCTGTTGCCTCTGCTGAGCACATGGACAATCACAATTGATTTTTCAAAGGCTCTTTATCTAGCCTAATTCAGGTAGATTTTCTCAAAGATGACAGAAGGCACACCTATGTCACACAGACCACTCTTCTGTTGCATTTTAAGGTCTGGCTTCACAACATGGCAGAAAGACAGCATTCGAAAAAAAATATTTTCATTTTCAAACATGCAGGAACCCATTTTTCCCCTCAATCTTATTCTCAAAAATAGGAGAGAGGAGGGTAAAAATTTCCATCCAAAGTCAGTCTGAGCTAGAATCCAGGGATAGGAAAATTCTAGGCCATGTCTTTCAAACCTGGCAAGATTATTAAGTGTCTCAAAGCAAAGACAGGATAACAATAACGACCACCACAGTTACTCAGGGGGGCAACAATTGTAATCAGGGCAATTGTTAACCCTCATTTACCAAGAGTGAAACTGAGGCAAGAAAAGGTGGAAAGCATTACTGAAAATACCAGGCATCCTTAAACACGAGCAGCACAACCAGTCTCTCCTTGAGGCATCATTATTCTTTTAAATCCTAAAAATACTGTTAGTGTCCCCAGAGAGGATCTGAGCAGGTTGTCGATTAGCCATGATGTTGATGCAGAAATACAGTAGTGGCTCCCATCAGGGTTATCCAGGTCTGGCTGGCCGACGAGCCCTGGCTCTGTGCAGCATGAATGAGGCGAAGCTGCTGTGAGAGACAGATCAGGCACGCAGTGGCTCAAAGCCTGAGTGAGGCAGTTCTGCCAAGCAGGCAGCGTGCAGAGGAGCCAGCACGGGTGTGCCTGCACCCCTGAGCTGCTGCTGGTCAGGACTACTCAAGTGCACAGCACAGAGATGCTTGAGTGACCCTGCACTGTGCAAGCCAGGTTTGATACAGCCACTCGTGAATCAGAGTGAATAAACCATGCCAAAGCTCCTCTGGTGCAAAACCAATTAGGTGCCTCTCCACTGTGATCCCTTATATGCAGTATCTGCGAGACCTTATCCTGACTCCTAAGCAAAAGCATGGAAGGTAGCACAGGTCTGGCACTGCACCCGGGCTGCAAAGCCCTCTCCTGACCCAGGCTCTGGGGAACACAGCGTAAATATAAGCATGGCCCCAGGAGGGCTTATTATCGGTGGAATGACCCCTGCCATGCCAAACACAGACTATTTCCAGGGGAAGCTTCCAGATGTATTTGCTTTCGCCTCACTACCCAGTATCTATAGCATCTGTGTGCTTCACAGTCCAGACAATGTTACTCTGCATGACCTCAGTGTAACAAGAGAAGCACTCTACCCTGGAAATACCAGGGGTAACAATTCCCTGTGCAGCAACCCTCAGGAAATCACCAGCTTCATCCCCCTGCCACAAGGCAGGATTTCCTACAGTTCTGTCACCCTGCCAGCTCCTGGATGAACTTATTCCTAGAAGTCTTCTTCCATGGTGCAAACTCCACACCTCCCCCAGCCAGCCTCTTCCAAAAGTTAGTGACCTCTCCTGCATGCAAAAGGCCTCCAAGGAAGATGTAGATCCTATAGAAGCCAACAGTACATATGGCACTTTGGCACCTGGGTTTAAGGTTAAAACTGTTTGGGTTTCTGCAGGAGAGCATGAGCACACAAGCAAAATGAGCCTTGAGAGCTTTTAATACACTACACACATCCTTACATGGAAAGCAGCCCATAAGATAAAGAACCTCTTCACAGAGTCTCTGAAGTCTTATACATGGTCTATTTGTATATCTGCACTGATGGTAGCGTAGATACATTCACAGAGTACAACACATCCTTGTACACAATGACAAGGGAAAAACATTGCAGTTCTGCCTGGCTGGGCCCCAAGTCAGTGCAGTTTTGCTCCTAACCTTTGTCCTCATTCTATGTCTTAGTTCATGGTTACAGAGGTAACAGTAATACAGCACCCACATGTTTTTCCCAGACAAACCCCTGTCATTCATTCCCTTCCTAGAGGTGGGGAAAGCAAGACCCAAGTGTATGAACTCTCCACTGTGCAAGTATAAAAGAGGGCAGGGGGAAGACACACAGCCTTATAGTCCTCTGCCATGTTATGCAGGGAGCACCTCCTCCTGCCACCTGCTTCCCAAGGCTGGTCAGGGAACAAAAGCCTGAAAACAGGTAGAAAATTCAGCTCTCAGGCAAGAAAGAGCAGAAGTTATCTGGAAGATGAATGGAAAACACAGCACTGGTGAAGTGCTGCGTCTCCCCATTGGAGAAAAAACAAACCATTAGAGTTTTCCTATCCAAGTGCTCAGTACAGCAAAAGAAGTCCAAACAGATCACACAAAGAATTACCCTGCCGTTGTTTTGCTGGTGTCAACCACTGCAGAACAAAAAGGATGAGGTTGTTCAGGCACAACCAGCCTGCTGCCAGAAGACATCCCTTCAGTCTCTCTGCATGCTCCATAAAACCATGAATTGGGACGTGATAAAAAGCAGACCGTGCACCTTTCTACTCTGTATCTATCAGTGTGCTTGTGGAATGATAACCAAAATAGCTGTGAACTCCTCCAGTGACTTGAGTACAGCTGCCCCATCTACTTACCAAACCATCTGCAGGAGGAGGTGAGGAGGATATGTAGTTCTTAACCATTTTCTTTGGTGCTCATTTACTCTGTGTATCTGCATAATCACACACAGGATTTGAAATGAAAGCTGGTTCATGCACACATACAAATTTTCCTACCCCACAGAGATAATGGCTTCAGCCCCTACTCATCCCCACACTACCAATGGGAAAAATGCGTGTGGGTAGGGTGGGGGGATAGTCATGAGCAGAAGCCGTGATCTGACTCTGTCAGCAGATGACTTCTATTTGCACTCGTTAGCACTGCCCTAGCGTGAGCTAACACCACCCCCTCGGGTAATTTAAATTTATAAAAAAAATAGAAGAGAAGAAGCAAAAAAAAAAGCCTGTATTTCTATATTTAGGAGGTTAGGATAATCGGGGTGGAAGAGCCCATCTGTTTGGCGTTCACTCCAGCTGCTATGGATGCGGAAATTTGTCTATTTTCTTTCCTTTTGCCTGTTTCAACTTGTCCTGGCTGACTGTGAGAGACAGAGTGAGCCTGATGTATGGCCACAGCCATTTAGGTATGAAACTGTGTACCATCCCATTGGAATCACAGTAGAACCAATTCACATAACCAGGATCTTCCCCAAGGTAGTGTAAAATAGCTAATAATAATGATTATGATTATTATTATATTTTTATTAATATATTCAGTAAGTCTATGTTTATAACACTGGACACAGGACAAGAAAGAAAGGCACAAGACAAGTTAAAACGCATCTTAGACCTCTATAAAAGTCAGTTTTAGGAAGGCAGCCTCCCCTCTGCCACATCCTTCTTTTGGGACATTTCCCCAAATAAAGCTGGATTTCTGTGGGATGCTGACTCGTCATCAGTGGCACTAGCCACTGGATGGAGACATAGCCACACTTCTTGGCAAACTAACCTCCTCTGCCATCTTCATCTCAAGGCTCTATGAAAGTGAGCCCAAGCTAAATTCAGAAGTGGTCTTTGATCTCCCACCTTCCTGAGCTGACCAGGCTGTGGTCTCAAAATAATGAGGATGCAATTACCTCAAGCAGTCTCTTGATGTTTTTCCTGTCATAGATACAAGTGCCCACAGCTCTTGCAGGATACAGCATCATTGCCCCTTTAAACCTAATGCAGTGCTGCTTATTTTGGTGCTAAAGGCATCCCTGTAGTGTGACAGGACACATGGCAGACTGTTGGGACCATTTGTTGTTTATCTTGTTTGGTATAGGTGATTGTTTTCTAATTTCACAGTGTTCGTCACTGAGGTCATAAAAGGTGCCAGAGACGAGCAATAAGCGTGGATAAATTTTCTGTAGTTAATGCTCAGAAAGCCTTAGAAAGAGGAAAGAAGACTATTGGTGTAAAATTTGGAATTCCACTGCCAGCTTTTCCTCACAGGATCCTCTCCAGCCCTGGGGCTGGAATCACAGGACAGAACATGGAGGAGGACAGTGGGTGAGGAGCATGGGTCAATAAATAGTAATACAGATTGGGGAACACACAGTCCAGGGACTCCACAGTCCTCCCTGCAGCACACACTGCTAGTCCAACTCCAGCACTCCTTTCTTCTGCCTGACAAAGGTTTCCTCACCTTCCCCACTACACAAAGCTGAAACTCCTATTGATTTCTGTGTGTGCAAGATTGGGATCTAGATCATCTCCTAAAGGGCAAGACATATGCACAGAGATACAAAAACCCTCCTTCTGGAAAAATCCCTCTTCTCATGTACATTATGCAAGTTGCTTGCATACAAGCATTGGCAGACATTGATGACCACATTTTGCAGGATTATCCCTGTGATATGTCTGGTCTGGGGCTTTGGTGCAGAGCATGGCTCAAGTGCATTTCTGATCACTGGCATAAGAAATAACACCTTATTCCTCTGACTCTCTGCTCCAAAGAGGTCATTTTAGCCCTTGCAAGTCAGCAGGAACAGTCGCTATTCTTCACCCAAAATTGACTGCCTATTTCTGCAGTTGCATCCCACACATCATTCATCACCTAGAGATGGCTTTTTCTCTTCCCAGATTCCAGACCACGCTGGCCTGAGCCATCTGTGGTCTTCTGCTAGCTACTTCAACTCAATGTGTCCATGGGCATTGTGGCCCAGAAACAATTGTTTCCTTGGAACACAAGGCGCCTGCACCCATCCCTGCTCTGACAGAAAAGGCCTTAGATATTACTTGTCTCTCCATAGGGTTCATGAAATTAGATGGGCAGGTACAGGTGAGGTACTCACTGTCACACTCAACCCTCTGCTAGACATAAGAGAGCCCACAAAGTTCAGCCTGAAGGCACAAATGGGAAGAACATGAGGCCTCACTGGTTCACAAACCCACAAAATCGACTCTTCAACTGTGCCTTCCAGGCAGGCCAGCGAAACACCATCTGCCTTACAAAGCTGAAGGATGTATCACAAAACTTCAGAAGCTGCTTTCCACAACCTGTAGCTTTCAAAAGTTGCACAGAAGAATGTAAACCTTTAACAGTTTACATTGTTATGACAGCTCTTTAAGGTGCTAGAGTAACTCATACCTATTCCTTGCAGATCCAGAGAAACTTCCTTTCTCTGATGGTCACTTTTGTCAAACAGTATTTAATATTTCCAAATGAACTTTTTTTAGAGTCATGATAAGTGGATGGAAAATATTCTGAAATCTGAGAAATCTTTAAAAATGAAGATATAAGTAAAATAGCAACTGAAACTGATGGGTGAGGATTCTTGGGGAGGTTTTTTATTTGGTGGGTTTGGGTTTTTTTTTTCAATTATTCATGTTAATTCCTACAATATTTAAGGGGGAAAAATACAGAGAATGACATGTGTGGGAAATTTCAGCTTAACTGCCTTGTGTTTGATGAAACCAAAAATACTGCAAGTTAATGCAATATTTAAATCATTGCTTTCCCCTCTCCCCCTCCCCATTTGAAAGATGCAATGCCCCATAACTGCAGATGAGGAAACAAAATTCTCTTGCATGTTCACTTTCATGAAAGATAAATTTCCTTTTTTCTCTATTTTGGTCCCTAATTCAGAAAACCACTTAAACACATGCTGAAGTTCATAATTTGCCACTCTACCACTTATGCATCTACTCAAGAATATGCCTGAAGTCAGGCATATGCACAGCACACTGTGGACTTTACAGCGTTCTGTTCATTTCTGCAACTATTCTAATTCAGTGACGTGAATGTACAAGGAAGTAACACATTTTGAGCAATTTTAGCACTCACTGACAAAAGTGAATTTTGAACTTGCCTATCCATGCAAACAGTCTGAATAATCATTAAAAAGTAATAGCTAATTCTCGATACCTTTCAGAAAC
The DNA here is from genome assembly GCF_003945725.1 of Corapipo altera. Classification (NCBI taxonomy): domain Eukaryota; kingdom Metazoa; phylum Chordata; class Aves; order Passeriformes; family Pipridae; genus Corapipo; species Corapipo altera. Next base: position 4,182,879 of record NW_020884910.1, read on the forward strand.
TGCTGAATTTTAACAATTACTTTTAGTTGTCAGAATAGTGAAATACTATGGCATGAACTTTTGCTCTGTATCACCGGTGAGCAACAAAACCTGGAGCTGAAATGCTGCTACCCCTCCTACAAAACAATAAAAAAAAACCAAAACCAAACCTGCTCATAAGCTTGTGGTATGTCAAATATTATTTGTAGAAGCTATTCAGTAAGTAATTTCAAATAAGTAAAATGCAAAGAAACCACAGGATGTTCACAAACAATTTGCAAATAGAAATGGAAGAGGAATTCATTAAATAAATTATTTCCTATAAATTATTCACCTACCTCTAATCTTACTACCACTTAGAATATAAAATTCATGCCATAAAAGATACAGGATTCGTGCCATAAATGATAGAGGATACATAACAAGGCATCATTAACTTTTGCATTTCCCAGTGCTGCTTTATTTTGGCTGTCCAGTTATGTATGCATTATTATATATTATATATATACACACGCATTAAGGCAGCCTTTTGACTTTAATGGACCTGGAGTGTAATACGTTTCTCTTTTAAAACCTGAGCTAAGGAGACCTGGTCTGATTTTAGACTGTGATTTGATTTTGAGCTCCGAGGCTGAATAACTCTTCAAATCTGAGAGAACAATCCAAGCTGTTCTCTAAGCAAAGCCAAAACAAATGGAAGTCTTACACAGTTGGCTAATTTAATGAGATTTACACAACTTGGGCCCATTTCATATAAATTCACAGTGAAGGCTGGACATTTCTTTTTGTCCATCAAGCCACATATTGAACTCTTTCATAAAGGTGAGAGATGCAGGAGACACGCATCAGAGAGCCAAGGGAAGAGGAAGATCTAGAAGAAGATCACTGACAGTGGAAAACAGTGGCTTTCTGGGACCTACCAGCTCTGCGCTGGCTCACAGGGTTGGCAGCATCCTCACTCGAATCGCTTTTCTCCTTCTGAAGCTGCAAGACAAGTTGCCAGCTGTGCCCTGGCTATATGGCCAGTGCAACAAATTCCAGGAAAAAGCCCTAAAATATGCTATGAAATTCATTTTAGCCGTGAAAACAAAATCTATAAAGAGTTCTTACTCATAAGCAAGGATGAAGGCAGCTTTTTCATCTTGTTCGTGTCCTGCCTTATTCTAAGTGACAGCTATATTCCACTACTTGTTTGGTCTCCAGCAGTTGTTTATTTTTTTAATATCATAACTGTTTACTTTTAATTAAAAGTGTGATGATTGTCACTGAATTTCTCAATTTGTGGAAAACTGATGAAAGCTGTCATTCCTTGGTTATGGAGGAAGGGAACAAAACAAGATTCTTGCAGTTGTAGAAAGAATCTCTCAATTATCTGCAAAGCAAATTCTATTGCTGCTACTGGCTGTGAGTTGCAACTAAAGGCTACACCTCACCATCCATACACTTCTTTACTTCTTGGAAATGAAAAAAGGGTTGGTTTTGCAGAGTTTCACCATTCTGGACTGACTCTTAGCAGACTCAGTCCTTGGCCCAGTGGATGTCAGGTGCATTTGTCAAGCCTGAGCACAGCACAGGGGCCCTACACACAGTGTTATTACACACTAGTATTTCCACAGTACTTATGAGTGTTTTAAAAGACCCTCAGCTCAGGGCCAGAGCAAGCAAGGGTATAGGGTCGACTTACATCAGACACCTCTTGCAAACTCCAGTCCTAGGTCCTGACCTAGAGGCCTTAAAAGCTAAATAAGCTTTACCGTGGCAGTTGCTACACCAAACACAGGAAGAATAGCTGTGGTTCTGCTGACAAGACTGCTTCCACTCCTTCTTATTTTCAACATAAATTCACATCAGCTAGGTTGTTCAAAAGGAACCTGGGGGAATTGAGTGCTTAATTCCCACAGGTACCTCACAAAATCCCAATTGTAACAGACAGTGCTCTATTTTTTTTTCTCGTTTCCAGAGTGAAGCCACACCATGCGTAGAGAGTGGATAAGGAGGGAGGGCTGCATTAAACTAGATGGAAACTATGGTTTCCTTGAGAAATGAAGACAATAATTCAAAATGTATGAGGACCAGATCCACTCCTCTATAGCAGTGCTCTGGCTAGCACATCTCCACCATCCGTTGCAAAGCTCACACAGAAACACAAATTGAAGGCAGGCCAGTAATGTAGCAAGGATACTAAGCCTTCCAAACCTTCTAAGCTATCCCTGGTTGATTTCACAGAAAAAACAAGCAGAGAAAGATTTCCTCCAAAGGGTCCTCAAGGCACAGATGGTTTAAGATTGCCACCAGTGTCACAGACTGCACCCAGCATGTGAACAGGCAGCAAGCCAGAGTCAAGAAAGAGAGACATCATCCCCAGTGACCCCAGGGCCACCCTTCTGGGGGTGCCGTGCACGATATTCATCATGACGGTGGTCGAGACAAGGATGAGGGAAGAGAAGCTTTCAATTTAGTCACCTCAGATTTTCTTTAAAGGCTCGAAGTTGATAACCATCCAGGAGCCACTGCCATAAAAACTCAGGATGAAAAACATCCAGCAGGTCACTAACTAAATCAGTGGACAGGCATCATGGTCCCATGGGGAAGGCATGGGCTGGCACTCAGGAGATGCAGGCTTCAAGCCCAGGTTGCCCATGGGAATCCTGTATGACTGTGGGAAAGACACTTCCCATCTCTGGGCCTCAGTTTTCCCCATCAGCTGCATGATGATCTAGATAACATGGTTGTTACCTGAGTCAGTGAAAAGAAAGATTATACAAAGATTAACATTAAAAACGTGGGTTGGGTGGATGAAGCATAGATATGAAAGGTTCTGAAAAATACATGGGCCTCTGTCTTCACGTTTATCTCTTTCTACAGAGTGGTTGGTAAAAGCAAAAATAATATGCTCTCCCTACAAAGGCAGTACAGAGTAGACACATATATTTAGATCACTGGGCAAACATATACCAACTTTTGTCCAAGGTAGGAAAATGGTAGCCTGTGCTACAGAGGGAGAGAAAGACAAAGACATCTGAAGTCACCCTGAAATAAGGAAAGGATCCAGATCTCTGGGACAGACTCAGCTGTAGCATAAGCATTGATGCTAGCCATACTCAAGAAGGTCAGGAACAAATGGCAGGGCTCTCACAAGTCTGACCTGGAGGTCTATCAGGTGCTAGATGTATATAGGACAAGCACTGATCTTCCTGCATGTCTAACAAGTAATTTCAAACCCCTAAACAAATGGTAGGACACTGCAGCAGAAGTAACCCTCAGGAAGGACAGGACAAACCACCTTTTCAATCATTTTATTTTGCAGGTTTTTTGGCTTGCATAGCTATCCCCCTTGCTTGGCTGAGGGTGTCACATGCTGCTTTTCCTCTCTCAGGAGAGATCAATCTTTCACTAGGGCCACTCACTCGACTCTAACCCCAATATGTGTTTTTTGCCCCTTCTACTTGTTTGAAGCATAAAAATGGCAGCACAGAGACCCAGTGGCAGCAGGTGGGAATGGAGCCCACATTTCCTAATCCCCAGCACTCACAGCCAAAAAAAATCAAAAAGGAAAAAGCAAAAAATAAAGAGCTCCCCCGCCCCCCCGGTTTCTCCCTTACATGCATAGCATCATCGCTGCTGAGTTGCAGCCTCAGAGAAAAGAAAGAAAGAGGCCCAAAAGGCAGCTAGGAAACCCACCGTCCATTGGCTTCCCTCCACGCGAGGCGAGCGGACTCCTTCTGCTGCAGTGACTTGGCAAGCACACCTCGCTCTGACTCAGCACCTCGCCGGCACCTCCTGTCAATTATTCCCACAAACTGCTGACTCCGGAAGGGCTATTTGCAATTAGGATGCAACACAAGCCGGTGGTGGTGGGATGCCTCATCTCCCCCCCTTCACCCGCAGCAGTCCCCTCCAGCTGAGCCCTCTGGCTCAGGGCTGGAGCTCCCAGTGAAGGTGAAGCAGTGGGGGACGGGGGATGTAGTCCAGGAGGGCTGGAGGATGGGGACTAAGAGGGTGGGGGAAGCTTCCTGCGTTGTACCTATTCTGTGGATAAACAGACAACTGCTGTCAATGTGGCAGCTGAAATGCAGTCTCACAAAATAAAAAAAAAAAAAAAAGCAAAGCAGCCACTGGGAATAGGGATGAGAGCAGCAAGAACAGATGAAACTATGCAAAAAAGCTACTGTAGGGCTAACTAATATAACAGCATTCCCCAAAGAACAAGCAAAACGCAGCCTTGCTGCAACTCCATGCAGCTTAGAAACACAAGCCTACTCTCTGTATCCAAGGCATTTTCAGTGCAAAAGAGGGAGGCGCTGATTGCGGATGAGTCCCGTAATAAGGGCCCAGGGCACACCAGCTGTTTCAGAGGCAAAAGGAAGAGCTGCCCTTGACAAGCCAAGGACATGATAATTTTGCAGACAGACAGAGGCTATTCTGTCCCTCTGCCATGTAGCCAAGGTCCTCCCAACCTCTCTGAGCCACTAGCTCACAGCACACAGCCCAAAAGCCAAGCAGGCTTGCAGCCTAGCAGCTCCACAACCAATGGAGACATCCAGACATCAAACCCCATCAAACAGTGAAACACACTCAGCTATGGAAGAAGCCCAGAAGCCACACAAGCCAAACAGTGCCCTGCAGAAGCCCTCTGGCACTTTTTCTCAAGCATCTTCACTAAAACAACAAGGTCTTTCCACGCACCCCTCTCTTCTTCCCCAAGGGTCGTGGTGAGCTTCAGGCCCCACTCACTGGCACAAGCAGTGAGAGGCAGCAGAACTAGTGATGCACAAGAACTGGAGGGACTCAGAGCACTCCCTGCAGGAGCACCCAGGGACTTTTTAGCCAAGAAACAGGGCTGTACTTTCTGAGATATCATTTCTAAACCAAACATTTTGTAGAGTGCAGCTAATGTTGACAGACCACATGTGAACACAAGTCAGAACAGGCAGTTGTGAAGCTGGAGCAAAAGGCTCCAAGGAGCATTTCAGGTTTGATGCTGAAGCCTGCAGTGAGCCATACCCTACAACATGAGGCAACATCCACTTTATACAGCCATATCAACCAACAAAGTGTCCAGCATGTCTTGTAGTCTGTGTACCCACAACTGCAGAATTTATCACAGACTGATGACCCGCCTGGAAATCCAGAGTGGGTAAAAAGGCAGAGACATCAACCTGCAAGATGGGTGATACACAAATCCCATCTAGATAGCCAAGGCTGAAGAGGGAGAAAAGCTAACTAAAACTCAAATCTCACTAAAGCAACCTGGATTTACCAATGGCCTGCTGATCAGGTAAGGAATATCTACTGCACCACGTGAAGTGAGAGCAAAGGAACAAAGTCAAAATAAACAAAAAAATAGTGACTTCAGCAACATGTTCAAGAATTAGCTGAGTGTCACAGCAGGTCACAATTCTGCAGCGTCTTAAAGAGCGTAGGTAGGACTTGGAACAACCTGCCCCAGGGCACTCAGAATCTAAAACACTGCAATTGATGCAAAGATACTAAGTAATGGGAACTGCAATTGTGACAAAGACACAAAGGACCGGAGACTGCTACATAATCAAATTTAACATCCCTGTGAGAAAAACGGTACCAGAACTTTGCACTGTGCCTCTCGAATGTTAGAAAAAAACAATTACATGTAGAAACAGTCAAAACAACCTAACTCCAAAAGCAGCAAAATTAAATTTGTTATACTCTGTACAATGGTGTGTTGAAGCAATCTCAGCATCGACACTGACAAGGTAGTAGGTGCCCCTAAACAAAAAACTGCTGAGAAGCAAGGGAGCACATTGTATGGCCAAACAAAAGGAACAAGAAGTGATTCAGTCTAAGCAGTTGCTTCATAAAGTGGTAGCTAGGACTGAGAGCAAAAGTGAAAAAACAAACAATCATTTCAGTACATTCAAAGGACAGGTCCAGAAGTGCTGAACAGGAGGAGAATGAAATTTCTCAAGTGGCTGTACTGCTAGCGAAGACAAGCAAGCTCTTACTAAGTCAGGTGTTTCCTGAAGTTAGCTATGTTCTCCCTAAGAGAGGGTATAGGGTTAGCCTGGAAATTGCAGCAGGGCTTGGTTAAACCAGACCAATACCCTAAGCCCCAAAAAGTACGTAACAGGAGACAAACCAGCTTGATCTCTGCTCAGGGGAACTTGTGGACGTTCAATCCACTTGAATTTTGGAAGGAAAAGGACAAGACTAAGTGATTAATTTTCTGCCACTTCAAAGTGCACCTGCTAAATTGTTCTGGGCAGGATGCCAGTTCAGTGACAGACCTGTCCGCTGCTTGCCTGGTGTGGGAACTCTCCCCTTTGCTTCACGCTCAGTGGGGTTCAGGCCACTCAGGGTCAGACTGAGTCCAGAGCCGCTGCCCCACCATTCAGTGCCCCGGCTCAGAGGCATGGGAGCCCCTCTCCCCCTGTCCTTGCTCTGGCCCTGATTACAAAGGATTACCCCCAGGTTTCATACCAGTTCTGGGGTGGTTTAATCTATTCCTTAATATCTGGAAGAGAGACAGGAAGCTGGCAAAGTGATTTGGGCTGGCTGAGACAAAAGAAGATTGAGATAGACTTCCAAGGGATCTGACAAAGCTCAGCAAGTGGGCAGCATAATGCAAGATGAAATTCAACATTACCAAACGGACAGTAATAAGAACTTGAGAGAATAATCTGAACTACTCACATACCATGGGGCTCTAATTCAAATGTAATCACTTGAGAAAAATATCTTGGTATCGCTGTGAACAGCTAAATGAAAACATCTGTTCAACATGTAACAGTGGTCAAAGAAGCAAGCAAGCTGTTAGGATGTCTAAAGGCGGAGGCTGAAAAGGATGCTGGAAGTATTCAAATGCCACCATGAACACTAGCAGTGCACCCTCAGCTGGAACTGCTGTGGTTACTTCTGGAGGGCAAATTTGAAAATGCAGAAGGCAGAGAAAGGTTTCATCATTCACTCCTCAAAAACACTTAGTGGTCAAGCACAGTTAAAACTCGGACAATTAAATTTGGAGACAAGTTACATAGAAAGAAATTATCAAATGGAAATGAAGAAGTGAAAAGTGCTTCTCTATATTTTTGTTTGTTTGTTTGTTTATTTTTTCAAGAGAAAAAATGAAAGGTTGTTCAACATAACTGAAGAGCAGGAAACATGACTGGACATAAGGAAAATATTATTATTTTCCTTTTCTGTTTTTACTTTTTCTGCTTATTCGAAACAGCAGAAACCATAGAGGCCTACGCATTTATAAGGATACTGGGAATATCCACAGACATGTCAGGTAGAATGAAAATTTTTTTGAAAATGAAAAAATAGAAAGAAAAGAACATAGCAGGACTATACCCTTATGCTTCCAGGCATCAGCCAACTTCTAATTAATGAGGATTAGGAAGTAGGCTCCCCAGTGGGCATGCAGAGAGGGTGTACTAGCCCACTTGCTCTCGGCAGGTGCTGTTAATATGTCAGGCGGAGGAAGAGTCGAGTCTGGACAGCCTCCCTGCAGTCCACTCTGTTTGGGAGGCTGAAGTGTTGGGGCCCAGTGGGATTGTACACTAACCCTTCCAAACACCGACTGAAGAGGCTGCAAGAAGGGGCTTGTTTAGCCCAGCTCAGCCTGGCTCCTGGCAAGGTGGGAAGTTTTATGTCTGTTGGTTTGCAAGTGGAAGGGGCTTCTCTGAAGAAAGGGGAGGGGATGACATTTTATTCGCTTTGCATTGACAGAAGGAATACATATGACCTAATTCATTTTATGGCAAGGAAGTGGAGTGTGGACATGCCATGAAATTAAAAGAAAATTGGCTTGTGTAGGCATTGAAGTCCTGAGCAATACATACTATTCCAGCCTATTCCTGTGGCTCTGGTATGACACCAGACTCCTGTTTGCTAAATGTTTGGTACTGATTGCTCTCTCTGGAGGTTTTGGCACCTCCTGTTGAAGCATCCAGCTTTGGCCATGCCACCACAGACCAGTGGTCTGACCTGACCCAGCACTCCTTAGACAGGCTGCTGCAGAAATGGACCACATATTGCAAACAGTGTGTCTTCACCTCCCCACAAATGACACTCCTGGCTTCAGCATTCCAAGTAAAACTGGACCCCAGACATAACTAAGTGAATTTCAAACACTGGCTTTCTCCCGCTGTTGCTTGTGAAACACAAGCTTATGGTCTCATAGCTAGGTTGGCTCACAAGGGTATGAGAAAATAAATGCACAAGTTTTTGTCCCTAAGGAAGCAGTCTGATCAGTCTAATGCCAAGATTACATTTGAAATTAACTTCATGCAGAGATGCAATGTACAAGTATGCTATGCTGCCAGGAGGAGACCTGTGGCTCTGCACATGCACTATTAATAAGAGACTGAGTTTGACCTGCTAGTACTATTCTGACTTCTCCAGTAACTGTTGCAGAAGGGGAAGCAATGATTAAGAAATGGGCTGTATTTTTTAAACAGAAACTTTTCTTACTTCATATGCCATAAACTGCCTCTTTTGGTACAGGCAATGTTCTACAGCACAATGAATACAGAAAGGACAACAGCAATGCCACATACATGTACATGATGTTTGCATACATGTGTCAAGATGGCTAAAATAATGGGCAGAGCCTGTGCACTACTACCACCAAATGCTGCAAGTTGTTTTATATCACTGCTCTTTGTAAATGCCCCATAGAAACAAAAAGTAGCAACCACTAAGGTTTTTACTGCAGTTACTTCCACAAAACCAAAACTTATCAAACATTGAATGTTTTGTAAAATCATAACTGTGTTTCAAAAGAAAGAACAGGGTGAAAAAAAAAGTAAAAAATACAGAAACATCCAACTTAAGCATCTTTGGGATGAAAAGTTTTGACTTTTCACATAAAAATACCGTTTTGCTTAAGGTACTTTACTGTATTGTAATAATACAATTCCACAAAGAGACACAATATCAGCATCATAAGATGGAATTTCTCTCAAAAATTTCCTTTTAAAACCATCAAAGCTTTTGACTTCTATTTCCGTTTAGAATGAAGCCAAATTCCTCAATCCGGATGAAACAAAGCATTTGTTCTCAGCCCAGCTCAAACAGCAAAAAAAAGGTAGAAACCAGAAAAGGCACAAGTGACCTCCAAAACCAAAAAGTTGAAAACTTGTAAGAAAAAAAAAAAAAAAAACAACCAAGAGTTCCCTGTGCACAGTTAAAAATGCTGTGCTTTCTCCCTGGTGCACAAGACATGAAACACTTGCGAGAAAAAAGTAGGGAGGCATATGACTAGAAGCTCTGTAATTGTGACTTCTCTAAAGGAGAGGCTAGGCAGATGCCCTACCTGACAGCAAGAAAATCAGTTCATCCCTGCACACATCAGTTTTCCATGCTATTAATCAAACTGACTGCCCTCACAAAGTAAGTTTGGAGACTCTCTATTAGTTAATGTTCATAAATGACTGTGCAAACACAAGGTAGTATTAACCAGGGAACAGTCTTTGTTACACCACTATTTGTTAAACAACCAAGAGCTAAATTTCCCTCTGAACATTTACAAAAGGGAAGGCAGCATTAGTGCTCCACAAGGAGAAAACTACAAAGAACAGATTTTTCAGTGCATGCACTTCTCCTTGAAATAACTGTGTTAAAAGCACTTTACTTAAAAAGCACGATGATAGTAGCATCCTACTAAATATAGATGACTCACCACAATTTAGTAGTGAACATCACTAAAGTGGACCATTACATTATTGCTTAACCTGCTGCATAAATTTAAGCATTCTCCTGTGGTTATAGTTTGCACCAAGACACTCAAGACTACTACCAGCATCCGCTGACCTTCAGTGGGTCACGAGGTCTCTCTGGGTCCCACTTTCTCCATCTGAACTATTGATATAAGAATAAAAACACTACTCCACAATGAAGGCAGGAAAAAGGATTCCTAAGTTTCTTAAAGAGTTGTTTATACCATACTTTGTATATCCGTATTAGTACCGAGAAACTAAATATAGCTGCTCTTGAGGCACTTTGAGATCCCTCGAGAATGGAATCTTATAAAAGAAAATTGTGGTTTAGGCAATACTGAAGAAACAGAGGTAAAGAATTGGTTTCCAGAATAAAGGAATGATGCCCACTTCAGAGATGCAAGAAGTAGTTAATGCATCTGTGTTTACCGCTGGGGACCAAGGTCAGGTCGTGAGCAAAATGATTTATCTACACGTCACAAAACCACACAGCTTGACACAAATGGCAATCTGTTCCAAAAAAACTGCATAAGCGTGGAAGGGCGAAGGACTGACACAGTATTCTCTTGCTAAGGGCTGAGGACCTGGTGCAGGGCTGGGAAGGATACGCGGGCTAGCAGAAGGGTGCTGCAAGGCCAAACCACTTTCAACTGTGAGAACCCCAGACCGACAGGAGAGTGACTTCAGCTGAAGGCTAGAAAAGTCATGTGAAAAGTTGAGGACTTGCTGCTGCATTAATACACTGCTGCCAGGCACCCTCGCCCCCACACCCTACCCTGCTCTTGCAAGATCCAGCTGTGGTGGACTGTAACACACTGAAATCTTCCCTGTTGCAATACTATGTCACAGGATCCAAACATATGCAGTTAAAAAAAAAAAAAGTCAGTTCTGCAGTCTAACTGTACCCAATGTGTGATTTCTACCACATTTGACAATTTGCAGGATGCTATTTCTGGCTACATAGCAGGATTAATTAGCACTCACAGGTTTGGTTTCAAAGTTCTAAACAGAATTCCCTCCCATCTTTCCCTGAACTTCCCCAAGGAGCTTGAAAAAATATTATTTCCACCAAAGTCATTAAGCTCATAATGCTTTAGAGAGAAAACATAGATGCTGCTCCTGCCCCAGGACCATTAAACACGGATATAACAGGCCCAGAAAAAGCAGACATCTAGTGCCAGTTACAAAGAATCATTGCTATTCTACAAATTGCACAACCACATAAGAAAATGGGACTATAATACTTGATTGAAATTTCGCTACAAAGTCTGACAGTATTTTATCATAGGTATAAAGTGTGAGAATTATGAAATGGCCTTCAAGGTCCTTTTTTCCCCAACACCTTTCATTTGTGTGGCATTAAGTATTTTGTCCAATTATACACTCTCACGGTTTCTGATCCTTTAACTTTTAAGCCTTTCATTTAGGTATCGCTTTGCATATGATCCCCTCGTTTTTCTTCTATGTATTCTAAACCAACCTGAAACCTCAAAAAAAGAAAAAAAAAAACAAACCAGAAATCACTGTTCTTAACCAGACTTGGCAACCCAGAGCAGAAACACTTACTAATCTTCTGCAAATGTTGTTTAGAAAAAAACTCTCCCAATTTAATTTCACCTTTCATGAGTGTATGTCTGTTCCTTATCCCTTAGCAGGGTTTTCTATTCAAATTCAAGAACCACTGAAAATATGACCACACTGAGTAACACAGAAATAACTGTGCACCACAGCTATTTTCATCTACCACCAACTTCTAAAGACTTTTCCTAAGACAAAAAGAAAAAAGCCAAGCTTGAGACACAGGTGGTTCATTCAGGTAGTCTTTAAGTCTTGAAGGAAAGTGCAAGAAAAAGCACTATGCTATTGCAGAGAAATATTTAATGGAAAAGTGTGTTTCTGTACCCAGTTGTCTCCAATGTCATTGCTCCCATGTGCCCTCAACCAAAAAAGAAAACTAGATATTGAGTCAATCTTCTAGCTTAAAAAGATAATTAAATGCTCCTTTAATTTTAACCTTAAATGTGATCACCGTTGTATGTTTTTGCAGCAATACCACATCAATAGAAGCACTTCACCACCTACAAGCCTCTAAATCCAGTAAGCACAGAAACTTTCTAGACATTTACACGTTTGCAATGTCTGCAGAAAAAAACTGTAGCACTGAGAACCTGAAAGTAATTGAATTCCCTTTTCAAAATGGGAAAAGGACAAAAAGCAAACAAATAGTATGAAGTATGAATGCTGACATGATTTCTTTCAATTAAATGCTAATAATTTTTTCCCCTATAATTTATATCTTTGAAGTCAGCAGGTGCAATTTCCAGTTAATACATCTGACTCAGACTCCCAAACATTTTCTGAGGATAGGACACAGGGTGCTTTTGGAGCTGATGCATTTGTGAAAAGTTGATCTTATCCATCACAAGACTTGTTTCTCAGCAGGTCCTGGGTAGAGGGGAACAGCCTGTTGTGCCTCACAGGGCAGTAACAGCTAGGCACAGCTACCCAAGCAGCAGACTCCACCCAGATCCAGACTGTGAGGAGGTTTCATCCAGACCTTGCTGAGACATCTCTGGTCTTCTCATGAGAGTTTTCGTAATTTCTTACTGTCCTCTCAGTCTCAGGGATCCCTTGCAGAAAGTCTCACAGTGTCCCAGTAGTGAAGGTGGCCAGCAGCAGTGCTCAGTCATCTCAAAGCTGTGCAGAGACAGACTGCGGAGCAGACCTCTGCAAAACTACTTAGTGGAGCTCTGGATAAATCAGTAGAAAATTGCCCTATAGACCTCAGTAAACCATAACCGAGCAGGCCTGCTCTAAAGTTTGGCATTACTTGAAATAAGTCATTGCCACCTGATCAACAGATGAGTCTGAACATCTTGCACTTTGTAATTTCTTCTGTTGCCCTTATCACAGCACCTCCTGGTGCTCTTCGGCAATGCACTAAGTGATGTGAGTAGCATCTGTCACATGCAATTTGTTTCCTCTCCACACAGGGACCAGGGTACACACCTTATTTCGGAAGGGCTTTGGGGGCGGGAGGTGATGAAGTGATGTGTGTGTCTCCGCATCCCCAGGGGCAGGCACGTATCTTAGAGCTGAAGCAGTGTGCCGTGCGCCTGGAAGGAGGAGGCAGAGGGGAGGACCCTCGGGGGACACAGAGGGCTCCGGGCAGCCTGTCACCATCTCTGCAGAAAGTTCCCTGCTGCCTCAGGGCCTGAGGGATAGACCAGAGTTTTCCACCCAGGTGAGCTTACCAAGGGGCTAGGCCCAGACAACTCAGCCTAACGTGAAGCCCAGATTAAAGCAAGTTTTACAGCACTGTAAAAAAAAAAAATAAAATATGTATACATATAATAATAGTAGGAAGGATGGTGCAGCGGAGGCAGCAAAAGGAGCCGAGCGGAGCAGCGCTCCTTCCCCACGTCTGCCTGCAAAAGCACTCGCCCGCCGCCGCATTCCCGAGCATCACCGGCGGGACCGCAATCAAAACTTACCCACGGACGGGGCATCGCCGCGGGACCGCCGCGGGCGACCCCAGGGCCGCCCGGCGATGCGCCCGCCGTCCGTGGGCACCGCGCCCCGCTCCACCCTAGCAGCACTCACCTCTCAGGGCCAGGAGCGCGGCCAGGGCTACCGGCACCCACCTCCCGCCGCCGCCGGGGCGCCGCCGCGTCATGCCGGGCCGGGCGAGGGGCGCGGACGGGCCGCCGAGCCCTGCCTGTCCCCGCCGCCGCAGGTGCCGCCGCCGGTGGTGCCGCCGCCGCCGCCGTCCCGGGA